>NC_046664.1:92482357-92521680 GCF_010883055.1 Belonocnema kinseyi
TTTAAATAAAGTGAATGAAATATTACATGCGTAAACTTTAAATTAACATTGCCTACATTTACTGACAGCGATTAGGGAAAACAGGTGAATCTGAACATAACCATTTGAAGTTTCAAACGCAACCATGGAAACTATCAAACTTGATCCAAAGATTCACGGCCTTGGCCGAATGGCCGCTCCGAATGCAACTTTAAAGGCGCGAAATATAAAAATACCCCTGTATAATGGCTTCTCCTCTGCTGCTGTGCAATTCGGGTAGCATTCAACTCGCCATGTATGTAAGCCCCAGCGTTTCCACCCTGTATATGTATATATATATATATATTGCGAAATCATTAAGTTTAATAATATTATAATATAAATTAAAATTTAATAATAAAAAATAAAATATCAAAGTATATGAAGATTGGATTTAAATTCTTTAATATTTAGTAATATAAATATGTTCTTTCCTCTCAGATTATGTAATTAAATATTAGCTGTTACTTCTGTAATAAAAGTTTCTTTTTTTCTTTTAAATACTTGTATTACAATTATAGAATTTTGTATGGTGCTTCCGATATTGTAAAATGAGTATTTAAATTCAATTTTCTAAATTATATGTAAACATTTTAATTTTTTTAACTTAGTTAGAAAGCTTATATATAAATTAAATGTAGAGAAATGCAGTTTCAAATTTGAATGAGAATATAATGTAAACATTATTTTTATGTTTTCATGAAAATAATTGTATAATGCTTTCTATGTTGTGAAAAGATTAATTAATTATCAACTGATTTGAACAAAACTCACATTTTCTCGAATTAGTTTACGAGTTAATTAATAAAGAAAAATTTTAGAAATGAAGGTTTAAATTTAAAAAAATATATTAACTAAAAATTATTTAAAGGTTTGAGTGAGAATTATAGTTTAATGCTCCTTATTTTGTGAAATGACTAATTGATATAAGCTGAATATTTTTTTTATAACATTAAATTGAATAAAGATAAAAATGTATTGCCTCAAATTCAAGTAAAACAAATAACAAATGAATTAATTATTTGCTTGTTGGTTATATAATGGAACATTGGATATGATTTGCATAATATAAATACATTTATTTTTAAAGTACCTCTATTTCAATAAAGTAATTTTTCGAAATTATGCTGGTGTTCTGAGATTTATATTTTCATTCAATTTTCAATAGTATATGTAAAAATGTTTTAATTTTTTCCTCAAATTAATATTAAGTCACTAAAAAATGAAATTTTTGTAAATAAAATTTAAAATCAGTGCCAAAAAATATTTCAGGCTTTTTGTGTTGTGAACCATTTAATTCCTTATTAGCTGATAATTTTCTTCACATTCTCTTCATATTTGTTTTAATTAGTGACAAAGGTTATTAATAAATTAGACGTATAGAAATATTGTTTTAAAATTTAAAGGAGAATATACACATAATGTAAACATTATTTGAATGTTTCGATGAAAATAATTGTTTCATGTTTTATATTTTGTGAACTGATGAATTCATTATCAACTGATTCTACTAAAAGTTACATTTTCTGGAATTAGTTTAAAAGTTTAAGATTAAATAAAATTTTTATAAATAAAAGTTATAATTTAAAAAAATATATAAAGTTAAAGTTATTTGAATGTTTTATGACAGAATAAAATTTTAATTGTCTTTCTTTTGTTAAATGGTGAATTCATTATTAGTTAATTAACGTTTTCTGATTATTAAAGTAAATAAATTTTAAAACTTAGTGCCTGAAACTGAAGTAACATAATTTGATTATTGAATTAAAGGTTCTATAATGGAATATTGAATATAATTTGAATATTAAAAGTAAATTTATATTTGCAATTATATTATTTCAATTACACTATTTTTCAAATGATTCTGATGTACTGAAATATGTATTTGCATTCGATTTTGCCAATCATATGGAACTACGTTTGATTTTTTTTCTGAAATTAGTATCAAAAGTTACCAATAAAACAAACTTGCAAAAATGAATGTGATATTAAAAGAAAATGTACACGGAGAAAAAAATATCTCACAATGATATCGCAAAAGCTCTGTATTGAAATAAAACGCAATATGATAACGTACAAGCAGGATTCAGAGCTTTTCAGGATATAATAATGCACTAACATCGTTTGGCCACTACGAGAACTCTCGTATATATAATATAATATAATAATAATAATATAATGTAAAATCTTACAATGTACGGCATCACGATTTTACGCTATTATAATGTGATAATTGCAATATATAGCGCAGGAATTACGGTATATATTGCAATTCTTGCAATATCGTTTTCTCTGTGTAGCGTACAAATTATGTCTATGTTTAAATGAAAATGATTGTTTAATGCTTTTTATGTTAACATTTAGGAAAAAATCAATTGATTGTTAGATGCCTAATTTTTTCACCACATCAAACTAGATAAAGATTCCATTATAACTTTTTTTTTAAATTACGTATTTCATGTTGTGCAATAATTGTTTCTTAACATCTTTCTACTGTATTATAATTCCAGAGTTTTTAAGAAGAAAAAAATGTTTTCTCTTTTTACATCTGGGTAATGTTTTTTTTTACTTTCAAAGAGACAAGTAAAATAAAATTATTGAGAAAAACTTGTATTAAGAATTAGAACAATAGAAGCGTCTTAATAATTTCGAAAGATTTTGAGATTAAATATTTTCAAACCGTTTTCGGAAAATTTTAAGCAATTAATATTTCATTTTGAAATAATTATTAAAAAATTTTAAGATTACAAAATTGTTTTGAAAAAAATATATGGAAGATTTTAATAAATTATTTCTATTTTCCAGGATTTTATTTAAATTTAGGTACACTTAATTTTTTAGGGCGTCAAGAGAAGGAAAAATATATAGTTTAGATTCATGGAAAAATTTCAAAAAATTTTTTTAATAATGAGCTCTAAGAGATCATGACAAAAGATTACAAAACGTTTCAAATTATTTTATAAAATTAAAAAAAAGAAGGGTTTACAAGGTTTAAAAGGAAAATCGTGCCATAATATATCATTTTAGAACAAATTTTAGTAAATTTAAGAGATATGTAGAAATTTTGAAACGATTAAAAAACAATGAAAATTTATAAGATATTTTAGGACTTTTTTAAAAATTCAGGATAATGACATAAATTTTTTAGGTTCCCAAAATAATTTCTTTCGATTTTTGAATTTAAAAAATGAGCTTTAGGAGAAAATCCAAAAAGATTTTGAAACATCAAATATTTCCTTAAATTTCGAAAAAGAGTAGATTTTAAAGCAAAGTGTTTCAATTCGGTAACATTTAAAAATAAACCATAAAATTCTATAAATACAGCGAAGATTAAAGGAGAATAAAGACGATTTTTAAACTGCAGAATATTTAAAAAAATGCAGATTTATATGAAACTTTTTAAACAAAAAGAAAACTGAAAACCTATGTGGTAAAGTATCACATGCCCTTAATTAAAATAACTTTGAAAGATCTCAAGTGAACAAATAAATGTTATTCAAGTTCCTTGGAAAACTGGGGATGTTTTGAGGCAGCGTTTAACATTTTAAATAACTTTTCAAAATTTCAAGAAAAATTCCAGCCAGATAAAAATATTTTAAACAATTTAAGAGGCATTGTATATATATATATATATATAATTATTTCAAACGGGCTCGAACTTTTCCTATTATTTTGTCAAATACCGTAAAATATTATTTTTTCAATCTAGATTTTTTGTTGAAGAATCTGAAATATTCAAAAATCTTTTATAATTTTTTCAAATTTGTAAGAAATTTTTTCGCTTACTTTTTTACATTTTAAATTATTTTTCAAAAATTCAAGAAAAATTGGATTCAATTTTAAAATATTTTGAGGAATTCAAGAGGCTTTGTATAGATTAAACATATTTTAAACCTTGGAAGCATTTCCGAAAACGTATGGAATATTTATCATTTTTTCTGAAATCATAAAAGCCCTAAATATCTTTTGCAAAGGCTAATAATTTTCTAATAATTTGTCAAATCCTGTAAAATAAATTATATATTTTTGAAATCTTCTACATTCTTTTTTTGACATATCTGAAATATTTAAAAATCTTTCCTAATTGTCTCATGAAAATGATAAGATTTATATCATTCGAAAAAAACTGCTGATACTTCTTTACTTGTAAATAATTTGAAAATGTGTGTAACTAAAAAAATATCAAAAAAGCATTGTTTTGTTACGTCAAAATATTGTTTAATGTATTTCTATACCGCAGTTTATCCTAAAAATCTATTTTTATTTACAAAACGTCTATTAATTTTTTTAAGCTAATAAAAAAAAATATTACGTAACTGCAGTTAGGATGTGGGAAGGTAAAAGGGTTTAAAATAACTTCACTTAATATGTGAACAAGAATATAAGTGTTCAGAAAATTTTAACAAATAAATAGTTATTAGAAAATTGAGTAAATTATAAAAAGGGGTATAAATTTTAGCGCGCGCGTGCGCGCGCACATAATAGTCTAGTACCTATAAAAAATGTTAAATTTTGGGAATTTTACAAAATTTCTATATGGGCACAAAAAGTAAATGTTTTTTATGTACAGCTTTTGTTATCAAATACTAATAAAATATCTTTTTTCTTTAAGTTTAAATTTTTGGAAAATAAGCCAAGGTGGCCTTTTTTAAGATTCAATTAATTTTTATTTAAAATAATGTACTTTTCTTACTATTATGGCGTATGGTATGTTTTTTGTATACAGCCTGGAAAAGGCTTGTTTGTCCATAAACAATGTAAGTCATATCTTGCATTAAGCTGAAAAACGTGTTGTTCAAATGAAAAAGAACTGAATTTAAAGAAATATAATTTTTGCTACTTTGTTTAAATTTTCAGTATTCACAATATTTTTTTTTCATTACACCACAATAGGTCCAATTTTTATTTTCAAAAGTCATCATACATTTTGTCGGTCCACCCTAATTACTTATTTTTATTTGTTTTAAGTCGATTACAAAATCGTCCATGGTCATTATTTCATTTTTTAAATTTATAAGACAATTTTTTATAAGAATGAAAATTTAAGCAAACCTAAAAATTTCTTGGACCAAGAAATAAATAAAAATTGCTTGCAGTATTTTTTGTATTCGTGCAGAGCAAGAAACATTATTGATCAAATTGATATAATATAATCAAAATAAAATGTAATATAGTATAAATATATAGGCCGCGTCTAGTCTTCCTGAAAAATTGGGAGAGTTGGAAAAAAGAATGGACTAGTCGTCTTGAAAATTCTGGGCTCAAGCTTATGAAAAATATTGGAGTATTCGTCCCGAATTTCGGGACGAGACATTTCGAAATAAATATGCAATAATAATATAATAATGCATCAATAATATATTGACATATTATATGTAAATGAATATAATATAATATATCAATGATATAATGTAATAATAACAGAGTTCTGATAATAATAATTGTATATATTAATTAAAAAATAAATAAAAATGAACATTGGCAAATGAAACCTGTTTTACCGATATTTTTAAAATCGATCGGCAGATGGCGCTTTAATCTCCAGCGTGATTGGTGAATCAAGCAGAACAACGTCCAATCAAAAAACAAGTTCACATGCAGAAATAGAATCTACGCCATGCCAGTTTCAATCTGTCTTTTGATCAAAATATGACGACAGTTCTCAATTTGTAAATAATTTTTGTCTTATATTATAATTTTAGACTAATATTGACTCCAAAGTTGTAAAAAAAAAACTCGGTGTAAAAGTGCCGAATATTTTTGATCCCGGAGAATCATTTAAAATATCTTTTCACAATGGTAAGTGCATTTTTTTTCGTCAACTCCACACACCATTTTTGACGTTTAGGTTATAATTGCACATCATTTCAAAGAAAATATGCTTTCTTGATCAGAAAATAACTGTCTGGAAATAATATTACAGTTTACTATGTAGGTTAGAACCTTCAGGTATAATTTTTTATTTTAAAGTACAGAATCCAGCTTGCTGGACAAATAGGCAAGCTGGAGACAAAATCATTAATTTACTTTCCACCCTCAACGCCCTCAGCAATTTTATTTAAGCATGTTTTTATTATTAAATACGGCCACTACTTCTAGATATCAAATAAATAGACGTGTATTTTCTCTTGGTTTAAACTGGAAACGATATTTATAGTTTCTGTATTCCAAACGTATTCTACACCTCGTGATAAAATAGAATTCAGTAGCATGCTTCTAAGTTTTGAAAATCTTCCCCTATGGCCTAAAATTATACAAATTATGGACTTGAAGTTTTTATTTACTGTTTTTCTTCACATAGAAACGGAATTACTAAGCCAAACAAACACTATTATGTTTTATATTAATTAGATCTTTTAATTATGTTATACAGTTTGAAACATTTCTCTGAAAAAACATTCCTAATGCAAGTTGATAAAAATATATGGATATCAAATCATCTTAATCTGGACAGTGATAGTTACTGTAAAAGTTATTGACGCTGGAAGATATTGTTGAGATTGAAATATGAAATAAATAAACCAAAGTTCATTTTCCTTTTGGCACCTTTTTTTTAAATATTCTGATATTTGCACGCGTTCATTTATTTCAGTCTGTAGCAGAGTTTTTGAAGGGTTTGCCCTCACACGATGAAAATAATTTCGCAAATTTCCACACTGACAGTAATAATCGGACATGTATCAAAAGACCTTCCGTTTACCTGCCAACAAAGGAATATCCTTCGGAACAAGGTAATTAACAAATCGTCAATTTATCTCATAATATCATTTAAATCATAATTAAGTTCTTATATTTAACAGGCAGGGTGTCTGCATGGCCGCGATTACCAGAAATTTTGTTCACTTGAAAAATAACCGGAAATTTGTTTTAGTCGCTGGGATTTTTTCTCGATTATATTAAAATAAAAGTATAAAAGTACAAGGGGTTAACCACTTCGATTTTTCGTGTATACTAGATTACAAAATTACATCAGGTTACAGGGATTATATGGGATTTAAAAAAATTACACAAGATATATCAAAATCACTAATAATATAAGGGACTGTGTCGTATGCTTACAAACATTTAAGGGTTTAATCTTGGAATTAATACAGAAATATAATTGATATTAAAATTTTTTCCTGATTTTGTCGTCCTGCCAAAGGTTAGATATCTGGAAAAAATTGTCTATGATTTTAGGAATTGAAATGTCATCAGTAATGTATTATGAAAGAAAAAACATAAGTTTTAGGCATCACAGACTGGTCCCTATATCCGATTTTGTACCTTAAGTTCTCTTAATAATTACAACTATTAATAATGTCACTTTTCTTTCAATAATTTAACTTATGAGTTAAACTATTCTGAATCGTCTTGAATTCTTTCGAAATATTTGAGGGTATTTTTAAAGCTCCCCAGAAATTTTTAATAGATTTAAATAATTCGAAAGGAGTGTAGGATTTCCAAGCTTTGAAGAGATTTTCATATATTTTTTTCAATTAATTTGGAATTCATCCTGAGTTCTTATTAGTTTATCTTGAACTCTTTCAAATGCTTTTGCATTCTTCTGAGTCACTCAATTCAAGTAATTTTGATATATTTTTTAATTCATTGGATGTCTTTTTAAATTCATCTTGATTTTTCTATTAATTATATTTAATTGTTCTTGAACTGTTTTGTAGTCGTTGGCCACTTATTGTGTTGGAAATTATAAGGGGTTTAAAGACTTAATGAGATTTGATTTTTTAAATTCACTATTAAGTCATTTAAATTCTTTGGAATTCTCTTGAATTTTGTAATTCACTTGAATCCTTCTAAATTCACTCAATACTATTTAACTTAATATATGTTTACAATTTTTAAAAGTTTTTATTTCATTGAACCTGAATTATTTTAATCTCATCGTGAATTCATGGGCAGTTCAAAAAATTCTTCTTAATTAGCTTGAATTTTTCTAAGCTCGTTTCAAAGTTACTGAATTTAATAAAATTTCTTCATATTTTTAAATTGTTTTTAATTCAATAGGAAATTTTGATGAATATCATCAAATTCTTCTCGTTTATCTGAAATTGATCTAAATTCATTCCAATTTTACGGAAATCAATGGAATCTTTTGATTTTTAAAATGTTTGCTAATTCATTTGAATTCTTTGGAATTTAACTTTAGTCTTATGAATTCATCCTGAATTTATTACGCTTTGAGCGCGAAAAAACTACCCTATGAACATGATAAGAAGTACCCTTTGGTCTCTATATTTTGTCCCATAGGGACTGTGAGGCCTGAACTTTGTATGAAAAAAAAAGTTTAACTTACGAGAAATTATTATTTTAACAATATTCTTATGTAATTGAATTTGTTTATCGTCGCTTCTTAACAATTTTAAAAAATTGGTTAAATGGAAAATAATAATAAGTTATTTTTTCGGGAAAATATTTACCACAAGTCTACTGTTTCCGGTAATGAGAATAAATCGGTAATCTTCAAATATAGTTGTTGGTTTAAAAAATGATTTCTTTTAAAAAAATTGTTTCAGTTCTTTCAACCATAGAAAAATTTAATTTCAAAATTGGAAATATTGCAGTTGTTGAGAATACTCCCCTCCCCCCAGCCATAATTTATTATAAATTAATTATTTTTCAAAAATCGGTAAGAAGCGATAGTAAAAAAATTCAATTGCAAAAAACATTATTGAAATAAGTGTTTTTTTCTAATTCTTTAACCATTTTCATGCAAAAAAATGTTTTTTTTTTTAATTTTAAATTATGTCATTAATAATATTCATTTGATTTTTAAAATCATCCCATCCACACACTACTCCTTTCCCTTGCCGAGTGAGTCACGCCTACCCCGAAAGGGATATGGCTTAATGGTGTAATAATAATAAATAAATAGATAAACTATTTTTTGCAGGGATCTGTTTTTTGGCACGACATTACCTTACACTCTGTACTTACTTGATTGAACAAACAATTGGGTTTAAATTTTATTTATTTGTTATTTTTAAGAAAGTAAAAATGGTTACTTGTAAATTTGTAAATATTCTTTTTCCTTGCAAAATTTCATTAAAAAACGAATGGCATTAAGAGAGACCACCTTACAGTAGATAATAAATCTATAATAGATCAGAATTAATCAAAAAGAACCATTTATACCTACAATCATGAATGTTAAATTATTAACACTTATAGTTGCTTAACTATTAATTTAATCAATTTTTTTATTTTACATACATTAGTATTTTAAATGATCAATTATGTACTTTAGTTCCAATATCTACTGTAGAGTGGTCTTTCCTATTTAAGGAAAGTTTTTTGAAATATATATTTTTTGCGGGAAAATGAGGCATTGCTGATTGGCTGTGAAACTGGAAGTGCAATGTGTCAAGGTCCCAAATTTGCCGAATAAGGTTTTCAGTACCTTTTTTTAATATTTTTTTCTCAGCAATGAAGTATATATTTAGGATTTTATGCAGTATTTAAAAAATATATTGTCTATCATTCATGTAGCTATCCCATTTATTTGGTAATTATGATTACTGTATATGTACAGTGAAGAAGGATAAAAGGAAGATATTAGAACAAAGATAGAAGAAACTTGAAATGAACAAATGCAATAATAATTCAGCGAAACGGATATAACGGTTATAGAGCCTATATACAGGGGTGGTAAAAAGTTCTCGCACACCTCTTTTTTTATGACTGATTAAATTCTATTAATTTCAATTATACTAAATCTAAAAAAAATCCTCTTTAGAGGGTTGATTGCTCTCTAATTCCTGTATGAAATAAAGCAAGTTTGTATATTTTTAAAATAGATATTGCAACATAGTGTAAATTTCAATGTTTTCTTAAGTGTTCAATAACTTCCGAAATACTCAACATTTTTCAATGTTCTTACGCTCATTTTGAAGCTCTTTATTCACCGCATCATAGCAGTTTATGAGTATAAATCGTAAAATTTGTCTTATCGAATTGCAACTTGAAGCTGTACCAAAAAAAGTTAGAAAAATTGCAATATTTTTTTGGGGAAGAAAAATATTTTTGTAGAGTATATGAAGCATATAATCATCAAACTTCTCTGAAATTTCCTCAAAATATATATTTTTGTCATTTTTATTCTGATTTTCCTACAGATAAGGTGTTCTCAAATTTTTCCAACTTTTTTGTCACAACTTCAAGTTCTTGCAATTTGATAAGATAATTTTTTACGATTTATAGTCATAAGCTATTCTGATACGTTGAAAAAGTAGCTTTAAAGTGAGCCCAAGAACATTGAAAAAAGTTGGTTATTTCGGAAGTCATTAAACATTAAAAAAACATTTAAATTTACACTATTTTGCAATGTCTACTTAAAAAATAGATAAATTGGGCTCAGTAAAAACCCTGGGCTCATTTTATACAGAAATTCGAGAGCAATCAAGCCTTTACAGAGAAATTTTGTGAGCTCTGGCATATTTAATTTTTGCATAAATTTAATCTGGCTAACCATATTAATTTAATCTATATTTTTGTTTTAAACACTTTTATTTTAGTTGATTTTTTGTAAGAGCATACATATTATATATTACCAAAAAACGCTTAATATCGTATTGATTAGGGATTTAAGAAGTAAAAAATTGTATCTATTGATATAATAAAATATTACAAGAGGTTATACAAAATTACAGGGATTGCATAGATTACATGGGATAAGAAGGGATTATAGAATATTACATTTTTGAAGTATTTTGATAGGCTTGTTAAACCTCTGTTTTTTATTACGCAAGGTCAATAAGCATTGAAGTGCTTAATCCGAATTAAAAAAAAGCTTTAACCGATTTTAATATTCTTTGAACCTATGGTCGTAAATTAAATAATACATTTTAAAATAAATCACATGAACGTTACTTAATATGTGGACACTAGGGTGGCCCAAGAATTCGAAATGTCATTTTTTGTAATCGAACCCCCTCCCCCAATTTTTTCGTTTTCCGGTAAAAGAAATTCCTTGTTTATTTTTCAAATCAGCTAGTATTAAACCGTGCCCCTGGACTTTTGAAATTAACATAGATAGGATTTTAAATAGGAAAAGTTTGGTTTTCGAAAAAATGGAGAAAAAAAGTAGTTTTTATTAACTTTTTGTAAATTAAAGTTTAGTCACTTCTGAAGATATGTTTAAGGAGTAATTTTGACCCAATAACTTTTAATTTTCATCTCAACAACCAGCTTATGTTGTGTCCGGGAAAATGCAAAAAAATCCAACATAGCAGTTTCCTGCAAAATTCATGCTGTGGACTATTTTTTTCATCATTAATTGTATAACTTTTTTTCCGCCAAAGTTCGAAAATTTAGTATTTTATTCAACGCAATAAACATCCACAATAAACGAATTTTAAGAGAAATATCGTTTGTGCAGGATATTTAGAAATTATTGAAGCAATTTTTTTCTATGTAATTAGTAAAACAACTTATTATTTTATGATAATAACACAATTAATGAATGTTACTGATTTTTTGTTGTGAAAGACAGTTTGCAATTATGTAAACAATTAAAATTACTTGCTCTTTTTTAAGGAAGGATGGAGAAAAATCTAGTTTTTTCGAATCTCTTACATTATATCGATTCTTAATTAGTATTTTCTTACCTAAACGAAATCGATCTAAAAAATAACTATCAATTTGAAACGGCGCAAGTTAACGATTATTAAATATTTTTTGTTAAGACCTATACCGCTTTTTTGGTGTTAACAATTTTTTTTATTATAAAAAATTTGCCGACATATTTCAACCTGATTTTCAGGTCCTTTTCAAGGCTTATTTATGCAGATAAAAGAAAAATCGCTGAAGACTGCGTTGACATTTCAATTCAATTGTATGTTATCATTATTGTTGTTCGGATATAATTTTTGGATATTAGAAAAAAAAGGTTAAAAGACGAGAATATGCATTTTAGAGTTTACATTAATTTGAAAATTAAAAACGTATCATTTACGATATAAGTTAAAAAAATCTCATAGGAAAACATCCTTGAGATTTTGCTATTTTTTTATCACATTTTGTTTTGTATTGATGACGAATTTTCCCTCGTCAGGTTGATTGACCACGAGAGTTACAGCGATACTAACATATTAATAGCTAATTTAGAGGTTAGGCTATGCATGGTTATATATACGTAACTAAAGAAAGACCGCGTAAAATTCAAATCAAGTTGAAATTTTACATCTATTTTGTTGACATTTTACTTCTGTTTTGGAATGCGAATATTGGAAATAAGTTTATTGTAAATGTTGCTGAGACCTTGAATGTCTGTTCTAAAAATAATTGTATTATTGTCACCTTGTCATATCAAAATGAAAATTATGTGCGTGTTCAAAAGCATGTTTAGCTAAAGCTGTATTTTGTAAATTATTATCAATAGATCTTTCATGTTCTGTATTTCTCAGATATAATGATCTACTAGTTTGTCCAATGTAGTGTTTTTTTGCAATTTTTACAGGTATTTCTGTATACACAGTTGCATTTTTTCCTTTTTCTATTTTACTTTTTGTGCTTTGAAATAATATTTTATTGAATTTCTGTTCAATTGAGAAAACTAATTGGTCTTTATATTTTTTTTAATTCTAAAAAGGCATTTGTTATAACCTTCAATATATGGCAAAACTGTTAATTTTTTCTTTTCTAGGTTTGAGTTTGGATTGTTATTAATTTGTATATGTTCATTAATTGTTTTGATTTTCTTGTAGCGTTCAGCGATCTTAGTTTTTAACAATTCTAATGGGTAGCCGTTTTTTAAAAGAGTATTTTTTACTAAATCAAGGTTTTCCTTATGGTACCTGGCATTCGCTAATATGATAGCTCGGTTTACTAATCCTAATATTACGCCGATCTTATAATAAATAGGACATGAATCATAGTTCAAAAAACTACCTGACCAAATTGATTTTTGAAAACAATTTGTTACAATTTTGTTGTTTTCTATTGCGAGATTTAAATCAAGAAATTTAATTTTTTCATCTTTTGCAAATTCTATAGTAAATTTTAGTTTATGATCTGTTTGATTCAATCTTTTTAAAATATTGTTAATTTTGTGTTTGGGAATACATAAAGAGTATCGTCAATGAATCTGAAGAAAAATATAATCGGATATTTAACTGATTTCAAGATTTTTTGTTCATCTTTTTCCATAACTAAAGGTATGTTAAGCTGACGTAACCACATCTTCGAATCGAGTTAAAACCTATCTCATAATTAAGGGCTCATTTAATGCTAATTTAATGCCCTATTGCCAAATTTAATGCTCCATTATTACAAAAAAAATATATATATAGTGGTTACGCTAGCATAACTTTAAGCTGACGGAACCCAATGTGAAATAAATGTTAAATCGAGTTCTGTCATATCACATAATTAAGGGCTCATTTAATGCTCATTTAATGTCCCTTTGCAAATTTAGTGCTCCACTATTTAAAAAAAAACCGGGGGTTATGCTAGTTTAATGTTAAGCTGACGAAACCTCATGTGAAATAAACGTTAAATCGAGTTTTATCCTATCACATAATTAAAGGTTTATTTAATGTTCTCCAAAATCATCAACAATTATTTTCCAAAAGCCACCCCTAATACTGAAAAACCACCCTTAATATAAATTATGCACACATTGTAAATCTGACCATGCTATAATTAAGGGTTCATTTAATGCCCCGATTTTTTAAAAATAATGGATCATTAAATTTGCCAATGGGGCATTATATTAGCATTAAATGAGCCCTTAATTATAGTATGGTCAGATTTACAATTTGTGCATAATTTATATAAACGGTGGTTTTTCAGTATTAGGGGTGGCTTTTGGAAAATAATTTTTTGTGGTTTTGAAGAGCATTAAATGAGTCTTTAATTATTTGGTAGGATATAACTCGATCCAACGTTTATTTTACATGGGGTTCCGCCAGATTAACGTTAAGCTAGCGTAACCCCTGGTTAAAAAAAATCGTGAAGTATTAAATTGGACAGTGAGGCATTAAATAAGCATTAAATGAGCCCTTAATTATAGTATGGTCAGATTTACAATTTGTGCATATTTTGTATTAAGCGTAGTTTTTCAGTATTAGGGGTGGCGTTTGGAAAATAATTTTGTTGGTTTTAGAGAGCATTAAATGAGCCTTTAATTATGTGATAGGATAAAACTCGATTTAACGTTTATTTCCCATGGGGTTCCGCCAGCTTAACGTTAAGCTAGCGTAACCCCTGTTTTTTTTAAATAATGCAGCATTAAATTTGACAATGGGGCATTAAATGAGCATTAAATGAACCCTTAATTATAGTATGGTCAGATTTACAATTTGTGCATATTTTATATTAAGAGTGGTTTTTCAGTATTAGGGGTGGCTTTTGTAAAATAATTGTTGGTGGTTTCGGAGAGCATTAAATAAGCCTTTAATTATGTGATAGGATAAAACTCGATTCAACGTTTATTTCACATGGTGTTTCGTCAGCTCAACATTAAACTAGCGTAACCCCCGGTTTTTTTAAAATAGTGGAGCATTAAATTTAGTTATGGAAAAAGTTTTAAAAAAATCTTAAAATCAGTTAAATATCCGATTATATTTTTCTTCAGATTCATTGACGATACTCTTTTATGTATTCCAAAACACAAAATTAACAATATTTTAAAAAGATTCAATCAAGCAGGTCAATTTATTGCGTAAAAAATATTCCTTGAACATTCCTTAAGAGGTGACTAAGATTTAATTTGAAAAAAAGTTAATAACCAGTACTACTTTTTTCCATTTTCTAGTAAACAAATAAAGATTTAGGGGAGGGGTTCGTCTAAATTCGACAGTCATCTAAAAACGGAATGAAATTATCCTAGAGTGAAGTTATTTTATCGAATTTTTAAGAAATTATTGCAAAAATAGTGACAATTTTAATGTTCTCCTACAATTCAAATCAAATAGAAAATTATGAACCTGTTTCAATGTCGAAAGAATCGCAGCAGCTTTCAACATAATTGTACTTTTTTTTTCTTGAATTGAGCAGAAAGTTGACGTTCAAATAAAACATTTGGAAAAATTTGCATTCATCTTGTTTGTAGAGAAATTATAATGAAAATAAAATGAATGTATAGCTTCCTAAAAAGTTGATAAAATTACTTCATCATGGGCTCATTATGTTTAGAATTTGAAAAATGTCTAAGTTATTAATTTGGAAACCATTTTAACTCAGTATTCATAAATTAAATATTAACTAATTACTGAAAATGGGTGTCCACGTATCAAGTGGCGGTACTGAGGCGGAAGTATAGTTTAATTATTGTCTTTTTTATATCAAATATAATTTTTGACTGTATATGGGAAGTATAAGATGTCTTGAAAAGAACATTATTTTTTTGGATTGGGCTCGAAGCAAATATTATACGTTAAAATAGATTCTTGCGCTTTTATCACACTGCAAATAATTAAATGACTAATTGACCGACTCAAAACTGAGAAATTATAGGGAATTTGAAATCATCCTCCATGTCGACACCCTGAAAGTGTGGCTGTACTCATTATTTTCTCTATCCTTACTGTAGAATAGAGAATTCAAAATGTTACATCTTAATTCAGAAAAAAATTCCGCAATTAGTTTTACATGGAAAACTCGTTATATTCGGTAGAACTAACATTTTTTTCTTTTTAATAAAACAGTTTTTCTACATTTAATTTATTTTTGATTATTATTTTCAATAAGATTGACTTACGACTCATACATTTTTATTCAATTTATAGTTATTGTTACCGAAAAAACTACCATTCTTCTGAGGTATTTGCACCAACAGTGGGATAAAAAGGTAACAATAAACACTTAATGCTATTTTTGTCTAAATGAATTAATTGAACAATGAAGCTTGTAGTCTACTTTTGCTAGAAAAGGAGTTTTTTAAGTAATAATTCAGGGCGAGAATTGTTTTCTCAAATAAGTGAGCCTTTATTCTTCACTTCGTTGTTCCTGTACATTTAAAAATATATGAATAAATAGATTTATTTGTAGAATTATCTTAACCTACAAATTTAGTATTTAAAAAATAATACAATTTGTAATACTATAGAACTCGGGGAGAAAAAGGGAACTGCTCTCAGCGAATGCAGACCTACAAGAAGACGGAACGAACAACCGCTGCAAAAGACCTCGAGTTGATCTCAATTCCCATTAATTTTTGCCCCGAAAAAAAATAACTGAAATTCAGTCAACCGAAGAGATCAATGACTCCTGACAAAATTCCGAACACACAAATTATTGATATAATCTAATTCTTATTTCTTACTGTTATATAAATTGCAGTATCTTTATCCTCCGCGCTATTCTTCTTCTTTTCATTCTTATTATTAAATCGCACTTTACAATAAATTTTAACATTTTGTCGTACTTTTAATTTATTGTAAGGTGACACCAAGAACAGAAATAAGCGATTTACATCTGACTTTGAGTTTATGAGAAGTTCATAAGATCATTTTTGTTAAAGATCTACGTTTTCAGCCTCCTTATTTGCTTGTAAATTATATTCGTTATGAGCAGTGTTACAATTAAGCAAAATATGCTTAAATGCATTTACGTCATGTATATTTTTATTACTCGTTTCGTAATTTAAGTATTAAGGACAAAATTCCATTTTCTGAAATCATTTGCCACTCGACTCTTGCAAAGTTCAGGTTCGTTTCTTAAAATGGTTAAGTTTAAGAATTATGTGTATTAGTACATTATATTGCATTAAATTTTACCATTAAAGCTTATCATTCATGTCTTAGATTTATTTTCTGATCGTACTTGATTATGAATATTATTGTAAATTCAGAAACATTCGTGTTTACAAAAATGAATCCATAAAGTAACTTTGGAAGCAAGGCTGTTTTTATTTTCTCGACCTCTCTCTACCTTTAGAAGTTTGTAAATTGAATGCAACTTCTATAATTTTTATTTCTAAAAATAAAAATAATAAAAGGCCAAAAATTCGATTATATAATTGGGACAATGCACTCTTAAATGCCTCTATTCAAATTTAAGAAAAACTGCCCGCTGTTGTGCGGGATCGCGATTGCTAGTGAGTCTACGGCGAGCGACTGCTGGTTCTCGCGCTTCGCGCTCGATAATATATTTATCTCGTTCTTCACGCACGATAATATATTTAGCTCGCACTTGGTTTTTGCATTTCTCCCATATTTGTGCAAAGGCCATTCAAAATTGACAACTGTAATTTGGTGATTGTGAATTCTATTTTGTTAAAGCTCCTTCGGCTTTAAAGAACACATTCTCATCACGTATCTCGTGTTTCGCCCTCGATTTTTTCCAAAATACGAACTTTTCTACTTTATGTTGAACACTATTATGTTAAATGTATATTATATTTATTTGTGTACCTCCGCCTGGTACAGCTTATTCAGATATTGCAAAATAATATACTAATTTTATTTTTCATTATATCTTTAATATTTGATCCTCATTTGCACAAATATTTATTCTCAGCCGCTCTGAAAAATGTACTATAAAACATACGTATTTTTATTTTATTTTGTTAAGAATTAAAAAAAAGGCGCATAATATAAAAGAAATCGTTATTAAACATTTTATTGTAATTTGTGTCGCTTTTTCATAAAATTAATTTTTTTACTTTCAGTGTTATATTTTTTAAGCTTTAAACCAAAAATACGCATCCTATAGCATAAAGTGGTTCCAAGCAAATTTATAGATTATAATTTAGTCGAAAAATGTTGTTATACAAAAACAAAACATTATGAATGATAATCTTGTTTTTTACGAATAAAACAAAAACTATGTGGTCTATCAAAAGGTGGTTTATAACAAATTTGTAGATATTTTTTTAACTGCACTATTTCTGTCAATTTATCTTTTTGTATAGTTTTTTTTCCTGAATTCTTTGAACTTCCAGAATTTCTTGAAATCGACAAATAACTTGAATTCCTTGAATTCTCTGATTTCCTTAAATTTCTTGAATTCCTAAAATTCTCTGAATTTCTTAAATTTCTTGAATTCTCTGAATTCCTTAAAGCCTGTGAATTCGAAAATTCACGAAATTCAGCTATTTCAGTAAGTCAGAGAATTCAAGGAATACAGAGAATTTAAGAAATTCAATGAATTTAAGTAATTCAGGAAATTAAGGAAATCAGATAATTTAAGGAATTCAAGAAATTCAAAGAATTCAGGAATTTTAAAGAAATTCTGGGATTTAAGGGAATTCAAAGAATGAAGAAAGCTAAGATAATTTAGGGAATTCAAGCAACTCTCAGGGATTTCAAGAAATTTAGAGTATTCAAGAAATTGAGACAATTTAAGAAATTCAAAGAATTCAGGCAATTTAAGGAAATTAGAGAATTCTAGAAATTCAAGTTGGTCAGCGAATTTAATGAATTCAGAGAATTTTTATGAAAAATTAAAAATTAATCAAACATTGTTGAGAAATATTCCACTAAAAAATATTAATAGTTTATAATAACAAAAATTATTTTAACTAATTCCAGTTGATAAACTAATTGAAAATTAATGAAAATTTGTTAATAAATATTCCACTAGAGCAACAGTAATCATTTTTAAGAAAAAAAAGAATTTCTTTAAATATTAAAAAGTTAATAACCCATATTGATCAATATTCCACTAGATCAATATAAATAATGCTAAGTAAAAAAACGAGATTGCACTGGTCAAAAGGTCGTTTTCGCGCATAATGAACATTTTTGGTTTCAAGGCACTTCTAAATTTCGACGTGCACAATTGTCACTTGGTCAACTGTGCACGTGTACAGAAGGTACTTGGACAACTATATGCACGTTGAAATTTCGACGTGCACAGACGGGCTCTTGTGCGTCTTGGAAGTGAACAGATATATGTCGGCCATCGACGTGCACAGGCCACAGTTGGGCACGTGCAAAGTTGTCCGTCACCCCATTAAAATGCATTCTTGGAAGACTTAAGCAATTGAAAATTAAAAGCTATTGAAATAGAATATTCCGGATAAAGGAGCGTTCAAGTATTAGGTAAAGCTTTTTTCTGCATTTTTACCCCTATACGCCCCTCATTTATTGATTTTTTTCTATAGAAAGTGTATGTAACTTCAGACCTCCCCCCCCAGGCGCGTTACGTAATACTTTAACGCTCCCTAAAAAACATTTTTATTTGATGAACTGTAAATATAAATTTAAGCATTATTTAAAAATTGAATTGTATTTGAAGTTTCAAAAAGTAAACTATAATTGATTTAAAAAAATTGTTAAGACGTTTCCAAATCCGTTAAAAATTTAATCATTTCCAGAGCTCAACGTTGAAAATGAAAGTCGTTTGATTCAAAAGCCTTAGTTACTTTGAACGTTGCGGTTTTAATTGTTCTAGTTGAAAAATTATTATTTGTAAGTAAACTTATTTAATTTTGACAAATAAATAACAATTGAACACTTACTATGTGTAAAGCAGTTCGAGTAATCTTTAGAGATATTAAGATGTTTTTCTTGAGATATCTAGGAAAATTGAAAATGATTTTTAATTTTTTTAAATTATTTGAAATTCGAATCATTTTAAAAAATATTTAGAATATATGAAAAACTTTTAATAGTAATTTGACATTTCAAAAAAATTGAAACAACATGTGTATTTTTCAAGACTGAAATGCAAATTTTAAGCATTTTAAGGATATCTAAACTATTTTAAATTAAAATAATTCAACTTTTAATGTAAAAATTGTTTATTTAAAAAATTTGCTTTTAAAATTATTTGATTAATTCTTAGATTTAAACTATTTAAAACATTGAAAATGATAACATGGGTTTATATTTTTGCAACTGAAACTGGATCTTAGAAATCCACAATTTATAAAAGTTAAAAATTCTAAAATTATCACTTAAAAGCACTTAATTTAAAATTTTTCAATTGCAAAGTATTAGTACTTTCCATTTTATAGGTGTAAGTTTTTGAGAATTTGAATAATAACTTTAAACTTCAATCTTAAAAGTTAAAATGTTAAGAGTTCCACCTTGAGAGTGCTTTAACTTCTAGTTCATTTTTCATTAATTCGAATCGAAAAATGCTCAGCTTTAGAGTTTGAGTTTTTTAAATTTAATTTACCGTGAAAAATGTTTGTGAACCTGGAAATGACCAGGAGTTTTTTTTATTCGATTGAAACGGACACCCTGCATAAGGATAAATTATTTGAGTTTCTCAGTACTACGAATAGCCCTACAAAAAAGGTTTAAATTTTTAAAAAAATGTTCTCAAAAATATTGAAAACGATCTTAGCTTTTTGGAATTTCCTCTAAAATGGCTGGCTGACGAACTCGTCCTTTTGATTTCGAAGAATTTTAGAGTATTTTTTAGTTATTTTCATAGATTATAACTAAAATGTTTTTAAAAATTGTAAGGGAATTCAAAATATTTTTAAGAATTTTCAACATCTTAGGGTTTTTTAATGTATTAATTTATTCAATAGAAGAGAGGGATACTTAAACAAAATTTAAAGAATTTTAAAATCATTTTAGTAATATGAAAGTATTTAGAAGACTGTTAAAGCGTGGAGAATATTTTAAAAATTGAAGGATTTGAAACGATTTTAAAGAATTTTTAACATTTTAGGGTATTTTAATTTATTCACCAGAAGAAAGGGATTTCGTAGGGTAGGGTTTCAAGTATGTTCAAATATCTCAAGGTATTTTCAAAAATTTTAAAGATTTTATGGTATTTAAAAAGATTTCAAGGAATTTTAAATTTATGAATGCCTAAATGATCCAGGCACTTGGACGCCAGGTGAAAATTTCGCCCCCATTTTTTTCTAACGCTGGCAGTTGGCTGACTGCATTAAATTCCTAAAACTTCCAAATGCCAATGACGTATATAAATCAAGAGAAAATAATAAAAAGGCTATAACTTTACGATTAAAAGGTTAATTTTCTTTAATTCGTTAAATGTTATTTGAAACATTTTTGATCCGTTAATAAAATGTCGATTGATAATCAGCTATTTTTTAACACTTATGTTAAAATATAAAAAAATAAATCCAAGGCCCTCATGTGTGTATATACGTCACTGCTATTTTTGCTGTAACCACACACAACAAAGTTTGACGTGCGGGTCGTGCAACTGTCAAAAAGTGGTGAAAGTGTTACAGATTTCCATGAACAAACTGAACTTCGAAATGTGTTTAAATTGCAGAAATACATAAAAAAGGCATAAATTTCCTAAAAAATGTTCTATTTACTGAGTTTGTTTAATGCATCTAATGTTTCCTGGCAGTTAACCTAACCTCTAAAAGCATTCTCGGCACAATGAGCGATGAAAAGTGGCAAGATTTAAAAAAATATGCTTGTGGAAATCACCACAAGCTTGAGGCAAACATAAAAAAAGGCTCTTCCTCCATAATCAGAGTCAATTTTGCCTATTTAGCTTTCAGCAACGACGAGGAAACTTTAATCACAGTCGATTCAAAAGGAAATGTTTACTACATTGAATTAGGTTACGAAACTCCTTCCTATCGAAAATTAGGATCAATCGGTTTCTGCACTTTCATCGCCTTTAATCCTGTCAATAAAAATGAACTTCTCGCAGGACTTAATTCATCGGAGGTTAAAGTTTTGAGGTTAGATTCTCTCAGAAATTTCTGCCTACTCGTTGGTCACACAATTCAACCCACTTACGCGTCTTTTTACAAGCATTATTGTCTTACATCCTCTTCTAAGGAAGCTATAATATGGGATCTAAGATGCTATTGTAAAATTCACCAATTAAGACTCAATACAGAACGCATGTGTCTCAAAAAAGCCTCGTTTTCAAGCCAAGGATTAATCGCTGTCCTTTATCCAAACGATATTATTCAAGCCTGGACTTTCCAACAGTTTGGAAATGATTTTAAAGTAAATACGAAACATTTCGGATTCCGCAACGTTAAAGATTTCGTCTTCACAAAGGATGGCAGAGCCATGATCATCGCTGGGGTCCAGAACAAAATTCTTGTTTTTAATACTCATGATTGGAATTTACTAAAAAGCTTGGATTTCAAAGAACTCCCTGGAGCAAAGCAACTCGCAATCGTTCCACAACCACTTGATGGTGGAGCGAATAAAGTCGTTGCAATTTTATCTTCAGACTGTAATCTGAAATTTTTGGATCTGATGTCTTCAAGTTTCTTGAAAAATTGCTGTGGCATTTTGCATCGAATAAAACGAGTCGCGGTTTCCAGTTCGGGGAAATTCGCAGCTCATGTGGATCAAGAAGGGATTTTAGTTTTGACCAATTTGGAGAGAATTGTCAATGTGAAGAGGAAAGAGAGTGCGAAAGCGAAAGAGTCTAGTAAACTGAGATCTCATCTTACAACGGATCATTTGCAGTGCATTAAAGAAAGCGTGAAAGAGGAATTAAAGTTGGCGAGATTGTTGCCAATACTGAAAGAGTTTGGAGAATACCCTGAAAAGCATAGAATGTTAGTTTGGGCGACTGTATTGCAATTACCAGCTAATCGACAAGCTTATGTTTCTTTGGGGAATCAACTGTCGGAGAATGTTAGAGTGGACTTGCTTAAAAATTATCCTCTTTCTAATAAAAGCAAAGCTTCTTTACTGTCCATAACTCTCGAGAAACTTCTACAATGGTGTCCTTTTATGGCGAACAGCACCATTTTGCCGGGACTGGTGTTTCCATTTACTGTAGTTTTCCAGAAAGATCCAGTCCTTGCCTTCGAAGCAGTTCTCTCTGTTCTGGTAAACTACTGCCAAAAGTGGTTTGAATATCATCCTCTTCCGCCTTTGAATATCCTGGCGATTATTGAAAATATTCTTTTGGAAACTGATCCAAGTCTTCTGAACGTTTTTTGCGAGAGAAAAATTACTTCCACTGAATATGCGTGGCCTCTTCTTCGTACCACTTTGAGTGAAGTACTTTCTGCTGACGAATGGCTAATTCTGTGGGACCATTTGCTCTCCTATTGCAAGCCATCGCTTTTGCTGATGTGTACACTTGCTTATAGTATTTGTGCCAGAGAAACCATAATTTCGAGTCTCAAATCTCCTGAGGAATTTGAAAGATTTTACAGCACTCAAGGACATGTTCGAGTTAAGGATCTATTGAGAGTAGCACATCGACTGGAGCAACAAGTTTCTGATAAAGTTCATCCTAGTCGTTATCTTAGGTATGTATCAAGGGACCGTCCAGAAACTACTTTACCGTCTTTTGACTGTTTTTTATCCTGCCCCAAGTAACCTAAGCGTAGACTATACTATACTATACCCTAACATCCAGACCTAAAATTATATGCTTCAAAATGGTTCCATTTGATGTCCAAAGGCACTAAAAAAAGTTTCATTCTCCTATCTCGTCCGAAATACCCACGTTTTCTACCCCTAATATAATGAAAAATTGAAAAAAGTTATAAAAAAATCCCCTAACCTCCATACCTCAAATGTATGCATGTCTTTCGGAATACTCACGTTTTCAACCCCTAAAATATTGAAAAACTGAAAAAATTCTTAATAAATCCCCTAACATCCAGACCTCAAATGTTATGCTTCAGAATGGTTCCATTTGTTGTCCAAAGACAATAAAAAAAGTTTCATTCTCCTATGTCTTTCGAAATACCCTCGTTTTCAACCCCTAAAATAATGAAAAATTGAAAAAAATTCTTAACAAATCCCCTAACATCCAGACCTAAAAATGTATGCTACATAATGGTTCCATTTGATGTCCAGATACACTAAAAAAAGTTTCATTTTCCTATTTCGTCCGAAATACCCACGTTTTTTACCCCTAAAATAGTACAAAACTGAAAAAAATTCTAAAAAAATCCCCTAACATCCAAACCTAAAAATGTATGCTTCAGAATGATTCCGTTTGATCCCCAAAGACACAAAAACAAGTTTCATTCTCCTATGTCTTTCGGAATACCCTCGTTTTTAACCCCTAAAATAGTGAAAAACTGGAAAAAATTGTAAAAAAACCTCCTAACATCCAGTTTTAATGTCCAAAGGCACTAAAAAAAGTTTCATTCTCATATCTCGTCCGAAATACCCACGCCCCCCCCTCCCCTAAAATAGGGAAAAACTGAAAAAAAATTCTTAACAAATCCCCTAACGTCTAGACCTAAAAGTTTATGCTTCAGAATAATTTCATTTGATCCCCAAAGACACTACAAAAAGTTTCATTCTCCTATGTCTTTCGGAATATCCTCGTTTTCAACCCCTAAAATAATGAAAAACTGAAAAAAATTCTAAAAAAATTCCCTAACATCCAGATCTAAAAATCTAAAATTATACGCTTCAAAATGATTCCATTTGATGTCCAAAGGCACTAAAAAAAATTTTCATTCTCCTATCTCTTTCGGAATACCCTCGTTTTCCACCCCTAAAATAGGGAAAAACTGAAAAAAAATTCTTAATGAAACCCCTAACATCCACACCTAAAATTATATACTTCAAAATGGTTCCATTTAATGTCCAAAGACACTGAAAAAAGTTTCATTCTCCTATGTCTTTCGGAATACCCTCGTTTTCAACCCCTAAAATAATGAAAAACTGAAAAAAATTCTAAAAAAATCCCCTAACATCCAGACCTAAAAATCTAAAATTATACGCTTCAAAATGATTCCATTTGATGTACAAAGACAATAAAAAAAGTTTCATTCTCCTAAGTCTTTCGGAATACCCTCGTTTTCAACCCCTAGAATAATGAAAAACTGAAAATAATTGTTAACAAATACCCTAACATCCAGACCTAAAATTGTATGCTTCCGATTGCTTCCATTTGATGTCCAGATACATTAAAAAAAGTTTCATTCTCCTATGTCTTTCGGAATACCCTCGTTTTCAACCCCTAAAATAGTGAAAAACTGAAAAAAATTCTTAAAAAATCCCCTAACATCCAGACCTAAAAGTTTATGCTTCAGAATGGTTTTATTTGATGACCAAAATACTAAAAAAAAAATTCATTCCCCTATGTCATCCTAAACACCTTCGCCTTCAACCCCGAGCATAATGAAAATTTAAAAAAAATCCCCTCACATCCAGGCCTAAAATTTTATGCTTCAGAATGGTTCTATTTCATGTCAAAAGATACTTAAAAAAGTTTTATTTCTCTACCTCGTCCGAAACATATTGAATTCAATATCAAACGTTTAAGATTTAAAGTCAGAATCTTTTGCGATTTTAGCAAAATAATTGAATTTTTAATCAAAAAATTTTTTCTTCGAAAATAGATGATTTTTTCAACACAAGAAGAAGAATTTTTTTAAAGGTCTTACATTTTCAACCATGAAATATGAATTTTCAATGGGTCGAATGTTTTTAGAAAATAGTTTACTTTTAACGATTAGTCTTGCGCGAGCCTATTAATTTATTTTTTATGAAAAAGAATAAACCAAATACTTATTTAGGGCGTCTACGTACCTGGAACACCTGGTTTTGTCAGGGAATTTTTATATCCCTGGAAAACCCTGGAAATATCAGGGTTTTTTTTTTGATAGACTAAATTAGCACTAAGTTATCACTAAATTCTTGCATAGGGCCCATATCAACTTCTTCGTAACTTCTCCCTTTGTTACGAACCATAGTTTTAGACAGGTAACGTAGTTTACAAACATACCCTAATATTTATTATCCCATTTTTAGAATCATTGCTCTTTCACACTCTTTTTTTCTGATATAAAAAATAATTCTCAATTTTAAAGATAGAACATTTTTTTTAGAAATAAAATGTATATACTGCCTTCTGAAGGACCTTATCTCCAGTTTCTTCAAGACGAATATCCAAGAATAGTTTTAAGTGCAGATAATATGGAATACCTACAGAGGCTCGAGGAAGAAGAGCAGAGTTTAGAAGAATCCAGGATTCAAGGAATGCGATTAGCTGAAGAAAGGAGGCTCCGTACTGAAGCTAAAAATTTCGTAGAACAAGTTCACCGATCTAGACTTAAAGGCAAGATAATATATTCAGAGCTCGGATCGTGCGACTTTTCTCGATATTTTTCAAAAAATGCGACTAATTGATTTTTTCCGTTTTTCCCAGAAGTTCGCTAAATTTAGTTGCAATTTTAATTACAGTGAAACTTTCAAAATTGAAATTCGAAACTATAAAAAAATGATACCATTTTAATTGGGAAAATTAAGAATTGAATAATTTATCATTGAAGCTTTTTATACTTAAAAAGTTTTTAATTAATAGCGTTTGAAATTAAACAATTTCTACTTTCATGAATCTGTATTCAAAGTTTTATTTTTTTCAAACAACAAGCTTTAACAGTTGCATATTTTGAAGTCGAAATGTTCAAGTTAAATAGTATTTTATTCAATTACTGAATTAATAAAACCGAATAAGAAAATCAAACTATTTTTGATTGAAAGTTTATTCTTTTTGTTTAAAAAATCGACTATTTTGATAGAAATTCTCTTTTATGGTAGAGAAGTTATATTTCTTGGTTGAAAATAAACTTATTTGTTAAAGATTGAACTGGCTTAAATAAATTCGTCTTTTTCTCATGAAAATTGAATGATTGGTTACAAAATTCATCTATTTTGATGAAAACTCGTCTCTTTTGATTCCCACTCCAACTATTTCGTTGAAAAATAAGCTGTTTGTTTAAACATTCATATTTTTTGCTAAGGACAATATTTCTTCAAAATTCAACTCTTCAGTAGTATTCTAAAGAGTATGAGTGCTTGGAGAAATTCTCACGAACATGAGAATATGCTCGAGAATATGCTCGACCTTTATGTGATTTGAGAATTGAATGAGCACGTACAAGCATTTTGAATTAGGATTTAAACAATCGTATTGTCTATCTGTGTTAATAATAATTACATTATTTAAATTTTGTTTGCTTCATTTAGGGTTACTACAATAGTTAGTTGAATTTTTCACACAAAAGATTAATTTTATACCAAAAAATACTCATTTCCCACAAAGTACATGAATTTTCATCTAAAATAGATCAATTTCCAACCAAAATTCAACAAAAAATCGAAGTATTAAATTTTTAGTTAAAACAATTTTCAACCAAAAAAATGAATTCTCCACAAAATAATTCAATTTTAAAACCAAAAGATGAATTTACTACCAAGAAAGATACAGCTTTAATAAATTATATCAATTTTCAACTAAAAAAGATAAATTTAGAATTCAAAACTAGAATAGTTAATGTTCCAGTTGGAAAAGTAAATTTTATAGAAAGAAAAAGAGTTTTCAGCAAAATTAATAAACTTTTAACTAAAAATATAAATTTTCAAGCGAAAATGGAATAGTTACATCTAAAGCTAAAACAATTAAATTTCAAATAAAAAGAAACGAATTTGCAGTCAAAGAAATTAATTCTTAATCATAGTGATGAATTTTCAATAAAAATATGAAAGTTTTTATCAAATAGAGGAATTTTCAACCCAAAAGATCAGTTTCCTTTACAAAAAAAAAAAACGAATTTTTAACTAAATATTCTTTCTTATAACTAGATACATGAATTTTCGACTAAAATGATCAATTTTCTACCAAACATAAAATACTTAAATTTTCATTTAATAAAATAAGTTTTCAACCAAAAAAGAAACTAATGTTTAACAAAATACTCACTTTTTACACCGCAGAAATTAATTTTAATCTAAAAATATGAGGTTTCAACTAAAGAGAGTTCTATTTTGCGAAAAAGACGTATTTTCAACAAATAGTTGAATTTCCACATAAAACAGATACATTTTCAACTAAAAATAGAATAATTATTTTTTTCAGTAAAAAACTTAATTTTCAATTAAATCAAAGTAAAAGTATAATTTTCAACCAAGAAGATTAAATTTCTATAAAGAAAATACAAGTTTATGACAATAAATGGAAGCGTTACATTTTCAGTAAAAAAAAATAATTCTAAATAAGAAAAAATAAATTTTCAATTAACTAGATGAATTGTCTACTAAAATAGATGGATTTTAAACAAAGTACATGAATTTGGAACTAACTGTTTGAATTTTTCAAATGAATTTTAAACAAAACAGAGGAGTTGGTCATCAAGAATATTAAATATTCTCCCAAGCATGTTCGAGTTACATTTCCTGTAAAACCAACTAATTTTCAAATAGAAAACGTAATTTTTAAGAAAATAATTTACGAACAAAAAAAGGTTTGTCAACTAAAATAATGAATCATCAACCAATCAAATGCATTTTGAACAAAGTAGTTGAACTAAGTAGTCGAATTTTTAGCAAAAATGGATGAATTCTTAACGAAAAAAGTGATATTTGATATATCAATCAAAAATTATTTTAATTTTATACCAAAAATAGCTTAATTCTACCAAAAAAGACGAATTGGAAGAAAATAGTTTGAATCCTCAACCAAAAAAAAGAATATGTTTATTTTACTCTAGAATGTTTTTGTATAAATATATGTATTAATTATGATATATAAATTGGTATTTTTTGCTTGAAAATTCAACTATTTTGGTTCAAAATGGTTGTCAATAATCTTTTGTACAAAAAATTTAACTGCTTTCTACAAAATTGGTATTTTGGGTGAAAACTGAACTATTTGGTAAAAAATTCAACTATTTTGTTGAAATTTTGCCTCTTTTGCCTGAAAGTTCTTAACTATTCTGTTGTGAATGAAACTTTTTGGTAGAAATTTTTTTTTACTAAACTATTTGATTAAAAAATAATCTTTCAGGCTCAAAAGTCAACTGTTTTCTAAATCATTCGACTTCTTAACTTGAAAACTCAACTCTTTCGTTAAAAACTCATCTCTTTTGATTGAAAATTCAACTTCCTTGTTGAAAATGCAATATATTTCTACTTGAAATATTATAGAAATTTAAAACTTTTCATATTGAAATAAATGTTCTGGCTATATTAATTTTATTTAAAAGAATTGATACCCTTATCATTAACCTATTTTCGTGAAAAATTCCATTATTTCCCTTGTTTCGAGAGCATTTTGGGCTGTGAAGTCAAAATGATGTTCAAATGAATTATTTCATATTCAGAGTTTACATTCTCAAATTAAAAGCCTCAATTACTGATTAACTTAAAGTTGAAAATATTCAAAATGATTGTTCCTGAATTTCAAAATTAATGTGACTATTAAATTTATCTCATTTGAAAATAAACCATTTTTACAAGATTAAGAGTTCAGAAAGAAATAGTTTAAACTCAGGTTCAGAATCCTGCAAGCTAAATAACTATTTTAGAAAAATTGTTTTAACTTTAATGTTTATTTTTATCGCACAAAAAGAATACTTAAAAATCTATGAGACTTATTTACTCTATATTCTTAAACAAATAAAGTTATTATTTCAGCCATTCGATGTCTAATACTGCTTTTTTCATTATCTTTAAAATTTTGATGCGACTTTTTATGACTGTGTTCCAAATTCCATGCGACTACTCTTCATAATTTTATCCGATTTTTTAAACCTCCTAGTCGATTCGAGCACTTTATATGATAAAATTTACTCCTTCTTTATTTCGCAGCACTATTCTAATTACCATTCATTTTTTGCAGAAGTCGAAAAGTGTTTAGAAAAACAAGTACGTCACCACCAATACCATTTTTCGGATATCTCTGGACAAAATATCCAACGAGGGTTGAAGGGAAACAAGCATTCTGGACCTCAATATTTTGAAACAGACAAGAGAAATCGTAGATCCGATATTGAGATAAGAGAGTCAGATAATCAAGAGAAGTGTGAAAGATTGCGAAATCAGGTACAACGATTAGAATCTGAAGTATATAATTTATTGGGAAACTTGAAAACAAATACTTCTAAAAGAAATGTTTGTAATAAACAATTAGAGAATAGACTGAATAGAAATATATAATTATACAACTATAGCAATCATAATTATTTAACATTAGATAAATAACTAGAAACACTTATTTTTTAATACTCTGTACAGAAAAGAAATTTACTGTCGAATTATAGGAAAATGTCAAGAAAAAGAACTAAAAATTTTATACTAATTTTATGGGATTATCACATATTTTTGTAATGCAACACATTTTGTGAAGTTCTATATTAGAGCAGGAGGTAATTGAAAATAAATATTTTGTACATAACTATCAATCTGATATTTTATCGTTTGAAATCGATATGAAGGGAAATGTAACAAGCATAACACTTTGTGACATGATCTGAAAACAGTGGTATCTGAGCGAATCTTTTGAAAAATATCCAATTTTTGAAATGAGCAAAAATCGAGTGAATTCAGCAGAATCTTTTAAACTATTTCGAAATCGTGAGTGAGTCAGTAGGATTCAACAAGAGATTTTGAGCAGTTGTACGTATAAAAAATTCGCCATAATTTTTGCATCGAAAGCAGGGTGGCCGTTTGATTCCAGGAAACAAATTCCCGGCATTTTCCCGGTTCACAACAATTTTTTGTCGATGACTACGATTGAAACATTCAAACTCTTGAATCTAAAAAAATAAATAAAATGAAAAAAAATAGATAAAATGAAAGCTGTGAAAGTTGTGAAATTTAAAAATTTAAACTTTTATAAGTTGTACAGTTCAAGGATTCTAAATTTTTAAATCCTAGTTATAAAATTCAGCAGCAATACAAATTGACCGATTATAATTTGGTTTAACTAAAAATTTGTTATATTCGAATGTAAATTAATTTGATTTTAAATGGTAAAAAATTTACAATTGTTCCATTCTTATTCAATAATCAACACCTGTGTTTCTTTTGAAATCTTTTACATATTATTTTTTAACTAGTTTTTAAAATTAAAAAATGTGTTTTAATTTTCCCAGGTATCTAATATTTATGAAAAATATGCAACATTTTTCTAAAATTATTTTAAAATCCTTTAAAGTTCAAAAGTTGCCTTCAAATGTTACAGATTCTGTTTTGACAATTTTGAAAATCCTTTCAAATTTTTAAAAATATTTTCTTGAAGTTAATTATTCAGAATAGAAAACCCTTTTTAATTTTCTTCGAAAATCTTAATAATTTGTTTCATCCTTTTCAAGCCATTTTAAAATACTCAGCAAGCTTCTAAATTTATTGTTTAAAATCTTCAAAAAACCAAAAATAAAATTTAAATCCTTTCAGGTTTTAAATTATTTTTCAGTCATTTGAAAACCTTTATATATCTCTTAATCTTACTCGATTTTTTCTGAAAGAATAGATAGTTTATTTTTATTTATTCGTCAACACTTTTTTTCTTTTTTTTTAATCATTCGAAATATTATTAACAAATTAATTTTTTCATAATGAAACATCATTTGCAATTTGCACAGGAATATACATCAAAATTGAATGATTATACTTTCAAATGAAATAACTTCAAAATAGAACAATTACATTTGTGACGTTCAATGTTTAAATTAAGTCGGCTGAGATGTTTACTATTCAAGGTTATCTATTTCAAACAATTCAGTTTCAAGTTATTTAGTTTTGAATATAAGCAGTTAAATATAGTTATATATTAAAAAATGGTTTTTTTCTCAATTGGAATTTTTTTAATTGAATTGGTTTTAAACTTGAATATTTTAGATACATTTTCATTCGCATATTCTCATTCAGTTTTCATAACCATACCGAATATATTAACAGTTTTTTAAATGGCTGCGAACAAAGCTAAAGTAGCAGCAGAGGCGGTAAAACAAAATATTTTGTTTCCATAAATAAATAAGGTTTACATACAAATTTTTTTGCAGTTTTTCCTCCATTTCAGAACTTTATCATGACCTTTTTTTATACTAAAAAATGCAAAGACTAATCCTGTTGTGAAGTCGGCCTGTGTTTAAAAATATGTGTGTGTGAAATTTGAGATGGAAATAATTCTCGGGCTCTAAAATTTTTGCAAAAAATCAAATTTGAAATCCATACAAGCTTCCACTTCTCTGATTACATTTCGCTATCGATTTCTAACTTTCCGAATTGTCATTATGAAATAAATGTAGATTTAGTTCATATACAATTCTTATTTATTAAAAAAGAATGCTTTCGGATGAATTATAACGTATAAAGTTAATAAAAAATGAATACAAGCAGTGAAAAAGTGGTTATATACAGTGTTGTCCTAGAAAAAGAAGTGGGCTCGTGGTGCTTCCATAGAAACATTGACTTAGGATGGGAAATTAGAGAATGTCGTCTCTAACTTAGGAAATTGAATTCTTGAAAAGTATCTGAAACCTACCCAAAAACTTTGAAAATCATCTTTTAATATAAAAAATCACACGAAACATAAAATACGAGTTTAATCCTCATCATTATTTCACTTAATAAGACGAAAAAAAGGGCTTTTACACAGTGCTCATAATCATTTCTCAGAAACCACCTCAACTTAAACCACGTTTTGTGGCAAAACAAAGTGTCTTTCTTTATATATTTCTAAAATGTATTGATAGGCCAAAACCTAAACAGCTTGTAACTGTAATAAACGATTTGCGACCAAAGTGGGATTTATTTAGTCGTCCTCGTTCTTAGCACCTCAATTAGGTTCGTAAAATTTATTAAATTTTAAACTTTTTCAAACAAGTTACACGAGCAAAAAAGCTTGAACCACGTTTACTGGTTGCAAGTGTTTGCTGAGTATATTCGAAGGAAATGTGAATACGTATGCTGCCTGATGGGTGATTCACCCTGATACGTTAAAAAAAAGGTCAGTAAACTGATTAAACTTATTATTTTCCAATGTAGGCCGAGATTTACGGCAATCGGCATTTCCCGAGATGCGTCACGAATTGCGGTAATCGGTATTTCCAAAGATGTTTTGACAATATTTTGCGTAATAATTTAGTAAATTTTTAGAATAAATATCCGTTTCTAAGTGCAAATACTCATATAGGTGCACATACTATTCAATATATATTTTATTCAGCACTGTTTATGATTACGGAAAATTCCAAAACGTTAGCCCTGAACGACCTGGAAAAGGGGTTAAAGTTACGGAAAATTCTGTAACGACAGACAGTTCGATTTAATTATTCATTAAATATTTTTTTATTAATTATTTAATGTTTTTATTGCAAAATATAATACTGCCAGATGTCGATGTTTAATATTGCCCGTTTTCCTTATACAACTATTTTTTTTTGTTTTACCCTGCCCCTTAGAATATACCCCCAGTGTTTGAGACTGAACATCGTAGACTTCCTTGTCCTCAATAATATATTATAAAATTGTAGAAAAATACCTCTAAAGTTTTTTCCGATCTAGCATTATTTTTCAAATTTTAGCGAAAATGTGTAAAAAATCGTTAAAGATTTTTTTTGACAATGCAAGTTTTTGTTGCGATGAAAAACAGAAAAGGGCTGTTAAATTATGCTCTTCTTTATTTTCTAGATACCCAGAAAATTGCATTGTTGAGAAAAAAATCAATCTTAAAAGATTTTATCAAAATTTTCGCAAAAATATCGAAAATAACGCAAGATGGAAAAAAGTGTTAAGACACAGTTTTTTAGAACTTTTTTAGAAAAATAATTTTAATTTACGTTTTTCATAGCTTGCGCCATTTAAAAAAAACGAGACTTTACGTTTTTCAACCAAAAAATGCTCTCTTCTCCACAAGGTGCAGGTTCTGATTTAATCTGAAGAAAAAAAAACAAGAGAAAAAAAAACGATTCAGATTTCAGCGTAAAAGTGAAGATTATTTTATTCTTTTTAATGTGCGATTTTTTCATCTGTCTAAAATGCCATCATAAGAATATATCTCCGAAACTAATTAATTTCTATTTCAATATCGACTGGTCCATAGTTTCCTCTTCCCGAAAAGAGAACGTGATTTCTATATATTTAATTCCTTCTAATTTTACCGGTAGGCACACCTCACTAAAATGTTTTGTGTTCTGCAAAAGTGGTCATATATTGAGTTTATTTAATTCCTTCTAATCATTTCACTAAGTATGTCTCATAAATTGTTTTAATTCCTTCGTGTGGAATATAAGTTTCGAAATTTTAATTCTAATCAATTCAAGTCTGCCTCTCCAGAATTAAAATTATTTAAATTCACACATTTGAATTTATTTCATCTGTAATGCATTCTACTCTATGTTAGCAGGGATTAATGCATTTGTTAACGCTTGTAAATAATTATTAAAATATAAGTAAATATAAATTTGAATATTTTCCGAATTAACAAGCTGTAAAACGATTTAATAATGAAAAATGGGTTAAATAAATGCTTCCGTTAAATTTTAGTCAGTCGATTGAGAGGAATAAGATTTGTACTTTTTATTTTCCCGTTGGAAGATTTTTAGACGGAGGAAAAATCGCATGTTCATAGGAGTACAAATTCTTAATTCTTCCGAATTTAACGCTTATTACCGGGAATTGAGAAAAATATATATAAATATACTATATTTAAAAACATCACATTTTTAACCAAATTTGTATTGTTTTTGTATAATCTCCGTTTTAATTTTTTAAATTTAAATAATCATATTACAAAAAAAAATTTTGGCATATAAGTAAGATACGTATTGTCTTATACCCTTTAAGAACCAATAAATTTTAGTAAGAAATAATTCTGTGACTTAAGCATAGATTGCTTACGTGATTTTAAATGATTCTGGCCAACAGAATCAATGTGCAACTTGATAAAATCCCACAAACACGATTCACTGTGCCGGTAAGAAGAGAAGAATTAAGAAAAATTAATATTTTCAAATTTAAGCGACAGAGTGAGAATTTTTTAATTTTTTCGAATGTGCTAATTTTTTTGGACGCGGGAAACCCTACCGGCGCCACCCTAAGACATCATTTTTTTAAAACAATGTAAATGTTTTTAATATTGAACAAGAGAGAGCAGAAGGAATTTACCTAAAATGGTACTTCGTATATTTTACTCCATAAGCTATTTAATCATCAACCCATAAGATTGTACATGAATTCCAAATTATACTTCCAAAGCAAATAAAAGTTTTGTGAGGATTAATTTGTTTGTCGTTCCATGATTCGCAACTATGCAAAAAATATTTGTATTCTCTTCATATAACAGAACTTTTTCTCATTATGTAAAGCATCAGAAATGTATTGATTATCTGCGTTTATCAAACTATAAATATTTCATAATTATTTCGTAAAACTTTAAACGAAACGATTTAAAATCATTTTTCTATAAATTACAAGGTATAAAGACAATCCCTAAAATTGTAATTACTTAAAAAACATATACTACAAAGAAAAAAATCTAATTATTTTCAAAAATTAATTATTATCTTCCTTATCTAATTTCGCTTTTTAACTGATATCCTGCTGTTCAAAATATTAGAAATTAAAGTGAAGGAATATTTGAAATAATTGAATGTATTAAATTGAAGGACGAAGAGGCAAAAAGTTTGAACCTCGAATTTATGAGATAGTTTTATTTCCAGAGAAAAAGGTTTTGTACCGTGCGGCATCTCATATTTATAAAAAAGCAAATAAATTGTACGTTTCTTTTGGTGTCTATTTTATTTTCTAAAGCAAGTTTTATCAATAATTAAAACGGATATTTGTACAAAACTGATATTTGGAAATAATTATTCATTGTAAAAAATATTTTCATGAATATATTAGGTTAAAAAAATATTTTTTTATAACTCATTATGAAAAAATCTCCATTTTAAAATATTAGTAATGACTCAGTACTTGCCAGTACTAAGATTTATTAAAATATAGATTTTGTTATTTCATAAAGTTATTAAAAAAATTAATTTTTAACACAATGGCTTCAAGCAAATATTATACACTTTGGCCAAGTATTCTTATATGTTTTGATGATTCTTCGATTTAATTAATAATAAAACTTGCTTTATAGAACAGAAATCACACCCAAATGAAGGTACCTAGTCCGCCACTGACTGATATAAAGTGGGTTCTATCCTCTCCTAAAATTAAATTCTTAATAATGGGCAAACGGCCCTTGTATTATTATTATTATAAAATATACGGTCCTTTAATATATTTACTTTCAGAGAGTGTTCATTGAAATTAGTGACATGCCGCTATTGAAATCACATTTAGCTTTCAAGAAAGAAACAATCGTATGAAATCCTATGAAATCCTATGAAATCTGAAATTAACTCATATGAAATCTAATGCAATCGTCGACAAAGATTCATCTGATTTCAGAGTAAATAGCCCAACTATATTATTAAGACATTATGCTTATCTAAACAAGAATGTGCCCAGAAAGAAGAGGGTACAAACACGCCGCCAAACATTGCGTGGCAACACTATTCAAGAAAAAAAATCGTCTAATGGTAAAAAATGTACTTTATTGTACATGAATTGCACATATTTACAGAATATAAAAATATGCCATTTTCTAGTAATGGTCTTCGGAATGTTTTTTAGACATTGAGAGATTCTGAACAATAACTTGTATGCGTTAAAAATTTTAATTAATCATATTGAATCAAAGAGTGTACAGGGGCGTCTAATTTTGAACGACCGTTTAGCGATGTCAATTCAATTACTGCTAGACACTCAACAACCTTGACTCCTGTTTTTTCCAGCAATTTAATCGCTCCTGTCATCGAACCTGAAATAACAAAAGGAGGTTAAAGAAAAAGTAAACCATTGGATTATTTTTAAATTAGCATCTCTTTAAACTCTCACCTCCCGTTGCTAATAAATCATCAACAATTAACGCCTTTTTTCCAGAGCTAAGATTCCCCGTCTGAATTTCAAATACATCCTAAACAAATAAAACTGATAATTTATAAAGGATCTCGCAGTGAGACATAAAATAGTCTTTTAATTAGGAGCAAATAAAATAAAGAGGGACAAAGAAAAATAAAACCACCTCTCCATATTCCAGGGTATAGCTTTGTTGTATAACTTTACCCGGAAGTTTTCCTTTCTTCCTGATAGGGAAGAATGGTATTCCGAGTTCTAGACTGATTATGGGCCCCAGCAAAAATCCTCTTGAGTCCAAACCAACTACGACATCGATTTCCAAAGAAGAAGCATGATCAATTATGAGATCTTTTAAAGCCCTTAAAGCTGTTACGTTTTGGAATATCCCAAATATATCTCTAGAAATGTAAACATCATATTTAGTCAAAATATTAAGTCGTAAGGGACCGTACCTAAATGACGTAATAGCTCAAGGGAAAGGGGGTCCTTCATTCATGTCTGTAATTTAAAAAAATTGGCAAATGAAAGAAATAATTAGCAGTAATCTTACAGACATTTAATAAAAAATTAACTTTACGCGTCAAAGAAATGTTTGAAAAACGAATCTAGCGAACAATCATTTGAAAAAAAGTCAGGGAATTTTATTGCTCAGGGAAAAGTCAGGGAGTTAAGAAAAAAAAATTCTTTAAAAGTGAGAGAATTCCTATAACTTTAAATAACTCTCAAGTAGAATAAATTTGAAAATGTTCATTTCTAATTTGAAATTGTTTTATTCCGTTCACAAATGATTCTCGGTTAAAAAGGTTAAAAGTTTAAGATTCTGGTCTTTAATTATTCATGGTCAGGGAAAATGAAAAACTGATCAGGAAAAAATTAGGAAAATTTTTTAAATGAAGTTTTGCGATAACCCTGATATAATATTCTGGTTAGTAATTTATTTGTCTTCTATTATATTGATTTATGTTTGTTTTTGCAGTTGCTTCCTCCTGGAATTATCAGTTTAGATATAAATATTATTAAATTGATTCAAAATGCAACTGTTTTGTTGAAAATACAACAGTTTTTTTAAAAATTGAACTATTTCGTAAAAAATTACTTATTTGAAATTAAACATTTTTGTTTTAATTTCTCTTTTTAATTAGAATATTAATATATTTAAGTGGATATTACACCTTTCTTGGATAAAAATGTAACTGTTTAGTTGAAAATTCAATAATTCTATTAATAAGTCATCTCTTTTGGTATAAAATTCAACTGTTTTGTTAAACGTTCAACTATTTCGTAGAAAATTTACTTAGCAAAAATTCATATTTTGATGATGAAAAGTCATAGTCCAGGAGCTGGGTAGGATCCCGTATGCATTAAAGAGGTAAAGGATAAAAACTATGTAGTCTTATGTATTTTGACCCGCTGAATCCAATGGTACCGGTTAATTTTGCGATAAGTGCCTAGGTTTTGTTTAAAATGCAATTGCTCAAACAATTATGAAAAAATGATTTTTTTCAATGGGACAAATTTTTTTTAGATAATTTGAGGCATTTTAAGAAGAAATGGTCCCTTGTCATTTTTTTTGTAAAATGCATATTTGAAAAGTTATGAATTTTTAAAGTTCAAAATTTGACGATTTTTTGCAACTTTAAATGTTAATAATTTCGATCTATTGAATATTTTGAAAAAAATAAAGAATCAACTTATTCTTTAAGTCTTCCTCTACCTATTAACCATAAGGAATGTCGGATTAACCAGTGGGAAGCCGTTGTTATTGATATTTACAAATAGCGTGTTTTGGCGCGCGACAGCGCAGCGGCGCGGTGTGTGTAACTTGCTTGGCGCTCGCAAGTCCAATCATCAGTCTTCAAGTTACGCGATTCATTTCGGCTTATTACAATTAGTAACACATTCTTTACCTCTTATCGTTCATCAGTTTTTATTTATACACTTTCAACAGTTTTATTGCTTTAATATTACTAACAAATACAAATCTCAAATGCATTTATATCACAGAATAAAAAAAAACGAAAATTTTTTTTCATCTTTCTAGTCCTTAGTACCATTGTACTTATTTTTACATGTGTCATTTTTCTGACATAAACAAAATGAAATACATGGCACTTGAGCTGCTAAACAACAACATGATGAAACTCGTGAGCAAGTTGTACGACAGCTTGGTACAAATTCATCTGCCGGAGGTAATAAAATATAAATTTTCTGTGGTAACAACACATTATCCACCATAAAGTATCCATATTGCAAAGGATCCAATGTTTCTGCATTTGGGTTTAGACAGTTAACTTGCTGGTAAGTTACATAATATGCTCGATAGATATGTAAAGCTATGGATGCCGAAGTAGGAGGCAATTTCTCGAGATCACATTTTGCTGTACTCCAATGGTATATTTGATACCGGAGTTCATCAAAATTTTATATAATACAGCATATTATATTATAAAAAATATATATGGTAAAATATCAAATTGAGTATCACGTAATATATTACGTTTTTATCTTTATTTATGTGTTTAACAAACTTGACGTCCAGATTGGCAGGACGTATAAAATATAACATTTTTATCAATAAGTGTAATAATTATTTTGTAAAAAATGTTTTGTTGAATACCAAAATCTGAGGGAATGGCATATTCAGCGAGTGGGTTCCCAGCACGAGCTCGAGCGCCAAGCAGTCACACCGCGCCGCTGCGCTGTCGCGCGCCAAAACACGCTATTTGTAAATATCAATAACAACGGCTTCCCACTGGTTAATCCGACATTCCTTATGGTTAA
>NC_046664.1:92521780-92534897 GCF_010883055.1 Belonocnema kinseyi
ACCGGTACCATTGGATTCAGCGGGTCAAAATACATAAGACTACATAGTTTTTATTCTTTACCTCTTTAATGCATACGGGATCCTACCCAGCTCCTGGACTATCAAACTGTAATACTTTTTGATTGAAAAATCAACAGTTTTGTTGGAAGTTCAAATGTTTCGTTAAAAATCCAACAGCTTTTTTGAGAATCCAACTATTTCGTAAGAAAGTTACCTTTGTTGTTGGACATTCGAATATTTTTAATTTCTCTTTTTCATTTAAAAATTATTCTATTTCAGTAGAAATTACAACTTTCTTTGCTAAACATGTAACTGTTTGGTTAAAAATTCAATAGTTTTGTTAAAAGGTAATCCTTTTTGGTCATAAATAACTGTTTGGTTGAACATGAAACTATTACGTAGAAAATTTATTAGTTACAAATTTTTACTTTAGAGTTGAAAAATCAACTGAGATCATTTTAAAGTGGAAATTCATTTTTTTATAATATTGTGTCTTTTTGATTTAAAATTTCATCTGGTTTATTTGTATTTATTTCAGAAAGTCCCTAGGTTAAAAATGCAACTGTTTGGTTGAAAAGTAATCTTTTTTGCTTGAAGATTCAATTATTTTGTTTGAAAAATTTGGATGAACCACTTTTTTAAGAAATATTTTTCCTATTCAAGATTTATATTTTTAGTTAAAAATTAATTCTTTTGCTACAAAATCATATTTTCTGGTTGAAATTTCAATTTATGTACGGAAAATTCGTCTTTTGTCTTGAAAGTTCAACAGTTTAGGTCAGCTTTTTTTCTTTAATGGCTAAAGAATCTTTGTTTGTTAAAAATTTGCGTTTTTATTTTAAAATTCATGTTTTTAAAAAGAAATGTTATCTTTTTTGTTGAAATATCCCCTATCATACTTTTTTGCTAATAATTTATCTTTGTACGTTAAAAATTCAATTATTTTCTTGAGAATTCATATTTTATGGCAGAAAAGTGATTTTTTTTGTTTAAAGTAAATAAATTTGGAAAGGACCCCGCACTAAATGTATGCGAAAATGGCTTTCGGTGGATTTAGCTTAAACTTTGTAATTTTTAAGGTTATAAGTGCCGGATGAAATATCCGTAAAAAAAATCCAAAAAAATGGACAGTTTTAGCGCTATGCGGCGCTAAGCGCTCAAGATCAGTGAATAAAACGAATTACAACAGATTTTGTTACAAAGGCGATGTCAACATAGAAATCACGGTTCAGATCGTGGTCTGTCATATTTTCGTCTACATCGTTGACTCATATAGCGCGCTTCTCAAAACGATCAAACGCTAAGCGCCCTAGATTTTAACTTGACTAATTAATCACTTCTTTAAAGGCAGAAATAGTACCCAAAGTAACATTAGTAACTAGCGCGCACATACCGATAATAACATTCTACCCTTCGCAAAAGGGTTGAACGCTAAGCGCTCAAGATCAGCGAATAAAACCAATCCTAGTAACTTTAGCGACAAAAGCGATATCACTATAAGAATCACGCATCGGAAAGTAGTCATTAATATATTTAGCCAAACCAATGAGTTATATTGCGCGCTTCTCGAAACAATCAAACGCTAAGCGCCCAAGATTTGAACTTGACCAAGTAATTACTTTTTTAAAGACAGAAATGGTATCCAACGTAACATTAGTAACTAGTGCGCACATCGATAATAACAGTGTACCCTTCGCCAGAGGGCCGAACGCTAAGCGCCCATGATCGGTGAATAGAAACAATCCTAGTAGCTTTAGCGACACAAGCGAGGTCTGTATACGAAACACGCATCAAGAAGTACCAGCTGTGGATAGCGTTCAATGAGATCGATGACATAGGCCAGACAATAACGAAACGCTTCTCGGTTATTACTGCACATGTAAGTCAGGGGCCAGAACTCTTGGCACTTGCGCACATATTGCAAGCGTTTTATGGTTCCTGGGATATGCACGTCACCAGCAATACGTAAAGTATCCTCAAACTTCCTTGCTACAAAGGATTCTAGACGCTGCTAATAGAGGTGAACAAGCGAACCCGAACCAAGAGCCAGAAATAGTTTAATATTTCGCAAAAGCTGCTGGGATTGGTTCTATTCGCTGATCATGGGTGCTTAGCGTTTGGCACTCTTGAGAACAGTACAATGTAATTTTCGGAATTCACGCACTAGTTACTAATGTTACTTTGGATACCATTTCCGCCTTTAAAAATTTGATGAATTAGTCAAGTTAAAATCTTGGGCGCTTAGCTTTTGATTGTTTTGAGAAGCGCGCTATATGAGTCAACGGTGTAGGTGAAAATATGACAGACCACGATCTGAACCGTGATTTCTATGTTGACATCGCTTTTGTAACAAAATCTGTTGTAATTCGTTTTATTCACTGATCTTGAGCGCTTAGTGCCGCATAGCGCTAAAACTGTCCATTAAAAAAATTTTTTTTTACGGATATTTCATCCGGCACTTATAACCTTAAAAATTACGAAGTTTCAGCTAAAAATATTACAAGATTAAAATGCTGGTATTTGAATTTTAATGGTCAGGGGAAATAAATAATATTAATATTAACAATCATGAATCGCCCTCAATAAGTTTCTCATTAGCATTCAAATTCTCAATATAAATATTTCAAGGTGACCTCTAAAAACCAAAACAAGTTTCTTGTCATTTCCCGGCAATGAAACATTTTTCAAAATTTTTGAATTAAAACTTTCATACATGAAAAAATGTTCGATGAAAGTGGGATTCACCGACTGACCCGGTAAAAGTCTGGCCAACAGGATAGTTCAAGCTAATTTTTGTATGTCACTGAAGTTTGTAACGTTTGAAAACGAAAATATAGAATTTAAAAAAAGTACTCTAATCAATTTATTGTTGTTTAATTATTGCAAAAATAATGCAATATATGTCTTTTTAGATGTTAGTAACTCATTATACTCACAGATCTTAAGGAATTTAAAGGATTTTATTAGCTTTCAAAGGATTTCATGAAATTTCATACGATTTTAATTATTTGAAAGAATGTTCAAAGGTTTCAAGAATTTTAAGGAATTAAAAAATATTTGAAAGATTTTAAGTCTGTCAAGGAATTTTATAAGAATTTGTTAGAGGATTAATATTATATCAAAGAATTCAGGGATTGGTAATAAAAGTTTCTCAATTTTTAAGAAGTAAATCCTTTCTTCGGTCGATTTAAAATAATTACCTTAATAGGAACATGAAGTTAATTTATTTCGGTCTTACTATGAAATTAAAGAAATAAGAAGACAGGGATTAATCCGAATTTTATTTATTTAATTTTATCGAAAGACCGAAATAAATGAACTTTATGTTCCTATTAGGGAAGTTCCGAGATGTTGAGAGATTAAAAAAAATGTATAGGATTGCAAAGGATTTCATAAACTTCGTCAGAATTTTGAATGAATTCATACGATTAAAAAAGTGTTAGAGCATTTTCAATTATTCCAATTAGAATAATATAATAATATATAATATAATAAATATAATAATAAAATAATATATTTTTACAGAATATTTATTTTTATTTTACCTAAATGTAATGCCATCCTTCGGAAAGTTGGGATAAGTTCCAACCGCATTCTTTATGATCTTTAATTTCTCTACGTTGTCCATGATTCTTATAAAAAAAATTATATTAAAGTATTACAAATTGTTTCTAAATGTTATTGATAGGAGAAAAAATGTTAATTGTAAATTATTTTTCAAATGTTTGGAAATAATTCTGTTCTTGACATTTTAATATTTATGAGAAATATTTAATGATTGACGTTTTGTTTGAAATTATTAATTTTAAATTCTGAAAGGAATTTAAAACTTTTTAGGACAACTTAATTGCTTCAAACGATATATAAAAGTTTCAAAAGTTTTAAAAAAATTCTTACAATGTTTAAAAAGGACGTAGTAGATTCTGAAGGAAAATTGTACAATTTTGCAAGACTACAAAATTTTAGACAAATTTCGTTAAGTTTAAGAAATATCTAGGAATTACACGAATATTGAAAATGATTTAAAAAATTGTCGAAAAAATGTAGATTTCAAAAAAAAATTTTAAAATTACAAAATTTTAGAAAAAAAATAGAAATTTTGAAACGATTAAAAAATAATTCAAAACTTTCAGAGATTTTGAGGAATTTTAGAAGTGTTAAACAGATAAAATATATTTCAAAACTTGAAAGGATTTCCGCAAATTTATAAAATATTTTTAAATTTCTTCGAAAGTTCTAAAAGACCTCAGCATCTTTTAAACATTCTCGAATTTCTCCTAATATTTTGTAAATATTTTGTAATTTTAGCTCGAATTTGCTTATAAAGACTTTGAACAAATAAATACTTTTTTGAAATTTCTATTTTCATTCAAAAATTATTTTTCCCCTCAAAATTTAGAATTTATTTACAATTTATTCCTAAAAATAATAACATATAAAATATGGAAATGTATACATGTAGCGAAAAAATCCATAGCTCTACGTACCGGAATTTCGGTTAAAATAAGCCCTTTTTCCAGCTCCCCCTATTCGTGCCGAAATTTCGGTTAACGTAGCCACAGCCATAAAATATATAATATAATAGAATATTATAAGATATTCGGTAATAATCGTTGAATAGAGAAAAATTAATATTTTCAGATTTCACTGTAAAAGTGAAAATTATTCTATTGTTGACAGCGCGATTTTTTCATCTGTATAAAATGTCATTATAAAAATAGGACATCTCTAAAACTCAGTAATTTCTATTTGCATAATGACCGCCACATAGTTTCCTATTCCCCAAAAGAGAACGTGATTTCAATATATTTAATTCCTTCTAATCAGTTCCCAAAATATGTATAATAAATTGTTTCAATTCTTTCACGTGGAATATAAGTTTTGAAATTTTAATTTTAATCATTTCAAGTCTGCCTCTCCAGAATTAAAATTATTTTAATTCGTACATTTTACATCAGGACATTAGTCATTTTTTTGGCACGTTTAAATAAATTATTAATATGTAAACAAATATAAATTCAAATATTTTCCTAATCTATAAGTTAAAAAACGATTTAATAATGAAAAAATAGGTTAAAAGAAATGCTTTCGTTAAATTTGAATTTTACTCATGCGACTGAGAGAAATAGGATTTGCAATTTTTTTTCTCATCAGGGGATTTTTAGACGGAGGAAAAATCGCGTATTCATAGGAATACAAATTTTGAATTATTCTTAATTCAACGCTTACTACCGATTACCGGGTAATTAGTATAAATTCCTAACCTCAAAAATATGAAAATTTAATTGTTACAGTGCTACGGAGTCTATTTTTCAATGCAAAAAAACCTTATAAAAATGATGACGCTTATATATTATTATAACTTACTTTTACGCAACTTTAAATGGTTTAAATTTGTTTACTCCGAAATTTGGTCTCCTTTAGATAAAGTAAGAAAATTAAAAGAAATTATCAGACCCGACTTTATGTATTTCTCTTTCCTTGTCACTTAAAAAAATATATTTATCATCAAGAAACGTGATACATGAACTGTATTAGCTACATGTTATTGCACAATCTATTTATTTCACAAAACAGAATTTAAAAACCATTTCAGAGTTCTGGACTAACTCCGAATTTCAGTGCCGTGTTTCTTGGGGACCAAATCCAGAAATCGAATATGAAAAAAATTTCAGCAGGCGACTTTCGTAAATAATTTAAACAATAAATACAGTTATTGATACAACTTATTAACAGTAGAACCCATTATCTTTTAGGAACATTTTAAAGCAAAAAATGCCTAAAATATGAAATTGCCCTACTTCTCGTAATTTTGATCCGTTACTGTTTTTAAATGACACCTTGAAGTTCCTTGAATTAACCGCAGATGACAGCACTGCATTTCGATAGTTTTCGATTTTCTTTTATTAGGCATTTTTATTTAATCGCCAGCCCACTTCACTTCGTCGAGTGCTGAGAGGAAAAGGGAAAACAAGGACCAAATGCATGGGACAAAACTTTATATTCGCAATATCTTTGTAATGAATAATACTTATTATTTAATTCTTTAATTGAATAGTTCCATAAAAATAAAAACTATTTTCAAATACACTTTTAGAGAATAAAAATAACTTTTATGAAGAAATTAGCTAAATACGGCAAAAATGGACTGAGTCCCATGTATTTGGCCCACTGTTTTTCCTTCAGCACTCAACGAAGTGAAGTTAGCTTTTGGTTGAAGCCGATTCTCTTTTTTAAATTTCCTGTCATAATTTCACCATTTTCTGCATGTGCATTATTTGTGGAAAATTTGTTCTAAATGTAAGAGGAGCTCATCTTGAGTCTTGAAAGAATGTTCGAAATTCCCGCGTAGAAAATTGCGAGGGAAGGGTCGATGTTCGACAAATTCGAGAGTTTGTCTGGCAGAAAAATAAAGATGGCCCCTTGCTGATAGAACAGGACGTAATTAGTCATACGAAAGTGTTTATAAATGAATATCAGCTGGATGTGTAACGGAATAAAAAACGGGATACTGTGACAGTGAATAAATTCAACTGTGCATACAAGTTTTCCGAAAACACAGTAAAAATGGGACTTTTTTCAAATTCGTCACCTTTCGACGCTGACGTCGGTGAGTAGACACTTCTCCCTTGGACTTTAATTCGTTTATGTCAATCCGATAAACGATAATGACATTTGTCACACCCCCTAATGTTGCCTTCTCTTCTATTTTTTTTACTTTTATCTCAAAAAAATGTCTGGAACTTTCACAGATTTTTCTTCGTTCATTTAGTTAATTATTGGTTATATTGGCAATGTCGAGAGAAATCACGCTTTTCTTTGTAACAACATCGATGTATAGAGACCCTCTTTCTTCCAGATTACGTTAATTGGTCTAAAATGACTTCTCTATTTTTCACTTATTAAGTTTAGAGACTAATAATAAAGATTTGAAGAAATGTGGTAATTGCATTTTTGTATTTATTTTTCCTCTTTTTATTTTTCATGGTTCACAGGTTTTTGTGCATTGGATTTGGAAAGTTATTCTCATCTAGGTTAAATTTTATTGTTCACAAAGTTCAATTATTGTCTTGTATCGGAAGATAAGGTTTGAGGTCAAATTCAAATTTACGATAAAATTTGTTTCTATGTTTCGAGAGTAATATAACCCAAAAATGAACCTTCAACTGGACTTTACCTAGGACATTATTTAGGAATTTGAATTTATTTTTGTAATCTAGATGTTTGAATTTGATCGAAACTTATTTTCCAACAAATGCCCAATCAAATATTATATTTCTAATAGTTAAGTGGTTTTTAAAGTATTTTACTTTTATATAGCTTGATCATCTTCGAAAGATTTGGGAATTTTTTGTCTGCCCTAACAAAAATGAAGTCGTGAAATGTTTATATGAAAATGTTTATAATTTGTCTATATCTTTCTTTAGAGTTTAAATTTGCGAAAACACATAATTACCTGTTTTTTTAGTTTTTGAAAGCATCAGCATTTAATTTCTAGTCTTTCAAAGTATTAAGTCATATTAAATATTATTCTATCATTATTTTAATTATTATAATAATTATTATTGGAAGAGTTTATACTTTGTTCTTAAAAAATATTGCCATGTGCACTTTTGACCAAATATCCATCCATAATTTTAAAACTTTCTTTCACACATCATTCGTCACACAATTTCGAAAACTCTTTTTGAATCCTTGTTTCAATCTTTATCAGAAAAGGCAACAAATGAAAAGAATACGAGTGAAGACTGGGCAGTGATTATGGATATTTGTGACAAAGTGGGAATCTCGCCACAAAATGCTAAGGACTGTTTACGCTCCATTGTGAAGAGACTGAATCATGCAGATCCGCATGTTGTAATGCATGCAATAACTGTTAGTATTAAACTGAATATGTATATTTATTTCAAACCATCGATTTCTTCGTCACCACGAATCATGGAGGGCGTACAGAACTAGATAATCAACAAAATCGGAACTTTTCAGGAGAGCGAAAAAATAGTCTGCGGCAAAAAAAGTTTAATTAGGAAAAATTATGTAGTTTCGAGAAAAGAGGTGTAGAAGTTGCCAATCTCAAAGACACACTGACCACAAAATGCAGATTACGATATAAAAAAATGTACTCCTGATTAAACTACTGTGCAAAAGTTTTAGACCTCTTTTTTACGACTGAATAAATACTCTAAATTTTAATTATACTAGAGGTAAAAAAATTTATCTTTAAAGGCTTGATTGCTCTAGAAATTTTGTATAAAATGAGCCTAGGGTGAAGCTAATTTGTCTAGTTTTTAAGTAGATATTTCAAAAATAGTGTAAATTTCAATGTCTTCTTGAATATTCAATAAATCATTTTAAGAAATTGTCGAATTTCAAGAACTTGAAGTCGTAACAAAAAAATTGAAAAAAATAAAATATTCTTTTTGGTAAGAAAAATATTTTTGTAAAATATATGAAACATATACACTGCCGTGTAAAAGTTTTAGGCTATCTTCTTTTTTGACTGTATAAATTCTTTTAATTTTAATTATACCAAATCTAAAAAAATTTCTCTTCAAAAAGTTGATGGTTTTCGAAATTCTGTATAAAATAAGCCCAGGATGAAGGCAATTTCTCTAGTTTTTAAGTAGATATTGCAAAAGTAGTGTAAATGTTAATGTTTCTTAAATTTTCAATAACTTCTAAAATAGTCAACATTTTTCAATGTTCTTGAGCTCATTTTAAAGATTTTTTTCACCGTATCACAACAGCTTATGAGTATAAATCGTAAAAATTTTCTTTTTGAATTGCAAGAACTTGAAGTTGTAAAAAAAAATTTGAAAAAATTGAAATATTATTTTTGGTAACGGAAATATTTTTGTAAAATATATGAAACATATAATCATGAAGTTTCTATGTAATTTTCTCTAAATATATATTTATTTAACTTTTATTCTGAATTGCCTACAGATAAGATTTTTTCCAATTTTTCCAACTTTTTTCTTACAACTTCAAGTTCTTGCAATTTGAAAAGAAATTTTTTACAATTTACACTCGTCAGCTCTTGTGATACAATGAAAAAGTAGCTTCAAAATGTGTCCAAGAACATTGAAAAATATTGATTATTCCGGAAGTTACTAAAAATTTAAGAAAACATTGAAATTTGCACTCTTTTTACAACATCTACTTAAAAACTAGACAAATTCGCTTCACACTGGGCTTATTTTATACAGAATTTCGAAAACAATTAATCTTTTAAAGAGAAATTTTTTTAGCTCTGGTTTAATTAAAATTACGATAATTTATTCAGTCATAAAAAAGAGGTGGCCTAAAACTTTTGCACGGCAGAGTAATCAGAAAGTCTCAGTGCAATTTTCTCTAAGTATGCATTTATTTAATTTTGATTCTGATTTGCCTGCAGATAAGATGTTTTTAAAATTTTCCGACTTTTTTGTTACAATTTCAATTTCCCAAACTATTGATTATTTCGGAAGTTATTGAAAATTTAAGCAAACATTGAAATTTACACTATTTTTGCAATATCCAATTAAAAAATAGACGGACTGGCTTCATCCTGGGCTCATTTTATACCGTATTTTGAAAGAATTCACCCATTTGATAATTAAATTTTTTAGCTCTTACAAAATTAAAATAAGGAAAACTTAATCAGTTATCAAAAAAGAGGTGGTCAAAAACTATTGCACGAATGTGTAAATCGTCCTAGAATGGTTTGACAAACATAAAAAATAGATTTTGTGGTATAAAGAGTGCTCATGCATCCGTCATTATTTAGAGGTCGCACAAGTCGAAATTTTGTTTTTCAATCGAAATTTAGAATGTATTTTTTTGAAACCTTATTTTTTTATGGACCGCACTTTTTTGTATTTAAGCACTTTTTGTTTATAAAAGTGTCATAATTACCATATTATAAACGAGTATAATTAATTAAAATAATAAATTCATTTAAATATCATTTTAGGGAATATTAGGACTTTGTCGGTACGAATATACAATATAAAATATATAATTATGCAGTTTCTAATAGGTACATTTTTTGGATCAATTAAAATAAATTTACCAATATTATACAAATATAATATATAGCATTATCATCCTAAAATATTCTAAAAAGTTAAACCTTTAACTTTTAGTTAAAGAAGCAGTTTAGACCCCTCTTCAAATTCATTTTAGAAAATCATTTCTTTAAGGTCGTTGCGCGACCTATGAATATTATCCGATTAGAGCATCCTTTTACGCAGATTATTTCTACAATAAAAAGAAACAAATTATTTTGTATCGAGAAAATCGAATCGACCATTCGCAGAAAGGCTGATAGTAAGAAAGAAATGGTATTTTTTCTTCAACAAGCAATAACAATTTCAAGAAATGTCGATGCTAAAGGGGGAAAAAAATTTTTGCTACCCTCAAATACTCCGCTAAAATGTTATATGAATGAAAAAGAAAAATTTGATTCAGTACTATGCCTATTTATGCCTATTAAAAAGGGAGAATTCAAACAAATTCTTTTTAACACAAATTTTATTGTTGTTCAGAGAAATGTTTGTTATCTGGTTCTGTACTGCCAATCTACAAACAAAAAATACCTATGATTTTAAAATTGAATGAAAAATCAAATAAGCGATATAAATGTATGTTCCAAAGTAAGCAAAATTTGGCGAAGACGATGAAATCAGTAGACAATTCTTAAATTCTTCTCGAAAGGTCTTTATATTTTTAAATCTCTTTAGTTATTGGACGCATGCTCGAACAACTGTGGCAAGGTTTTTCATTTGGAAATTGCATCCCGTGAATTCGAAGGCGAGTTGAAAAAGCTGATAACTAAGATGCAACCAAAGATAGTTGAGAAGTTAAAGGCATTACTCAAGAAGTGGGCCGAGGGTGAATTCAAGACAGATCCACAATTAAATTTAATTCCGAGCCTTTATAACAAATTAAAAAGTGAAGGCATTGACTTTTCAGCGGTTTCAGAACCGGTGAGTCAACACAGGCCCCCCGATATTATATAAAATGAATATGTTTGTTAACAGGAAAATAATTATTTAAATCAATAATCTTCTATTCAGGTAAAAATGTGTTTTTGTGTACAACAAAATAATCGGTTTTATCATTTCTTTTAATTTTTCAGCCCAAGCATTCCGTACCTCTTAGCAGGGATCCAAACGTAGTCTCCAATTCTCAAGAAGAAGAAGATATTGCTAAAGGTTGAAATACTATAAATGTCTATTTTTTATATAAATCTAAATAGGAAACATTCTTTTATTGATATGAGTCGCTAATTTTTACATTTTTAACAGCAATCGAATTATCCCTGAAAGAGAATAAGCAACATCAGTCCACATCACATGGTTCACCAGCTTCGAAAAAATCCACCAGCTTGTACCCTAGTGTAAGTTCCGTGATGCCGCCTGCAAGTAACCCCGAAGGTAGAAAAGTGAGGGCGCTTTATGATTTCGAAGCTGCTGAAGACAACGAATTAACATTCATGGCAGGAGAAATTAGTAAGCATTTTCAAAAATCTATTAATTGTAATTTACGTAGTTCACAGCAAGGAGGAATTAAAAAATCAAGTTTTGTGGTTGAAAATTCAACTACTTGGTAAAAAGTTGAACTACTTTGTTAACAATTCATTGTTTTATGAATATTCATAATTCTTGTAGAAAATTCATCTCTTTGGATTAAAATGTAAATGTTTTCTTTAAAATTAGTCCTTTTTGGTAGAAAGCAAATCTTCTTGGTAGCAAATTCATCGATTTTTTTTAGAAAGCCAACTTTTTATTTTAAACTTAACTTTTTTGTGAAAAATTTATATTTTTGTATGAAAAAATTAGACTATTTTGTAGAAAATTAATATTCTTCATTAAAAATTCATCTTTTTGGTACAAAATTCAATTACGTAATTGCAAGTTATTTTTTGATTGTTGAAAGGTGCTATTTTCGTATTGAAAATTCAACTTTTCTGTTGAAAATTCGTCTTTTTTGGACGACTTCAACTCTTTGATTTAAAATAAAAATATTTTAAAAATGAAATATCGATTATTACATTTTGAATTAAAAGCCCATATTTTTGGTCGAAAATTCAAGTACTTGGTTAAAAGTTAAACTACTCTGTTAGCAATTTTTTTATTAATATTCTTAATTTTAGTTGTAAATTCATATCCTTGGGTTAAAATGAAACGGTTTCGTTGAAAATTCGTCCTTTTTGGTAGAAAATTAATCTTGTTGGTAGGAAATTGATCTTTTTGGTTGGAAATACAACTATTTGGTTTAAGCTAAACTTTTAGTTGAAAATTAATATTTTCGGGATAACAAATTAGACTATTTTGTAGAAAACTAATGTTCTTCATTAAAAATTCAATTAATTAACCCAGCAAGTCCTAAAACGAAGGAAATTCTCTCTTACGTTTGAGCTTGAATAATTTTATAAAAAAGGCAAAGAATTTATTGTAAAATACTCTTTTCTACTGTTTTCGGGTATACTCTACATGATGCGATAGTTTAAAAAACGGAAAATATTGCTTTTCAATTAATAATTAACAAATTAAAAAAAAATCTTTTTTTTAAGCATTTTTTTTCAATCAAAAAATAGAGGGGAAAGGAATTTTTTACTGTCGCAAATATGCACAAAATGTCTGAAATTTTCAAATCCGTTGAGTTTTTTATCTACGATTTTTTAAAACAAAACGGCGGCCAAAAAATGGACACCTAAAATTTTAAATTTCGTTTAAACGATATACTAAGCGGACATAAATGAGAGTTATGCAGAGCTATATGTGCGGGAGGATATAAGTCAGAGAGGATATAAACGCGGTTCCACTGTACTTTAATTATTATGCTTCAATTTCAGTGTTGCACAGCAGAGTCATGTAAAATTGTATATCAGTAAAATTTAACTTTTAATTTTATAAAAATTATATCAGTGAATCACTGAATCGTTGGAAAAAGACGATATTTCACTCACTGCATTGGATTTTGGTGTGAAAATGACGTAAAATAGCAGTAAAATAATTTTTTATAATCTTAATATTATTATTATTATTATTACACCATTAAGCCATTTCCCTTTCGGGGTAGGCGTGACTCACTCGGCAGGGGAAAGGAGTAGTGTGTGGATGGGATAGAG
>NC_046664.1:92534997-92542742 GCF_010883055.1 Belonocnema kinseyi
ATTATGTATTGCCATTTTAGCTTTATTTGATATATTTTTACTTCTGATAAGGGGACCTGCTCTACCAATAACCTTCTTACCTTCATTTATTCGTCTATCTATGATTTTACCTATTTAACACTACACATTTTTATTTTGTTTAAAAATAAACTATTCAAATACCTTTTTACTGAAGTAAAATTAATTATGTATATGATTTGAGCGAAAAAACCATCAAAAATATCGATAAAACGAAATATAAAATTTTTGGCTTCCGTTTTTTGGCCATTGCATCGTGTAGAGCATACCCGAAAAAAGTAGAAAAGAGTATTTTACAATAAATTCTTTAAATTTTTTATAAAATTATTCAAGCTGAAACGTACGAGAGAAATTTCTTCGTTTTGGGACTTAATGGAAATCTTTAATTTAAAATAAAAATATTTTTAAAATGAAATTTAAATTATTACATTTCGAATTGAAAATTCATATTTTTGATTGTAAATTCAACTTCTTGGTTAAAAGTCGAACTACTTTATTAAAAATTCATTTTCTGACATTAATATTCATAATTTTAGTTGCAAATTCATATGTTTAGATTAAAATGTAACTGTTTCATTGAAAATTCGTCCTTTATGGTAGAAAGTTAATCTTCTTCGTAGAAAATTAGTCTTTTCGGTTTCAAATCCAATTATTTGGTTTAAATTTAACTTTTTTTGCTGAAAATTAATATTTTCAAGTCAACAAAATTAGACTTTCATCGAAAATTCGTCTTTCTTAGTAAAAAATTAATGTACTTGATTAAAAATTCATCTTTTTGGTACAAAATTCAGTTACTTTTAGGAAAATGATTTTGTTGTTGTTGAAAAGTCTTATTTCTGCATTGAAAATTCAACTGTTTTGTTAAAAATTCGTCGTTTTTTTACGACTTCAAGTTTTCAAATTAATTTTTTAAAATGAAATAACGATTATTATATTTTGAATTCAAAATTCTTTTTCGTTCACTTGGAAATTTAACAGCTTGGTTAAAAGTTGAATTACTTTGTTACTAATTAATTTTTTTATTCATATTCATCATTTTAGTTGCAAATTTATCTATTTTATTGAAAATGTAAAAGTTTTTTTAAAAGTTCGTACTTATTGGTAAAAAGTTAATCTTTTTGGTAGAAAATTCAATTACTTGGACGAAAATGACTTTTTGTTTGGTGAAAGTTCTTATTTTCGGGTTAAAAAATTATATTTTTTTGAGAAAATTCGTCTCTTTTTGGTAAAAATGTCATCTTTTTTGGTTGAAAAATAATCTCTTTCGGCTATAGATTTAATTTTCTTAATTTATCTTTTTTTAAACTAATAAAAAATTTTTGAAGATTTAAAAAAAATTTTTTAATGTGGATTTTTGAAGACTCAACAAAAAATTAGAAGTTTTTTAGAAGTCTGAAAAGTTTGAAAAATTTCAAAAATAAGCATAAAATATTTTAAAGCAAAAATTTTCCATTTTACAAGATTACAAAATTTAAAAAAAATGGTAGTAATTTTAAAAGATGCTTAAATATTTTGAAAAGCTTCAAAAGTAATTTAAATCATGTCAAGATTTAAAAAAACTTAAAGCAAAATGTTTATTTTTGAAGGCTCGAAGAAAAAATTGAGATATAGATTTTAATTTATTTGTTATCAGCGATTAATTATTGATTAATTATTTAAGAGTTATTGCAAAAAACCATGATAAAAATCAATTATTTTAATACGAAGTGAATTTGTATACACTATGTTATATACACATGTAATTATAATTAAACTGACGTTGTAAAATGCTTACAATATTTTTCTTCAATTACTTTTCAATAATTAATCACGAATTCCACATAAATTATAAATTATATCTAAGACTCGTTCACCAATAAAAATACTAAAAATAATTAACCGTGGATATGCTTATAAAAATATAACAGATAATTGAGACATTTAAATTGTATTATATTTCCCTTATTATGTGTAAAAAAATTTTTAGAATAATATTCGCTAAAGAGGCCCAGCATCAGGTGCCGATATATCTGAAGTAACTGCAATCTAATTGTATTAATTTTTACTCGTCACCATAAATTACACACATATTATATTGTTTAATTGTAATAAGATATCACAATACGAAAAATGATACATAGAAAAACCTGATGTTAAATGCGTTTTATTCTTGCTTCCATTAAGAGCAGATTTGATATTTTCAAACGCGAAATAACTGGGAATTGATGAGCGAAAAATATCATACACCCTGGCAGCCTTTTAGCTTTTCTCTCAATTTTAATAAATGATTAGTAACTCAAAAGTAATTATAAATACATTTGCAGTTCACATACTAGATGATTCCGACCAGAATTGGTGGAAAGGAAGTAATCATCGGGGCGAAGGTCTCTTTCCCTCAAATTTCGTAACTGCAGATCTATCCGCTCAACCAGAGAATACAAGTAAAGACAAGTTGCAATAATTATAATTTTCCCCCGTTGCATTTTCATAAACAAATCAATTTGTTACCTTTAGAATTGGAACACAGCAGTAAGAAGTTGGTTCAGTTTTCCGACGAGGTTGAAGTGAAAACGTTAAAGAGGGAACCGGAAGTGATCGAGGTGGAAATTGATGAGCCGAAAATGGACAGACTCATGCATTTATTACACGAAGCGGACCCACAGTCTGATAGTACTGATCCCCCAGAGATGCTTGATTTGGAAGGTAAATATTTCTAGAATAGATATAAAATTGATCAAACTTGTCACCTACAATTTTATGAATAACAGGTTGGTTTTTCGACCGGGAAACCGGGAAATGACAGTGAATTTGTTTTTTTACTGGGAATTTTACAAATTTTTAGAAGAAAAATCTGTCCAAATGATATTTCAACAGTTTAAAAAAATAAATAGTTGAATTGTAATCTTATTTAATTACGCTACTATTCACGCTTACATTTTTAATTTCAATAATTTTAAAATGCTGTCTTGCAGACTTGAAAAATTAAAAATTAAAAGCGTTTGAGGCTGAAGATTTTGGATAAAAACATTTTTATTCAATAAATATACAAAAAAAGTAAATCAATTTTGTAGTGGATTTGTACTTTAAGTATTAAAAAGTGCACAGAAAACGTTAAAAAATAAACAGTTTCTATTTGAAAGGCTTAAGTCATCAAAAAAATTTTGAACGTCTGACTGAAACTGTATAAACTATTTTCAACTTAAAAATAACTTCATAATAATATATTCTTAACTGAAGGCTTTTATTAAACTTAAAATATTGTTTTAGTGTAAAATATTCAATTGTTAACCAATTCAATTTGAAATGTTTGGATTAAGAAAAAGATTAATTATTGAATGTTGAGCAATATTTGTCAACATTTCGAGGAGCCTTTAAACTTCGAACGTTAAAATTTTAATTGTTGTATTTGAAAAATGTTTCATTTTTAAGTTAAATTGTTGAATTTTAATGTATAATTTACGAATGAACATTTCTAGAAAAATTTGAGTAGTTTTAAGAGATATTTGGCAGTTTCGAAAAGATTCAAAATTATCATGCAAATTTTAAAAAGTTTCCTTAAAATCTTACAAATTATTTTTTAGAAAATGTTTTAAATCTTTTATATATTCTCTTAACATAATTTTTCAAAACGAAAAATTATTTTTAACTTCGCCAGGAATCTTAAAAAAATGTTTTTATTCTTTTGAGGCCTTTGACAATTCTTGAAAAACTTCTAATTTTTCTGTTTAAAATCGACAAAAAAATTACATTTTACGTTAAATTGGGCAATCATTTCAAGTTTTAAATGCATTGAATCTTTTCAAAGCTTCTCAATATCTCTTGAAATTACTCAAATTTCGTCTACAAATAATAATTGTTAAATTATTATTAATACATCAAAATTTTAAGGAAATTTCCTCAAATTTGCAGGACGTCCTCAAAATCGTATGAAAAATTCAATTAACTTTGACAGATATTTAGAAGTTCTGAAAAAATGTCGAAGATAATTTAAAACATTTGGACCATTTTTTAACAACTTCTAGATTTCTCAAAATTTTGAAGCTTTTCAAGGATGTTTAAACTATTTAAAATGAAAATAATTGAGTTTTTGATATAACAAGTGTTCAGTTAAAAAATTTCAATTTTTCAATTTTTAATGTTTCTATCTGAAAATTCCATAAAATTATATAATTTTGAAAACTTTAAAGTTCATTTATTAATTTTTTAATTCAGAGCATTGAAAATTATAACGTGGATTTTTATATTTTTATATTTCCTTCCATTTTATACGTGTAAATTATTGGGTATTTTAATACCAAATTTTTTCAATTCAAAAACTTTTTTATTTAATTAATAAACAAACAAAATTTTTTTAATGTATCTGTACTTTAAGCATTAGCAAGTAAACACAAAAAGTTTTGATAGAACGATTTGAAATCAGTTCAAAATGTAAGAATTATGACACTTTAACGTAAAAAATAAAACTGTTTCAATTTGAAAGTCTTAGTCATTAAAAAAGTGTGAAAGTCTGACTGAAAATTTATAAACTATTTTCAACTTAAAAATAACTGCACATTAATATATTCTTAATTGAAGGCTTTTATTAAATTTTTAATTGTTATTCTAGTCTAAAATATTCCATTTTTAACCAATTCAATTTGAAATTTTTGAATTAAGAAAAGATTAATTCTTGAATGTTGAGCAATACTTGTTAAAATTTTGAAGAGCCTTAAACTTTGAAGGTTACAACTTCAATTTTTGTATTTAAAAATTGTTTCATTTTTAAGTTAAATTGTTGAATTTTTATGTATAATTTAAAATCTTTTTAAATATTCTCTTAAAATAAATTTTCATAATGAAAAATTATTTTTAATTTCGCTAGGAATCTTCAGAAATGTTGTTAATTTTTTTGGCGCTTTTGACAATTCTTGAAAAGCTTTTAATTTTTCTATTTAAAATCGGCAAAAATGTACATTTTGTTTTAAATTAAACTATCATTTCAAGTTTTAAATTCATTTTGAATCTTTTCAAAGCTTCCAAATATCTCTTAAACTTACTCATAATTTCGTCTACAAATAATAAATGTTGAATTATTATTTATACATAAAAATTTTAAGGAAATTTTCTCAAAAATGCTGGATTTCCTCAAAATTGTAGAAAAAATTCAATGAATTTTGACAGATATTTAGAAGTTTTGAAAAAATTTGAACAAATTTAAAACTAGATTTCTCCATATTTTGAAATAAAATTTTGAAGGTTTTCAAGGATGTTTAAACTATTTAAAATAAAAATAATTAAATTTCTGATTTAAAAAGTGTTCAGTTGAAAAGATTTCAATTTTATATTTTTATTTTTTTATATTGAAAAAGATTATTACCTTCAATTTTATATGTGTAAATTATTGAGAAATTGAATGTCAAATTTTTTAATTAAAAAAGTTTTAAACTTCAATTTTAAAAGTTCAAAATTCAACATTTCCACTTCGAGTGCTTTCATTTGCAGTTCAGTTTTTATTACCACAAATGAAACAATTTTAAGCTTTAGTGTTCGATTATTCAATTTCATTCATCGTGAAAAATGTTTGCGAACCGGCAGCCGGGAATTTATTCCTTCGATTAAAATGGACACACTGAATAATTTTGTTGTTTTTCTGTTGTTTACCTTTTTTAGAACAAGTCACTGCAATGGGACCTTTGATAGATGCAGCTTTGGAGAAAACAGACAGACAGCACGCAACCCTCACGCAGTTGAGTTCTGATTTGGTGGACGCGCTTAATTTGTATCACACATTGATGCGCGAACCACATCCTGCCGGTCCAGCGAATTATGTTCTACCGAAGATGCCTCCGCCGCATATGCACCCTTATCCATTCCCAAATCAAGGACCACCTCTTCCGAGCCATGTAATTTAATTTCGGATTATTATTGCTTAACATTTAAATGATAAATATTGGATTGTAAATAGGATAATATTTAAATTTGAACGCTTTTTTATTAATTGCAGATGTTCAACGGAATGCCACCTCCGCCGCAGGCTTCCTTCAATCCGGCTGGAGTTCCGCCAGTTCATTTTAATCCAAACATGACGAGACACGAATACATGGGTCCGACGAGTATGCCTCCTATGGCAATGCCCCCACATTTTCACATGCAACCTGGACCGCATCAGCAAATTCGTGGCCAACATCCGATGCCTGAGCAAAATAGTCTCCCTTATCAACCTCAGGGGTAAGTCCTTATATCGAAAATATTTTTTATTCATAGATTTGATCATGAATACAATAAGAAAACGTATATCTGAAGGCTCAAGCATCTTGTAATCATAAATAATTTAGTTCTTTGTAGCTAGACTATAACAGGATGGCTGCTGGACCGCGAAGAAAAATCTTCTCAAGTTCGATTTCAATAATTTTTTTTATAATAATTAAAGTACAGTCTTGAAGATTTAAACAATAAAAAATTAAAAGCGTTTGGAGTTGAAATTTTTAAAATAAAAAAACAGTTTCATTTTATCAACTCGTCGTCTTAAAGTGATAGTACGCCATGTCCCTCAACTGTCAAACTGAGAAAATGAGGTTCAAAGTTTAACAATAATATACTTTAAAAAAATGTTATCAAATGTCGAAATAACTTTATCGGTAAAAAATAATGCATTATTAAGAAAATATTAGTACAAACTTTAATCCTATTACAAATGTATTTTAGCTGATGTGAAAAATTGATTTTGGATATGTCATAATCAGGGGGGTGCTTCCACTGTACTGCCCAGCGTAAAAAATCTGTCACAAGAGTTGAAAACGGCCGTGTGGCGGCGCTAGTAGTAACTTTGTTCTACAAAACCATGCAGTACCATAGGAAAAAATGCATAAAAATGACAAAATAAATATTTTGTGTTAGTCCCGGATATTCAAACACTTTTAAACATAGTGATGAAGAACTAACTTTTTTTATATTTCCGTTTTAAAATATAATGCTACTATATAATAAATATAATTATTATATCTATAGATGATAAACAAGGAATATGATAAATCCTAAAATATTGTTTTCTATTACAATGAAATAACGAACTCTTAAATGTGATATTTTTTAATCAATTAGAGTTTGTAACAAAGCTAAAATATTTCAAAATTTGTATGTTACTCTTAAAGAAAGACCATTAACGAATATTTTTTTTATCTTTGACACTTAAATTATTCTAAAATTATCTTTCGAAGAGCTATAATAAATCCATGCTGAAATTAAATTCTGAGAATTGAGAACAAGAAAATAAGTGTTATCACCTTGTTTTTAAATTTATGTAAATATAATTTTCATACGATTCTTGGAAAATTTTTTTATATTTTTAAATATTTCAGGCTTGTCAAAAAAATCTAGAAAACTTTAAAGAATTTTTTTCATAATATGGGATTTTACGAAATATTATAACTGACGGATTTTCCTCAAAGTTTTCAAATGTCATTCCAAATTAAAAAAAAAAAAATTTCCTTACAATTTTCTCAATTTTCCCAGCAGTTTTAAGAAAATTTGTTTATTCTCTTGAAAACTTTCGAAATTCTTTTAAATTCTACAAAATATTTCTTCAATTTACCCAATTTTTGTTCGTTTTTATTTTGCAATCTTACCAAATTGAAACATTTTGCTTTAAAATCTTGTATACTATTTTTAGAAATTTTAGAATGTCGTTTGTTATGTTTAAAAACCTATTTCAATTTTCTCTTAAAGTTCATTTTTCAAAATAAAAAATTATTTAAAATTTGTACATGAAT
>NC_046664.1:92542842-92546664 GCF_010883055.1 Belonocnema kinseyi
TTGTCCCGTTGTGTTTGCGGTACCGTTTGAATCAGCTTGGGCTTAACCTGCAAAGAGGTCAAACCTATCCTAACCTAACAAAACCTGACCTAACCTAACCGATTAAGCTGGCAACCCTGTTCTTGCGTACTTTTATATTTTGACATTAATAGCAGTAAATGTCTGGAGCGTTCATGCGCTCATGGCAGACACAGGTAAAAAGTGTATTACGATGCAGGGAAAAACCCCAGTATCGGCGTCTGGTCAGGGTGGGAAAGCAGGCTCTCCGACGTCGTCATCATGCAACCGTAGCTCTTCATCAATGGATCACTTGGTTGTTGTAGAGTCTCATGCTACAAGGAAAAAAACCGCGAGCATTTCTCAATCGCATGCCTGCAAGAATGGCTCAGATTTATTCTCTTACATTTGCAGTAAATATGAAGGGAACAGTTTGCGAAAATCAATCGACGAGGAAGTGAAAAGTCTTTACGAAAAGTGTTTTGACCGTAAATTGCTGCACCAAGAATCAAAATGGGTTCCTCACGTCATTTGCAATTCCTGCAGACTTATGCTGTATCGTCTAGAAAATTCAAACAACGAAAAGTACCGCAAGTACTCTACACCAACCACATGGAAAAAAACCCGTTATTGCGAAGGACTGCTACTTTTGCATGAGTTCCGTGAAAGGGTTCAACGCCAAAAATAAAAATAACATTTCGTACATTAATGTGTGCACAGTCACAAGAGCAACTGAAATCAATAAAAATGCACGCCAGACTGATTTGAGCGCTTTAGAAGATGATAGAATGGAAGTTGAAAGTCAACGTCATGGAGACGGTAGTGAAACCAGTGATCGAGCAGAAAATAGTTCTGATGATTCCGATGAAAATGAAGAAAAATATGACGAATATGGCGTGCATAAAATGAAATTGAAGGTTCCAATATTAGTGTCACAACTAGAACTGAATGATTTTATTAGAGATCTTGGATTACCGAAAGACGGCGCCGAATTTGCCGCTTCATTTCTGAAAACAAGAAATCTTCTAGAGCCAAAGACAAAAGTTTCATTCTATCGCGACAGGGACAAAGAATTCAGAAAGTTTTTCGTTAAAGACGGAGAGACTTCTTTAGTGTACTGCACTGACGTTAACGGACTAATGAACCACTTGAAGAAAAATGTGTACAGAGACGAAGAATGGCGACTTTTCATTGATTCGTCAAAATGCAGCATTAAGGCTGTTTTACTACATAACACGAATACTTACGCTCCTATCCCTATAGCTCACTCAACGGTCATCTAAGAAGAATATAACAATGTTGAAATGCTTCTTGAAAAAGTTAATTACTCGAATCACAAATGGCATGTATGTGGTGATCTCAAAATCATAACAATGATATTAGGCCAACAATCGGGTTTCACGAGAGAGCCATGCTTTATATGCCTGTGGAATAGCAGAGATCGAGCCAATCATTACAGCAAAAAACATTGGCCTTAAAGAGATTCATTCAAACCTGGTTCTCATAATATCATCAACCAAAGCCTGATTGATCCAGAAAAAATTTTACTAGCACCCCTCGATATAAAGCTTGGGTACATGAAGCAATTTGTCAAGGCGTTAGACAAAGATGGACAATGCTATAAGCATATATCCCTTAAATTCCATAATGTTTCAGACGCTAAATTGAAAGAAGGAGTCTCTGATGGACCACAGATTCGAATATTGACAAGAGATACTAGTTTCGTGAGCCACATGACGAAAATTGAAATGAATGCTTGGGAAAGTTTCAAAGCAGTAAACGCAAATTTCCTCGGTAACAAAAAAGTCTAGACTACGAGAATTTTGTTGCGAAAATGATAAGAAACTACAAAAAGTTAGGCTGCTTGATAAATTTAAAACTTCACTTTCTAGATTCCCATCTGGATAAGTTTCCAGAAAATGTTGGTGATTTCAGCGAAGTACAAGGGGAACGTTTTCATCAAGACATAAAAGTGGTGGAATAACGATAGCAGGGTAGATGGGACGAGGTCATGATGGCTGATTTTTGCTGGATGTTGAAAAGGGAAACGAATGTAGGTCTTAATCGTAAGCGTAACACTTTGCATCGTTCCTTCGAAGAAAAAAGGACACGTTATAGCAGGCAAAAAATAGACTGAAGTAGGTCTATAAATCAATTTACTTACGATAAAAAGCAAGATAAAATGTAAACTCGAAAGATAGTATAAATATATCCCTTAAGTTTAAGAAAAGCAGAGAGAAAAAAATTTGGAATAAAACTCTTATTCATTTGCATGTTTAAGTTACAATTCTACATTTTAATTGATACAAACATTGTCAGGTTAATTGAAATGGGGTCAATTCTACTTGTAGTTCTAAATTTCTTCAAATGAGTAATGTGCGTCGAAATTTTTAACCACCTGTAGTACAATGAAATGAATTTTATTGTGTTACAACGGGAACACTCAAGTTAAGTTGTGTTGCGTTAGGCAAAATTTCGTTAGGTTCTGTTAAGTTAGATTCATTTGTAGGTTAAGATCGAGTTAACGTATTAAATATAGTACACATTTAAGACTGAGAACCGTACGCTTACATAGCTACACTTGTGGTTGAATTTCATACGGCTAGGTTTGGTCAGGTCAGGTTTTGTTAGGTTAGGATAGGTTTGACCTCTTTGCAGGTTAAGCCCAAGCTGATTCCAACGGTACCGTAAACACAACGGGACAACACAATCAGTTTAATTGTGTTTCATGAGGTTAGGTTAGGTTAGGCTAGGTTAGATTTATTTCTAGGTTAGGCTCGAGTTGACCCATTGGATGTAGCACACATTTGCTACTGGGAAAATATGCTTCCAGAGCTTTACGTGTAGTTCAATCAATTTCTGTTAATTCAGGTTATGTGAGGTCAGGTTCTGTTGGTTTCTGTTGTTTGCTTCACTAGCATTATTTTGAAATTTATTTGCCTCAGTGCATAATTTTTCGTCATTTTTTGAGGTTATGGCTCAACCATGACGTGATGGGTGATTTTTGATACCAAATTTGAATTTAGCGCCCCAAAATCCATAGGAATACGTGTGTCTTGTTACCAGATTCTCACACTTTTTTTTGTGTGGCTGTGTAATTAAAAGTGAGAATTATGTTAGCCATGTCGTTTTTTTCATTGCTATGAGTATAAAAAATATCAATTTCGCAGTGCATATTTTATATAGATAACCTAAATTCAATTTAAAAAATAACAATGTTCAAAAATATATTTAACCTTCAAAGTGATTGTTTTGTAAGGAATTCTAAACGAAAATCGAAAAAATATCACAAAACATTTTGAATTATTTCCTAAAATCTTTAAAAATTGTAAAAGATTTTAAAACAAAATTTTGCAATATTACATAATTTCAGAAAAAATGTAAGTAAGTTTAAGAGATACTCAAAAGTTTTGAAGCGATTCAAAAATAATTTAAACTTTTAAAGATTTTAAAAGAATTTTTTAAAGTTTCACGAAAATGAATGACATTTTTTCAGGCTTCTAAAAAAAAAAATAAAATAATTTTTTATTTCGAAAAATTAATTTGAAGAGATTATTTAAAAAGATTTTGGAAGATTTCAAAAATAGTCATCGACAAATCGGTAAGATTTTAAGGCAATTTCTTTTAATTTTGCAGAATAAATAAAAAATTCAGGAAAAATGTAAATAATCTTTAGAAATTAGAAGGTTTAGAAGGTCTGACAAGATTCAAAAAAATTTCTTGTATTCATGTACAAATTTTAAATAATTTTTTATTTTGAAAAATGAACTTTAAGAGAAAATTGAAATAGGTTTTTAAACATAACAAACGACATTCTAAAATTTC
>NC_046664.1:92546764-92548241 GCF_010883055.1 Belonocnema kinseyi
ATTCATGTACAAATTTTAAATAATTTTTTATTTTGAAAAATGAACTTTAAGAGAAAATTGAAATAGGTTTTTAAACATAACAAACGACATTCTAAAATTTCTGAAAATAGTTTACAAGATTTTAAAGCAAAATGTTTCAATTTGGTAAGATTACAAAATAAAAACGAACAAAAATTGGGTAAATTGAAGAAATATTTTGTAGAATTTAAAAGAATTTCGAAAGTTTTCAAGAGAATAAACAAATTTTCTTAAAACTACTGGGAATATTGAGAAAATTGTAAGGAAATTTTTTTTTAATATGGAATGACATTTGAAAACTTTGAGGAAAATCCGTCAGTTATAATATTTCGTAAATTCTTTAAAGTTTTATAGATTCTTTTTGACAAGCCTGAAATATTTAAAAATATTTAAAATTTTTCCAAGAATCTTATAAAAATTATATTTACATAAATTTAAAAACAAGGTGATAATACTTATTTTCTTTTCTCAATTCTCAGAATTTAATTTCAGCATGGATTTATTATAGCTCTTCGAAAGATAATTTTAGAATAATTTAAGTGTTGTCAAAGATAAAAAAATATTCGTTAATGGTCTTTCTTTAAGAGTAACATACAAATTTTGAAATATTTTAGCATTGTTACAAAGTCTAATTGATTAAAAAATATCACATTTAAGAGTTCGTTATTTCATTGTAATAGAAAACAATATTTTAGGATTTATCATATTCCTTGTTTATCATCTATAGATATAATAATTATATTTATTATATAGTAGCATTATATTTTAAAACGGCAATATAAAAAAAAGTTAGTTCTTCATCACTATGTTTAAAAGTGTTTGAATATCCGGGACTAACACAAAATAACGAAAAAATGAATAACAAAATAAAAAATTAACAAGAAATAAAATTACCGAATTATGAAATAAATGAATTGTTAAATTCCATAAATATTTCTATTCTTGAATTGATGAAATGTAAATATAAATAAATAAATAATTTTTAAGTTGGATCTGTACTTTAAATATACAAAACTAAAAAAAAAAAATAAGTATAAAAAAAGTTCGAACGTTCGAAAAATGTTGAGGTTCAGAAAAAAGATGAAATAATTTTCAGTGAAGTTCCTACGAAAATGCAGTACCTAAACGTACCTTATTGTACTCTAATACATTTCCCAAAGTTTCAGCTCGATATTCTATTTACAACAAAAGTTCTTAGGTTCAAAAAATTTAAGTGAATTGAAAAACTGTGGTAGGGAATATAGGTATTTAACTGTGTCACATGCCCTTAATAAGAATTGAAATTAATATGATATCATTTATTCCGATAATTTTGTTTCTAAATACAAATTTATTTTATGTATTCAATTTAATTAATAAATTTATTAATATTATTATTATTTTTTAGCCATTAAAAAATGTAAATTTACGGTTGAAACTTTATAAACTATTTTCAACTTAAACATAATGATAATAATAT
>NC_046664.1:92548341-92556105 GCF_010883055.1 Belonocnema kinseyi
ATATTATTATTAATAATAATATAGTCGTAATTAAAGGCTTTTATTAAATTACTATTATTTGAATCCATATAATTTCAAAGAGCTTTTAAACTTTTAATGTGTAAGTATCAATTAGTACTTATTATTTGTAGAAAAAATTGGAGTAATTTTTAAAGATATTCAAAAGTTTTAAAAAGATACAAGTTTAATTAAAAACTTGAAATGATTTCAAATAATTTAAAAAAAGTGTGTTAACATTTCATTTTAGAACTTCTAAATATATTTTAAAATTTATCGAATTTTCCCTACAATTTTTGGAAAATTTTGCAAATTAAAAAAAAAACCTTAAAATCTTCCAGGTTCTTTTTTGATAATTTTTTAAATCTCTTAAATTCTTTTTAAATTTTCTGTTACAATAATTTTTCAAAATGAAAAATCATTTTCAATTTCCCTAAGAATCTTAAGAAAATGTTTTTATTCTTTTGAAGTCTTTCACAATTCTTAAAAAGATACTAAATTTTTAGTTTAAAATCTGCAAAATTCTACATTTAGTTTTAAATTCAGCTGTGGGTATTTGCACTTAAATTTCGGTACGAAGAGCCGATTATCTCGGCACGTACACTTTGTTTAAATAATTTGAAATCATTTCAAGTTCTAAATGGAATTTAAATCTTGTTTAAAACTTTTAAATATCTCTTAAAATGACTCTATTTTTTCTATAAATAATAAGTGTTCTATTGTTATTTATAAATTCCAATTTTAAGGATTTTTTTTTAATTTGAAGGATTTCCTAAACGTTGTAGGAAAAATTGAAGTCATTTTAAAATATATATAAAAGTTCTGAAAAAATTTCGAAAATGATTTTAAATTAAATTAATTTAATTTTAATTTAAAATGAAAATAATTTAACTTATAATTTAAGAACTGTTAACTTAAAACAAAATTATTTTTCAATTTTTAAATCTTTAATTTGTAATATTAAAAATGTTAACGTAGATTTATATTTTTGTAAATTAGTCTGAATCTTTGAACTATAATTTATAAAAGTTCTAAATATTTCGGTTTATCTGCATTTCATTTGAAATTGTTCAATTCAAAAGTGTCAGTGCCTTCCATTTTAAACGTGTAAATTATTGAGCATTTAAATACACAATTTTTGAATTGAAAAAATTTAAAAATTCAATTTTAAAAGTTTAAAATTGAGTTGAAAACTTTTAAAAGATTAATATTCAAAAGTTCTACTTGAATGCTTTAATTTGATATTTATTGCTTATTAATTTAAATGGAAAAATGTTTAGAATAGAGTTTGATTTTTAAATTTCATTGACCGTGAAGTATGTTTACGAACCGGAAAAAAACCGGGAATTTTTTTCTTTGATTAAAACGGCCACCCTGTATAAATAATTGTTTGGTAAAGTTATTTATTTATTTTTTTAATTGGAAAAGTATAATTGAATTCTATATTTTTAATTTGTAAGACTTACAATCAAAAATAGTTCAATTTTCAACATTTGAATAAAGCGCGTGCTTCATTTATCAGTTTCATATTTTTGAAAGTCCTAAAATTATAATAGCGCTTTAATTTTCAAGACTTCTAATTTAAAGTTGTACCTACAATGTTGGCCAATCGAATTGAATGTTTTTAAATTAAAAATCCTTAACGTTTCGGAAGTAAATATATCATTTAAAATAACTTTAGACCGAATCCATTCCAAACTAGGCAGGGCCCTATACTTGAAATCTCAGAATCGCTTGTGGAAGAAATATATTGCTTCTTAGAGAGAATTAGGCGATACGTATTTTTTCGATTTGCAAAAATGTTCCTAAAAAGTTATGCGTATTTCAATTTTGGATTTGTTTTTCGAAAGTCCCGAAATTTTTCTTTAAACCTATATAACTTTTTTCCTAATTGAGATATTTATTATTTTCTTTTTGATTCTAATAGCGTTCATCGGTTGGAACATTTTTGAACGTGTACTGTGATGATGAAGATATCTTGTAAGTTTCATGCTTGTTAAATAACTTTGGTCGACAGGAGAATTCTTTTTTCTTACAATAAAATTTTCTACTTTTTCTTGGAAATTATGACAGATACGAAAAAATGTTAAGGTAAAAGTATGCACGTCTAAAAAAGTTTTATGGAAAAAATATCTTTTGTTCTTCTGCGATATTTTTCATAGTTTACAAGAAAAATTAAAAAATTATATTGTTAGGAAAAAAAATTCTCCCGGTCTCAAAAATGGTTTAGCCGGTATGATGCTGATAAGATAACTTTCTGGTATTAGTAGAAACGTTTAAACAATATTTTTAAAAATTTTGAGCTGGACTATAAATGAAAAATTGGTGGAGTTACGAATTTAAAAACTGATGATTCATACATTTTCCACGTTTGGCAACGAATAATTAAATTTGCATTGTTAATTTGTAAAAATTATAATTAGAAATACCTAATTAAATTGTCAATAGTTGAATTTTGCACATGCTTTCTTTTTAAATTTCTTAATTTCGAAAGTTTTTAAATGATAATGATTTTTTAATGTTAAAGGCTTCTAGTTCATATATGAATGCTGATTCTTAAAATTTAGTATAAAGTTTTTTGTATTAGTTTTGACTTTAGAGTTCAATAATAAATTGACGGAATCAACTTTTAATTAATCAATCTTGTCGACTCATTGGAAAAGATGAAAATATTTTACTAGTCAGACTCGTAGAATTACATTAGATTTTTCTGCAACATTACCACCTACCGGGGGCAATTTAGTTGGTCAGGGAGAATTTAGGTATTTTGAAAGAAAAACCCTTAAAAAGTTGGGGAATTTCTATAACAGGTAATTTAAATAACTTTCCAGAATATGAAAATAAAAATTGAAAATTTTGCTTTCAAATTGTTTATTCTATGTCTAAAAGATTCTATAATTAGACTGTTACAAGATTAGAATTCTGGTCTTTAAATACAGTCGAACTTCAATTTCAACCTGCGTCACGACGTTGCGTCAGTTCACTCGCAAGCGGGAAGCACACACGTTTGTATAGCTTGAAGCACAGCAGTGCCTCCAATTTTTGTATTTTTGCACTGCGTGCGTATGCGTCACATCGAAAATCGGGTTAGTTACCGTTGGCACACTTATTTAAAATAATTATTTTTCATTTATTTATTTATTTTTTACAATTTATTACATCAAATAATAATTGTAAAGTGTATAAAGAGATTAAACATTATTTTAAATTCATATTTTCGATACAAAAGGAATTCTTTCCTTTAAATTTGAAATCAATTATTTATTTTGAAGGTGTAAAATCAAATAATTATTTTATCTTTTACTTTATAAGTCCATTTTGTGATCAGATAATTATTTTAAACAATTTAACCAATATTATTTGTTGCAAACAATTGCTTGCACTTCTTATTTTAAATATGCGCGTCAACGGTAACCCATTTTTGTGCAGGAAAATCCACCAGAAATGGTTCATACGCGCGTAACTGCTTACGTTAGCAGTACCTCAATTGGAGCCCAACGTCAGAACCAAAGCTGAGCTCCAAATGAAGTTCAACTGTATATGTATTAATTTTAGGACAAAATAACAAAATTGATCTGGGAAAATCAGGGAATTTCGAAAATGAAGTTTTACGTTCCCCTGATTGAATATTGACCTTTGAAATTAGAAATTATTCATTCTTGAGTAATGCAAATGTTTGTTTTGAACGTTAGACTTGAATATGCGCATTTATAAATAGTGGGGGTTGCGGATTTCAAATTATGCCATTTTTTAAAGTGTTTTACTTTTCATAAATTCATCGGCAAGATTACGATATCCGTGGCGACAAAGTTCTAATGTGGTTTCCCATAGGATTTTTAGCGACAAACATGAATCTCAAAGTTTTAAATCGATATCTCGAATAGTTTTCGAATTATCGATTTTTAAACCTTTTTTTTATGTACATAATTTCTTAAGTTCATTCTGATAGACTTAGCTCTCCTTACTTTTGCTCATTTTGCTCTTAAGAGCAATATATGAGAATGATTTATTACCTCCTTGAATTCCTTTCCTGCTTTCTTCATTCACTTGTTAAAATTACTATTAATAATTTGGAACCATGATTTATCAAAAAATTAGGAATGGGCTTGGAAAACGGTGAGTTGAAGTTGTGTGATCTTACATTATTTCTATGACCAGTCAGAGGGGCGCCTTCGCGCCCCCACGGAGCGTTGGAAAAGGTGCAGGGCTATGATCTTACATTATTTCTATAACCAGTCACAGGAGTGCCTTCCCGCCCCCACGGGGCGTTGGGAAAAAGGCAGAGGTGTCATCTTACATTATTTCTATAACCAGTCACAGGGGTGCCTTTCCGCCTCCCACGGAGCGTTGGAAAGGGAGCAGGGGTGCAACCTTACATTATTTCTATGACCAGTCAGAGGGGTGCCTTCCCGTTCTCCCCCACGGAGCGTTGGAAAAGGGGCAGGGGTGTGATCTTACATTATTTCTGTGATCAGTCACAGGAGTGCCTTCGATGTCTCGAAAACTATAAGAGATATCGATTTGAAGAATTCAGATTCGTTTTTCTCGCAAAAAATCCTATCGGAATACATTTAAAAAATAAGATAAATAATAAATAAAAGTTAATTAATTTTACATAAAAAATCGATATCTCGTAAACTATTCAAGATATCGATTTAAAACTTTCAGATTCGTGTTTTTCGCAAGAAGTCCTATAGGAATCCACAATAAAACTTTGTCGCCACGGACACCGTAATCTTCCCAAATTCATCTTTGCTGAAATACTTGTAGAGAGTTTAAATTATACTTTTTTCTTTATCGAATTTATTGGATAAGAATCCTTTTTTGTTTTATTTAATAAAGAATTTCCTACTATTTTAATCTTTTTAACACAATAGGGACTGCGATACCTAAAAGAGCATTATAATTTATAGTGTACCTAGATATTTAAAATCTTCTAAATTGAAAAGTAACCACAACTCTGCGATTAAGGATATTTCAAAGTCGAAATTAAAAAAATAAAATAAACCTTATGAAACAGATTTCCACTTCAACCCGGTACTGTGCCTGGACCATACAATCCACAAGGACCCTCAGGGATGCCAACCAACCAACAACCCCAGTACGCTCCACCTAACGGCCAGCACATGATGTAAATTTTTTGCGTTACAGATAAATTCATGGTGTACTCAAAAAAGGAAGAAAGTTGTACAATATTTCTTATTATAGTGATTTAAATAACTCTACAAAGGATAGCAATTTCAATAAACTTACAGGAGATAGCCAAAGACTCTGGAGTTTCGAGAGATTTTAGAGTTTGGATTTCGACCGTGTATTTGTAAAAGTGATGAAAATTCGTCGAAGAAACGAATGACTTAAAAAAAAAAGAATGTTACTTGTGTGACGTTTGTCGACGAAGACAATATTGTAAGTGATACACAGGCAGTTGTATATTTTGAATCTTAATTTTTATTGAATAAGGATAACTATCCTCTTTTGTTAAAATAGTTCTGCTGAGCAGGTTTTTATGAATATTTTGAATTAAAAATTGTAATTATCTCGAAATAAGTTTTAATTTATTTGTAGCAAATCGATTTTCTATGTGCAATCCAATTTTTATTAATTGCCTAAATTATTTGTGCGTCAACGCAAAAGGAAACGAGAGAAAGTAAATCCAGATTAACGCGAGTTACAGAATCAAATTCGTGATTTATCTGTAACAATTTTGTCTGTAATTTGAATCACGGCGACCTTCTAACAGTTTTCGATCAATCCGATGACTCGCGTTGAAGGAACAACAATGATGAACAAAAAGTGGTTTAGCTTTTTCTAGTTTTGTACCAAGTGTAATTCGTGCTGTCGATTACAGACTCTGCCTCAAGATATTACTGCATACTATAGACAAATCTTATATTACGAATACGTTTTAAGTTAAAAGTCCTTTTTGATTTACACCCCCAGCAAGAATCAAGACGTCTGAATCACGTCTAGTCTGTCTATTGTAAATAATTATTATCAGCCAGCGACACGTGATTACAAGAAGGAAAAAAAAAATTTAACAGATAATTTTGTACTTGTATGATACTTGTACCATTTTTTCGTACGCGAATGTGTAACAGATAAAACATTGTGAGACTGAAGAAGAGGCGAAGAACAGGGAATGAAGTTGTTTACAGCAGACGAGAAAAGATTATTACACATAGATAATATTTAAGGCGTTCTTTTCGCGTTCGATTGTAACATAAATCTGTTTTTATTTCTTCGCTAAGAATAATTCGTGTTTTATAACTATGTTCTCTACTGTGTATATGTATCTAAAGGTAAAGTCACGCTGAGAAAGTCGTCTTCTGATTTAATTTGGAGGGCGAGGTCGATCAGAGGAAGGAAGAAAGTTCTCAAATATTTCACTGAACCTGTACATGTTACGTTGCCATTAAACTGTCATTATTTACATAATGAGTCATTGATCTTTGTTAAATCTGTTTTCTAGCATTTTTTATTGATTACAGACTTGAAAATATTCTCGCTATCGTAATCGTGTTTTTGAATCTATGATACTCAGTCATTAATCACTCATCTGTAAAAACAAAAAGAAACAATAATTTTTCATTTAGATTTACGTAGAAGTTTCAAGAAAGGTTTTTGAGAAAATGAGAGTGGATTTGATAGAAACGCGATTTTTCACTTCAAGATTTTTAAATTTAAGTTCTGCAGTTCCTGTTGATTATTGTCAGCGGAACAACAATGAATAGTAGATTCTCTCGACAAAATTAGTTAAGAGATACACAATGGATTATCAAATCTTCACTTTAAAATCCCGAGATAACGTTGAATTCACATTTTAATAATGATCACCTTGAACCCTTGATAGCAGATTTATTTGTTGCTTTTTTTATAAAGTTTTTTGAATAACTTTGAATTACTCTACATATATATTCAAAGATTAAACATGTGATGTTTTTCAACGTTGTAATATTCTTTAATTCGAATTTAATCTTTCTCAAACAATTGTCATAAATTTATTAAAATTTTTTTGTTTCGAATTTGTTCTGTTTAAAAAAACTTTAAGCTTAAATTGAGGCTCCTGATGCAATAATGGGACGAGCGCTCGAAAACGCTAAAAAGAATTGTCCAATCATATAACCTAATTATTTATAACGTAATATTAGTTATAACCTAATTTTTAAGTTTGAAATTAATTTTTTTAAATACTCGTTAGTAGAGAATGCGAAGACTCAACTTTTTTCTATTTGATGTTTTTTTCCTATGAGAATTTTTAATAATAAAATTTAAAAAGTTCAATAAAATTTACCCCGAATTTAAGTATTTTTTCAAACATAAATCTTCATATGTCAGCTAAATATTATTGAAGTTGTTTGAAATTTGGCATTAACACACAGTATACTCTAGCTATACCTGCAGAATGGAGAAAAAATTAAAGGTTCCTCTTGTTTAATAATAATTAATTCCAAATTGAGACCGGTCGGTCATATTTTTTTTAGTTTCACCATACAAAAATATCGAGGGAAATTTAAAGTTGAAAAAACTTTTAGTAAAGAATTTCTAGTTCATCACTATTATGTAAGAAAACTGGGAATTTTCAGATCGATTCATAAAAAATTGACGAAATTAGGTATTTTGGAAAAAATTAATCCATGCCGCCAACGATAGCTTCATGAATATTGAGCACTACGAGGGTGGATTGATAAGTTTCCGGCCTGACCAAGAGATGGCGCCACTAGGCCTACCTTGAGGTGGCGTTCTATAGTACCATCCTTAGATAGCTTG
>NC_046664.1:92556205-92568575 GCF_010883055.1 Belonocnema kinseyi
CAGCCTTGGAGGAGATTATGTTGAGAAATAAAAAAAAAAAATTCTTAAAAACGTTGTTTTTCTTGGTCAGGCCGGAAACTTATCAATCCACCCTCGTATCAAGCAGCTTACTCGTTGTTAGTGGCATTGAATGCTTTCTTATAAAATACCTAATCCCGTCCATTTTCAATAAATTAATCTAAAATAATAATATTTGGTTGAGTTATGATCATTTATGTTTTCAAAAATAATTGAATGTGTGGAAAAAAGTGTCTTCACTTTTTCAAATTTATTATTGAAAATTTTCATCGCAAAAAAATTTGAACAGAAAATGTTCTCTCTTGCCGCATTCTCCATTAGCCTCTTTTTTTGTAATTTTATTTTTTTAACTTTATAATTTGGATATCACGAGACGTTTATACAATCATTTTTCGCGTTTTCGAAAACTCGTCCCCTTAATGCATTCAGGCCTTTAATTATTTAGAATTGAGCATCTAAACTTAAAATTGTGCAATTCTTTTTCAAAGGGGTTGTTAAGTTTTTTTAAAATTTGAAATAAATGTGCAGAATTGCGAAGTGTTTTAAAATTGCTCAGCTATGAAAGTTTACAATATTGGCGCCATATATTGGAATCTATGCAAATAAAAAATTCTGCAAATGTCAACCTTAAAGTTACGAGAATAATTACCAAACAAATTTGTGATGTAGAAGAAAAAGTGGGCTGGAAATAATTTCGGAATAAAATTGACATTTTTACGCTTGAGAGTAAAAAGAAATAAAATTAAAGTAGGGCTTTTTTTCAAAAAAATTAATTTTAATTTTGATTTTCAAAAAAAGACACAATTATTAACAAAGTCCAATCGGATAATCCTAAAAGAAGTTACACAAACGCCAAGTTGCAACCCGATTAAAAAAAATTATTTTAGGTGGGAGCGCTTGACGTATTCCGTTCTATATATTTTGAGACATTTTTCGAGAAAAATTGAAAAAAAAATTCTGAGTAAAAAACAGGTGAAATTTTTGTTTGAAATTTGGAAAATATTTTTACCTATAATAAACTACTTCTCTTAATTTAGTCAGAATTTAAAAAAAAATTGACTGACGTTTATAACATCTACTATGCTCATCAAAATCGATTCATCATTTTACGATTTTAACATTTTCTTCGCCCCTCCATAACTCTCCAAAAAATTATATTCTAAGTTTAAAATTTGAATGATTTTTTATTCGCATATATCTCAAAATATGGTGTCAATATAGAATAGATAAGTGCTGAGCGCAATTTTCTGCTAGGCCCCTGGAAAAATACTGAAATGTTCAATTTACAATTGTTAAAGTTAGTTGCTTACAAATTAAAAAGATCAAATTCAAGACATGAAACTTAAACGGTTCTGAATTATTTAATTGAACTTGTACATACTTTTTAGATTGTAAAATTCGAAAGGTTTGTTTCAAATTTATATTGTTCAAAATTTTGCAAAATAAAATTTAAATCCTTTTAATCCCTAATTTCAAATAAAAAAACTATAACATTAGAAATCGAATAGATTGCAATTTAGATTAACAGAATTCAAAATTTAAAATTAAAAGCGCCTTTACAATATATAATATTAAAGTGTTGAAAAGTTGTACAATTTCCAATTGAAAGTTCTAATAATTAAATAATTTATTTGAAATTGTTCAAAATTATATTATTTATATTGAAACTCTGACTGCAACCATTTAAATTTTTAATTACTCATTCCTCGCATTAAAAAGGGTTCAAGGTTGATGGCTTATATTTAAAATGATATAGTTTTATGTTTTTTATTAAGAAATTTTCTGTTTTGAAAGCTTCGAATATGAATTTATTAAAATTGTTATTGTTACTTCTTTGTCAGTATATATCTTAGAGTGATTTCTTTTGCAATAATGTCTAATTTGAAGGTGTTATTAAAACTATTAACTTTAATGAGTGCCAACTTGAAATTTAAAAATATTGACCTTTAATTCTGAATATTTAATTTTCAAAAAATTATAAACCCTTCAAATTTAGAATTGTTCCGCATTGGATTCTTTATTTTTGAAATTCTTTTTGAAATACTTTAAATGATAAATTTTTAAGCTTGGAAGACTTTACTTAAAAAATGTAAATGACCAGGAACGTTTGTTGAAAAACGGAAAATCGACCGTGAATATATTGTTAATATTCATATGAGTTTAAAATAAGACCCTCAAAAATTAATTTCTAAACGAGAAATAAGGAACGAAGAAAATTGTCTCACAATGAAGTTGTTTTTACATTTTGATAAAGAATAGCGGAAGTAATTTTGTTGTAATAAAAAGTTTTTCCTCGATGATATCAGTACCGTTAATAGGGACAAATCTTATCTCTCAGAACAAATTATTAATGATTTTAATTAATCTGTAATCTGTTAATCTGCAATTTAATTACTAAAAATAGAATTATTAACAAGGTAGAGGCACAGAAAGATTCCTTAATCCTGAGCTATAAATCTTACGCAAGACATCTTTGATTGTAGTCTCTGAATTTAAACCTTGTACGATAAAAATCTGTTCTTCAAATCTTTAATCCAAAAATCTATCTTTAGAAAATGTAATCAAATTTCACAATATTTTCTTTTAAATTTTCTTTTACGATTGTTATTTATTCAAAATGCAATATTTCAATTACTTATATAAAGATTATCTCAATATGATGTCAATCGAGATAATATCAGTGGGTTACTTGTTGAATTCTGAAATGTCAAGGCTGGCGTGGTCTTTGCCATCGCCCATCTCTGAATATAATTATTATTATCATCTATCAAACATAACTGTTGTCGCTGTAAAATAAAATATTTATATAATTGAGTTAAAAAAATAATAATTCAGGTCGTAATAATTTTTTCATACCTATAATGTACTGACTGTAGAACGGTTCGTGATAGTTTTTGGGATTTGTACCAGGAAAAATAAGTTTTTATTTAAAAAATTGATATAAATAGTCCCGTTGTCCTTTTAAAATATTTTTGACCATTTTTTTCACATTCTAATTTTCACCATTTTTGAAACTGCCAACACACGTTAGACATCTGCAAGTGGGCTATCGAGTTTGATGAAACTTTTTCAAGTTATAGTGTAAATTATAGTTATATTATAAATTATATTATAAGAAATTACAGAAGTTACACTGTGTTGAATTTAGGCATCAGATTTATTTTAATTCTTTAACTTTTTTTAAACTGTGAAACGAATTTCATTGAAACTTAAGAATATTGTCGAAAAAGTATTCGTTTCAATATCATAATACAGATTTTTTTTTCAATTTTGACCAAAGGAAAGTACAACAAATTTGTGAAATATATTTACCAGATATCAAATTAGTAGGACCCGGCACCACACAGTGAGAGGAAATGCACTTTCTTGTTCAAAAATGTCCAGAGCCTTCAATTTTGGTCCGATATTTATTTTAAAAAAAATTAAATTTCATTAAATTCTGAAGAGCTTGACGCTCTGAACTTTTGTCTCCTCTACTTGTTTATTAATAATTTTTTCACTCAAAGTATGGAAAAACTGAAATTTTTTACATAATTTTTTACGCTTTAATGACTGATTAGGTAAACTTTATATCGTCTTAAATGAATGTTTAGGGACTCATAGAATACAAATAATTAGCTCATTAGTCCATTTATTTGTTATAAACAAATTTTATGAACATATTAGCAAATAGTCTTATTATCGGTAAAAAAAAGTTTCTGTTTACTAAAAGTGCTTCATATTAATGTAGGAATGTTATATAATTACCAGAATAATGTAAAAGTTTATAATAACCATTGTTATAAACAATTCTTATGGCAAAATATTAAAATTTCAGATTTTTCAAATTATAATTTCCTTCAATCGCCAGTGCAAAAACAAAAAATTTCTATGTCTAAGGGCCAAAATTTTGAATTTGTTTATCTAATTTGTTTATAAAAATTTAAATGGTTATATTTCATCAAATATTATTAAATATTTATTATTTTAAGAAATACCTGAAGTCGTTCTGGCGATTGAAGGAAATTATAATTTGAAAAAATCTGAAATTTTTAAATTTTGCTATAAGAATTGTTTATAACAATGGTTATTATAAACCTTTAAATTATTCTTGTAATTATATATCATTCCCACATTAATACAAAGCACTTTTAATAAACAGAAATTTTTTTTACCGATAATAAGACTATTTGGTAATTTTTTCATAAAATTTTTGTAAAACACAAAAATAGACTAATGAGCAAATTATTTGTATTCGATGAGTCCCTAAACATTTATTTAAGACAATATAAAGTTTACCTAATCAGTTATTAAAGCGTAAAAAAATTTTATTTAATAAATTTCAGTTTTTCCATAATTTGAGTAAAAAAATCTTTGATTTTTGATTTAAAAAGATAGCTTAAACTTTTTTTTCTTACATTTTTAGTTTATATAAACTTTTTTTGTCTTAAATTTTTAGTTTATAATGGTTTAAAATGGTTTATAATGTTATAACAAGTTAATCAACGAAATTAATTTTTTCATGATTCGCAGTGATTATCTATTTGAAATCCAATATGCGATTACTTATAGTTTAGTATAGCTGCTGTTTGGCAATTCTTTAAAAAAATGTTGTAAAAAAAACACATTTCGACCATTTTTTCATGAGCAGGCTTATTTTTTTGCGAAATTAACCAGAAATGTTTCGACAAAGATTGCTTGCTGATACATTTTTCAAATTGCAAAAAACTGTTCATTATTCAAACAATTTTGATCAACAAATGCTCATTTTTACCATTCTTTATTGATTGACCTAATTTTTTGCGGAATAAATTAGAAAGCCATGTCATGACAAAACGTCAAAATGTGAAAATTTGCTTATAAAAGTTGTTTACATAATTCACCCTTTTTGCAGTTTGATAGATATGACAGCAAGGAGCCCCTGGCAAGACATTTCTAGTTGATTCCGCAAAAAATTAGGACCATTAATGAAAAAAATGAAAAAAATGTGCATTTGCTTATAATAATTGTTAAAATAATTAACCACGTGTTTTAATTTGACAGCGAGCAATATTTGTCAAAAATGTATAGTGGATTCCACAAAAACAATTATTGCGAATCACAAATCATGACTTTTGTTAGTTAATTTGTTTATAACGTTATAAACCATTTTTTTCTTACTCCGACCCATTGGGAAGTATTTTTGGTTAGTTACTACATTGTTATATGTCTTGTTTTAATGAATATAAAAGTCCTAAAAGAAATGGTATCACTGAAATGTTATACCAAAAAAAGTATAAACTTTGTCATTGAATGATCAATTTTGCTTCAGTTTAAGTGAAATATCCGCACTTAATATTTATACCTGTTAGACTTGAGGCCATTTCTAAAAAAAAAAACATCAACAGTACTCTGGATGACGATGTTTCGTGATCCAGAAAAGTCACCATCAATTTTTTAAAATGAAAAATCAAATAATAAGGAATTTGTATCATTCTAATTGGAAAAAAATAAGAGGCGATATTGACAAAAATTTATTAACAATTTTTTTTGAAATTTTTTGTTGATCTAAATTAGAAAAAATCTGTATCATGATATTAAATATATATAAATAGAGAATTAATTCTTTGCACAGTTTCAGCAATTATGGTTTGCAGTACATAACTTTATAACTAATATTTTTATCGAAAATGGGTTAATTGCATCAAAATAAAAAAAAACATACACATTATGGTATAAGGATCTTTTTATAATAACATTTCTTTTTAATAATTAAAAGATCAAAATTCATTTGAAAATTCAGTTACAATTTAGTTATAATTTTAACGTCGTAATAATTTTGTTCAACCTTTTAATATTGATATTTCTTCGAATTATTATAGTTTAATTTAACAAGTAGTTTTTTCTTATTTTTGCCGGACTTTTAGTAAAATAACTTTAAAAACTTTCTTGGATCAAACATTCTTTATTTTCATTCAGAATTCCCATTATCTCGGGAGCATGTAGTTATTTTTTCGAAAAATTGAAAATCTGATTTTTAATCGCTATCCAGAGCCGATTTTGATAACCCATGAAATTTTAGTCTGAAAATTAACAATTGATTTTTTTCGGAATTAAATAACTGTTTCAGATTGAACTTTATTTACTCGTCACAAAGTTAATACACTCAACGTTGGGTCATGTGCCCAAATCCAACAGAAATAATTCATGCGTCCCTATCTATTTACGATTGGAATCCGCTGATTCAGCAGCAAGTCATGGCCGAAACCGTTCTTATATCGGGAGTTGAATAAATCTCACAAGTGTGATTTTATTTTATTTGTCAACTGAAAATTAAATTTGTTTGCAATCTCAAATCAGGACATTTGTTTTATCATGAAATAGTGACTTAGATTTGGCAGAATGCTTTTTCGCTTTTATGAAAAATTCCCATTTTGTTGGTTGTGCTGCCACCCTTCAAATATAAGTAATTACAAAAATCTGTCCGCTTCGCGGGTACATTCTCATCGCGCGCGGCTCGCTGCGCTCGCTTATTTGAGAGCGCCTAGGGCGCGTGACTGTTGGTTCTCGAGCTTCGCGCTCGATAATATATTTATCTCGCGCTTCGCACTCGATAATGTATTTACCTCGCGCTACGCGCTCGATTATTTCTGCATAGACTCTTTAAAACTAAAGGTGAAAATATCGACAACAGTAATTTGGTGATTGTGAATTCTCTTTTGTTAAAGCTCCTTCGGCTTTAACGAACACATTCTCATCACGTATCACGTGCTTCGCACTCGAGTTTATCCCTGAAATTTTATATCATTCCCACAAATGTATATTTTTCTAATTCGTAACTTGCATTGGTATTAAAACAGATGAAGTTTCATTGTCGCGTTTAAAAAAATGCGCATTATTTTTAAAAAATGTTGTTATTAAACGATTCATTAGAACTTTTGTCGTTTGTCCATAAGCTGAATTTGCTCAGTTCCAATGTTTTCTTTATGATTTAAACTTTACACATACGGTCTACTGAGCAGCCTTACCGTTTTTTAATTTCTAAATTATGTATATATGCACACACAAACACACACACAATTATGTATATATGTATATTTTTGAAAATGCATTATTATATTTAAGAATATTTGAAATACTGTGAAAATGTTGCATAAACAAATGTAGCTTTTGGATTTTCCATTACTTTTCATGCTGTCAAAATTAGATTTTTGATTTATGAAGAAAATTCAAAAAGTTGTCATGATAATCTTCTAGGGCATCTAGAAACCAAACTTTTTCTTCTCTTGCCATTTTCTCATATCGTCCGTTAATTGGCTTAAAAGGTTCACTTTCGTGTGTTTTTTGGAAATTTGTAAATGCTATATCTCTGGTAATTTTTGATTTTTTGAAAAAAGTTATTAGGATAAATTGTTCGACTTTTAGAATACTATGAATAACCGTACAGAAAATTGTTGAATTTTGAAAAAAGTAATCTCAAAAATATTCAAAACGTGCCCAATTTTTGAATTTTCATCCAAAATAGCTGGCTGACGAACTTGACCTTTAGTTTAGGACACTAAAAAAGTGTACCAAAAGGCAATCTAAAAGATTAATTTTTCTTAAAAGTAATCGTGTTCATAGACAGACAGACATACAAACAGACAAATTCGTAAAAACCTGTTTTTCGGATTCAGCAGGTCTCAAAAGCTGGACATTTGAACAAAACTGGGGGGGGTCAAATTTTACACAAATCTAATACCTTCTCTGATAAGAATGTAAAAAATGTGATGCCAAAATTGAGGATGGTCTATATCCCAATTTACAAATTGTTCAAAAATCATTTAGGATACAAATTCCTTATAATACTATAATTTCACCAAGTATCATTAAAATAAAACGATCGCTTGCACATCCTAATATTTCTGATGTATACTGGCCCAACTAAGAATTCTTCTATTCAACTGAATCTGTTGCAGAATTGATCAATTTGTAAACATGGTGTATATAGTAAAATTTTTGATGAAATTAAGTATATTACTATATTTCGCGCTCAGTTACCTTGAGGGAAGGTCAATGTAACAATTGAATACCAGAGAAGAAAGCAAAGTCGACTGTAAAATCTATGATTGCATATAAAGATTTGGTCAAACTTTCCCTTATGAATTATATAATCGAAAAGAGTGAAATGAATGATTTGAATGAGCAAAAAGGATTCCAAGAAAATTTAATTATTTACATAGATACTTGCAAATGTAATTGTAAGTGAAAGATACCTTGAATTTTATAGCAGCGGTAAACCTTAACTTAACTCAAATTCTTTAGAAAGCATGAATCATATAATACATATAACTGGATATACTATTTACAAAAAGTCTCAATTTTCTGTCTGCATGAAATTTCCTACTATGTACAAACTTACAGACGGATTCCCTAAAATAGAAACGAACGCTTACGGTCATTATAGAAACCCTCACGAACAGATGTAGTCTATAATAAATTGAGAATATACGAAAAGTAATCATTATTTTTGTCACGTAAATTTAATACTTTGCGTGCTCATAGGCCTTTTGAAAAAGTTTCAAAATTCTACAAATATATCATGCCAGTATAGTCTCCACAAGGGGAATAAAGTGCCTAAAAATGAAGCAGTTTTTATATAAAAAGATCCTTTCTCATACAAATACTTAATAAATTTAGCCATTCATACGACAGTGAGTAGTACCTTGAATATTAAAAAAAAACATACCGAAATGATTTTCTGCTCTCCGTTTATTCCGTTTTACAAAGTTTAATTTTTTTTAAATTGGTAACTTATGTACTTGTGCAAAGTGACCCGTCTAAACATTTTTCGGATGAGGTGCGAACATTTTTTATGTTTTTATTAAGAAAACGAAAATTTTTCTAATCTGCTATTTGTCGAAATTATTAACATAATTAACTTCTTCTTTTTGAATACGATGAGAAGTTTCTCGTTGTTTGGAATTCCACAGAAGAAATATTAAAAAGTTAAAAATGTATAAAATATGTTTGGGTTCAAAGTATCGAAAAATGGAACAGGAACTTTTTTAAAAATTCTGTTAAGGGAGTAATTTTGCTTTTGATTTTTTTTCCGTATTTCACATAAAAAAAAGTTTGATTGTCAAAAAGGGTCATATCGTGTCGAATTTCACCGGAAATTTCACCGCCAAAACACTTCGTACAATAAAACAGTGGCCAATTTGTGAATTTTCAACTTTATACCAATTTTTTGGCGGATTTCGAAACAATAAAATCATAGATAATTAATTCATATTAGTTGATAGGATAATAATATTACTCAGTCTCAACTTGAATTTCAAAGCGAAGGGTCGTGTTTACTACGAGCGCGTACAGTTCGAGAGTTCCGAGAATTTCACTGCCTGTTAATAAAGTTTCCTTAGCATTATAAGTGATCTAGTGTTAAAAGCATCATAAACGAAACCAGCCTGTAGTGGCGAGTTCATATGCACTCCCCACAAAATGTATCTTAACCAGCTAAATTTAGTGAATTCCCAAATAAGTGCACAACCCAATATGTCTTCTCCAACAAAATAAACCTTCGCTTCAGCCACTTCCGATACGTTCCCGAAAAAAGACCAAGGAATAATCATCGAATCAAGAGACGAAATCGAACTTAAAGAATACGTGAAAGTCGTCGGTTCCCTCGTTACCAGAAAACATCAGATTTGCTTCTAAAATCTCAAATGGTCGAATCTGCTTATTTCTCGCAACGTAAGAAATAGTCAAAGATCTAACAGATAAGTACAAGGAAATAACCGTAGAACACCAAAAATTAGAACTTCGACCTCTAGTAAACCCCTTAAAGAAAATAATTCTTTCAAACATTTCTCTAGTCATTCCTCACGAAGTTTTAGAATCGGAACTCCAAAAGTATGGAATTATAATCCCTTCAAAGATTAGTTTCCTAAGAGCAAGTATACCCGATCAAGGTTTCTCTCATGTTCTCAGCTTTAGACGTCAAATGTTTATCCAACCAGAGGACATCGGAAAATTACCAGAATCATTAGTAGTAAACTCCGGAATCAACAACCTGTTTTCTGTGCAAGAAACAAGGTCACCTGGCCAAATAATGCGAGTCAAACACAAACATTATGACTACTGACCAAATAATAGAAACAAATTCAATTAATCTTGACACTGAAATTGACATATCCAAACAGAAAAAGCTCCCTGAATTTCCAGATATAAATCAGGTGAACAATAAACAGAAATGGCCGATATCAACATCCACATCAAATAAATCCGAAAGCAACTGAACAATAGAAAGAGATATTCCAGACTCCCAGGAAAAATCAGTTAATAAAGGAACAAAGAGCAAATCGAAAAAACCAAAAATCGACGAACATAAAAAAAATCCCCAGCAACAATAGAAGAAATGCTTCTACCGACGAAAGAAACTTCATAATAATCCCACAATGTTCCCTCTAAACTTTACACAACTTAAATTACTATTAGAAAATTGTCAAGGAACAGCGGACATAACAATATTGAAAGATTACACAGATGACGTGAAGGATTTAATATCGAAACTCGAAACACTATATCTTCTATTACAAGAACGAAAAATGAAAAGCCGCTTCACAAGGTTAATAAAAAAACTCAAGAACCTTGAAACACACAAGACCGGCTCAGTTCCATCTGAGCCAGATGACGAAGACTCCCCATCATACATAGACTCTGAAGACGATTTTGATGAAGCATAATTATAGACATTACAATGGAATCTAAATGGATATCGTACCCACCTGAAAGAACTACAGATCATGATTAAAGAACTAAATCCAGGAATCATTCCCCTACAAGAAACAAACTTCAAAGATAATGTATACGGAAAACTAACAGGATATACAAAATTTGTTAAAAATCGTATTGGAGCGGACCACGCAAGTGGAGGTGTAGCCACCTATACATACCAAAATATTAATGTTCAGGAAATCCAACTACAACCAACTTAGAAGCTTTTGCCATAAGAATCGCTACTCCCATACAAATATGCATATGCAACATTTGCCTTCCTAATAGTAATGAATTAGAACAGACAGAGCTAGAAAACTTAATTCAACAACTACCCAAACCCTTTTTACTTTTAGGAGATTTCAATGCCAAAAACAGACTATGGGGAAATAACAAAACATGACCCAGAGGGAAAAAATAGAAAATATTTTAGACAAAACAGATATATTTCTTCTAAACAACGAATCTCCAACCAACTATATTATCGCACAAAACTCATGCAGTTCAATAGACCTTTCCTTGTATAGCCTACAGATAGCTCCAAAATTTAACTGGGAAACACTCTCTGAATTACATGATAGTGATCATTACCCAATCCAAATCTCGATTCCCAGCTCAGAATCCCAACCAACACACCTTCCAAAATGGAACATTAGAAAAGCCTATTGGGAACTATACCAAACAATAATCGACGAAGAATTAAAATCCCAGGAAAATAAACAAATTGACTCACACCTTGAAATAGATGAAATTGTTATTAACTTCGCATCAATTATAAATAAAGCAGCTGACAAAGCTATGGGCAAAACAACCCCTGCAAATGAGAATAACCGCACAGCGTGGTGGAACGAACACTGTCAAAAAGCAAGAGCAGAAAAAAATCATACATTTAATCAATTGACAAAGATGAACACTTTAGAAAATAAAATAAAATTTAAGAAACTAAGAGCAGCAGCTTGTCGAACCTACATACAGAGCAGCAGAAAATCGTGGACGGATTACCTCACTACGCTCAATAATCAATCAACTATGACAACTATATGGAATAAAATCAAAAGAATAACAGGAAACTTTTCAAGTACAAAAATATCGCGGTTACAAAAACCTGATGGAACAATAACAACTGATCCTAAAATAATGGCAGACCTAATTGGTGAACGATTTGCAAGAACTCCAGCAATGACAACTACCATCCCTCATTTAAAATATCCAAAGCCTTAGAAGAAACCAATGCCTCTCTAGAGATAACCAGCGACGATCCACTAAACCCAGAAATCAATGCAGAAATTACATGGGAAGAACTTCAAGACGCAATAAACAACTCAAAAGGGAAAAGTCCTGGACCTGATGGGATCCCCTATTCTTTTTACAACAATTTAACAAACTCTGGACAAAACCACCTCCTTTCGATATTTAACCTGATCTGAAAAAAAAACAATTTCCACAGCAATGGAAAGAAGCTATAGTGATTCTGATCCCTAAACCTGGAAAAGACAACACGAATCCAACAAACTATCGCCCAATCGCTCTAACTACAAGGGTAGTTCAATAAGTCCTTAGAATGACCAACAGATGGCGCGCGAATCGCTCCAAATCATCTGTCTTCAGTCAGCACCACTCCCGACTAGATATATGGTGC
>NC_046664.1:92568675-92585272 GCF_010883055.1 Belonocnema kinseyi
GTATAGAGCTCCATGGAGATTATGTTGAAAAATAAAAAAAAATTTACCCAAAAAAAATTGTTTTTATACTTCATTCTAAGGACTTATTGAACTACCCTCGTAGCACAATGTGTAAACTATTCGAAAAGATATTAAACACTCGACTCCGGTTGTATCCAGAAAAAAAAATTTTTTGCTCACCAACAAAGTGGATTCAGACATAAAAGATCCACCCTAGATCCACTTATTAACCTACAAGCTAAAATCACTGAAGCATTCTCTAACAATCAGCACCTAATAATGGTCTGTTGAGATATTGAAAAAGCATACGAAATGTCATGGAGACACAAAATAATTAAAACCCTGGAAAAAGAAGGAATTAACGGTTATCTGCTAGCTTTTATCAAAAACTACCTCCACCAGAGATACATCCAAGTTAGAGTTAATGGTGAACTGTCCAATAGATACACTCTAGAAAACGGAGTGCCCCAAGGCTCAGTCATGAGCACAACCCTCTTTCTCATCTCAATTAATAATGTCATACGCAAGATTCAAAAACCCGTAGGATCAACAATATTTGCAGACGACCGGACCATATATTGTAAAGGAAAGAACTTCGAATCTACTGTGACAACCCTACAAAACACATTAAACGAAATATGGAATTGGTCCTTACAAAACGGATATAAATTCTTACAGACAAAAACTGAATATATGATTTTTTCCCGTAAAAAAATTCTAGAAATTACCCCAACTTTATAACTAGACAAACATGAAATCACTAGAGTAACAGAAATTAAATTACTAGGTCTAGTATTTGACCAAAAGTTAACATGGAGACCACATATTCTCGAACTAAAAGATGACTGCAAAAAACGGATCGCTATTCTCAAAATTCTAGCTAATAGAAGTCGGGGAGCCGACCTTAGCGTTCTTCAACTAACTTACGAAGCCATCATCAGATCAAAATTAGACTCTGGCTCTATAATCTACAATTCAGCGAAAAAAGGTACCCTTGCACTACTAGATCCCATCTACAACACCAGTCTGAAAATATGCTGCGGGGCATTCCACACTAGTCCAAACAAAAAAATTCGATTAGAAATAAACGAACCTCCACTAAGCAACAGAAGACTAGAACTCACCCTAAAGCACGCAGTCTCAATAGCAGCAACTCCAAAAACCCCAACCTTCTCAAAGAACCCACAACTACAAACCAATTTACGACCATGTATACCAAAACCTATAAGAAGAATACTAAAAGAATACTTATCGGCAACATCAACCCAGTTACCCCCAATCCAACACAATCTTATTAGCCAAGACCCTCCTTGGTCTTTGCTCCCTCCAAAGTTGGACCTCAGACTAACAAAAAATTTTTAAAAAGACAACACTGCAAACGAATGGCTACAATTATATGAAAACATCGAACAAAGCTACAGCAGTTCAACTCATCTCTTTACTAACGGTTCCAAAACCCAACTAGGAGTGGGATGCGCCGTTTACTCACTAAATCAAGAATCCTACTTTCGTCTCCAAAATTCGAGTAGTATATTTTCAGCAGAAATCTCGGCTCTTATGAAAGCTTATGAATTGTGTAAAATACTACCAGGTTATAAATTCGCAATATGTACTGATTCATTAAGTAGCCTCCAAGCCGCCCCAACTAGAAATGCTTACGATCATAGGATCCAACAAATCCAAAAAACTTATACTGAATGCCTACAACTAAACAAACAAAATTACGGCTATATGGATCCCTTCACATCAAAATATCAACGGAAACGAACAAGCAGACATATTGGCTAAATTCGCAACTTCCCTACCACTCGAGGAGGAAAACCTAAGAATATCCTTGTCAGATGGCAAAAACTACGTTCAAAGAATTGCCCACCAATATTGGAGAGAAACCAACAACAGCACTCAAAATGACACTTCAACAATCCAGAAGAAGAACCCACAACACCCTTTTTGGAGAACACTCACCAGAAGAGAACAGGTCATCCTCACTAGACTTCGAATTGGACATACAAAATTTACGCACAATTACCTCCTCGATAAATCACAACCTCCGAAATGTGACCAGTGTAAATGTGCGATGAGTGTCAATCACCTAATTATCGAATGTACAAAGTTTAGTAATCTTCGACGCAAACTCAAAATCCCAAACTCGCTCCAAGAAGCTCTAGGGTTACACACCGAAGTTGGAAAAACGATTAAGTTTCTTCAAGAAGCCAATTTAACATTCCTAATATAGAGGACAAACAACTCAAGTTTTTTAATCCAGTTTTAACAAATCAAACAACAGTATTATTAGCATTTGCAATGTGTTCACTTACAATAGTGTGTTAACAGAACATATACTTATAGCTCTAACTTGTAAAAAAATTAAATCTTACTAAATACCGCCATTGTCGTTAGTTACCTAGATGTAAATGCGACGTTAAATAAATCGTTAAAAATAATAATATTACAGAGACCAGAAATACAGTTGGCTTTTCAGAATATGTATGTATAAGACAAACGAATTATCGGGAGGTGAATCTATAGGGCACCACAACTAAGACATAGAGTTCGATGCGTTAGAAAACTCAATCGAGAGAATCTGTGTACATACCTTAAAGATTGTGCGAATTGATACATTTATGTATTGAGATAGGAGAAGTTCCAGGTAAAAGTGTTCCAAAGTTCTAATGCAAAGTGAGACAAAAGCAACTGCAATAATTATAGAGGAATCAGCTTATTAAGTACCAAAAGTAAAATATATTGATCCATATTTATATACAAAGATAACAGAAAAAAAGTTGAGGGTAAGAAAAAAGTGTTCTGTACCTAGAAAAAGCTTTTAACAAGGTAGAAAGAAGTAAACTTTGGGAAGTCCTAAAAGAGTACTGAGTCAATGGATGGCTCCAACAAGCAATAAGAACAATATATGCAGGTAGCAAAGCGAGTGTACGAGTTATGATGGGAAACTGATTGACCGGTTTGATATTATTCAAGGTGTTAGAAAAAGAAGCGTTATGTCCGCATGGCTATTTATTATGAATATTCATGGACAAGTGTTTAAGAATGGCACTCTTCGACGAAGAATGAAGGTACGTTAGCTAGCGTTAGGTAAGTAGGTATAGCGTTAGCTTTCGCAGATTATCAGGTTGTTATGGCAGAGTCAATCGAGGATTTGCAAGAATATGGAGCCAACTTAATACAAGCATGAAGAAAATGGGCTTCAAAGCTAATGTAAATAAAACAAAAATGTCCATATATGTCCATATATCTTGGTAGCCTATTCACTAGTGATGTAAAGATAGATGGGGTGTTAAATGTTCTCTCGTACGCCCTTCATGTGCCCCCCTCCCCTAAAAAATGAGTTTTATTTCTATAGTAAAAATTACACATGAAAAATAGAATGAAATAACAATAAAACATAATAATTTTGTTTAAATAAATATTGTTTTATCTAAAAAACTAATTTTGCGTGTTAACAATTATAATTCGCTTAACTAACGTAACAATTTCTGCTTGCTAGCCTTTACACCTGCACAGTCGTCTATCAAATCGTCGAAATCTATCAGTTTTGCAACTTTGTCTTTCATGTATATCTTGGCCATGCTTGTTAATCGTATTTGTCCCATAGTAGAATTAAAATAGGTTTTTATTAGCTTAAGTTTATGAAACTTCTTTCGTTCGAAGTAACTGTAACTGGAAAAGTTAAAATTATGCGTAGTATAATGTAGATATTTGGATACGATTTGATTAAATGAAAATCGTAAAGCATTTGCAGTACCTCTATAGGAGAGCAAGAAGAGAATTTGGAATGAAGCTTCGAAGCTTGATATTTAAAACTTTCGATTTCACATTTCATATTTTTGTGCTAATTTTTCTGCGTATGTTTTTAGATCAGCAACGCTGTCTTGTTTCTAGGTGTCACCGCAAAGAACGGAAACCGTGGTCCGGACAAGATCAATTTGTTGCTTTACTAGATTTAAATGATTCGAGTATCAATTGTATGAAGAGCATCAGTCACTGAATTAGGGGATCAATTTGATTATTTTTACTGTAGAAATGGAGCGTATTAATGTATAAAATTCCACACGCCCTGCACACAGACAACATTAACTATTTTCACGTAGTCGTTGAGGGACAAAAAAGGTATCTAAAGAATAAATATTAAATGATTGCGAGTATTTTGACGCCTAGCAGTCGGGAGTGCTAACCACTGCGCTAAACCGACAAGTTGAAACTCGTTGAAAAAGCCATCCTCATAAGCTACAGTTCAGAAAAGTTAAAGTACTAAATTTTAAGTTCTCTTTTTCTAATTATTTATTATTATGCGGCGTTATGTAAATATAAAATACACGAACTTTTAACAGGAATATCAATAAAATACTTTTTAAATAAATAATTTAAATCGATTACAATTTTTCTTCGTGTGATATTTTGTTCTTTTCCATTGTAGACTACTTTACAAGTTTTGTACTATTTTACAATGTTTAAGATTGATATAAAATGTACATTTTTTCTGAGCATTTGAAATTTTTCATAAAAATGAAACTTTGAATTTTTTTCTTAACAAAAAACAGTTTGAATTTCAAAAAATTGTTATCGAATTTTTGTCACAAAATGCATTGTTTGTAAGTCTGAACTTATGAAGCCTTAAAATTTGTGGTGTCAAAAAGATATTCACCCAATATATTTCCACGCGTGGAACATTCATGCTGGTATACGCTACCATTTCTTAATGAAATCAAAAAAAGTAATTAAGTTATAAACAAAGTTTCACAATTTTATTATTGCCAATCAGCGCCCGGCCAGCTACTTTCTGAGCATTCGATCATAAGATTCGTCCGATCAGAGCCCCGTCAGCCCCCGACTGGGGTTTTGACCCGACCAGAAACCTTGTTGTAACAGGGCTAAGCCGAGCTATTTCCACACGGGTTTCGCTTCAACAAAAATTAACTTTACAGGATAAACTTTAACCAAATATCGGTTAAATTTTCTTTTGTTTTTCCATGACAACACACGAATTTTTGAAACGCGAAGTTGTCTAAATAAAACTTTATCGTTCTTCAAAATTTCCGGAAACAAATTTGGTCATTACTTTATTCTGTGATATTTGTAGTTATTTTCTTGAACATACTTTTGAATTACAGGACTTAATAGTTATAACTGAAGGTATAGTGGGGATAAACAAATTTTTGTTCAGTATAGTTTTTGTAGGGTTTCTCGCTCCCTATCTAAAGGGGAAAAATACCAAGCTTTTTTTGTAGCGTAAACAGAATTTCAAAAAAGTGTTCTTCTATTAAGGAAGGAAAAAAAATTATCAAAATTGTGGTAGACAAGATTTTTTGATTGGTATTAAAAAAATAAAAATCGCCAAAGCAGATGGTGTATTCTCAAAAACCAATCACCACTTATTTTCACAAATAAAAAATCAAAATTCCCTTCATTAAACTCAAAGGACTTAAAGGAAAAACTCTTAAGCTTCCTTTTGAGATAAAAGAATGAATAAAAAATGCCTATATTCAAAAAAAGTTTAATTTGTTTTTTATTTTTATGCTTGAAGAATAAAAATCAAAAAAAAATTAGACTTTTTTCGAATATAGGCATTTATGGCAATATAGGCATCGAATATAACTGTTAAGTTTAGCTATATTTTTCACTTAGAATGTCTATCTGAACCTGGTCAGTTGTGATACCTTTACTTGTTTAGCTATATAAATATAGACATGATGGCTACATTTTCTAGGTACTGTATCCATATTTTGTCTGCAAGATAATCTATTTAATACAGTTAAGTATTTGGGAAGACGAAGACTATTGGGACTATTTGGGAAGATGGCTGCCGCAACCTCTCTCGTCCTGCTCCTCTAAAAAAATGCGTGACCCAGCAGTTCTAGGAAGGGCGAGAACGGGGTGACTGAGAGCGAGAGTTTGGTGTAATTACTGTAATTGATAAAAACTAGATTTATTTCGAAAACCAATAATTTCAATCTTTTGTTACTTCAACTCGCGTTTAGTCAATTTGGAGAATTTATAAATTTTATCAATACTAAATTTCATTTTTAAGTGTTCTGAAACAGTTTAAGAAAGAAAAATGTAAATATTTTCGTAAATAAAAAAGTTGTTAATTATTTTTAAGTCTGCAAAGATCATGAATTTCAACCTTCAAGCCCTTCTTTTACCGAGCAAAATTTTAAGCAACGGAAAACTTTCAGTGAGAAAGTTGTTGAATGAGATCTAAAAAAGTTTTCTGGAAAGTTTTGGTCCAAGCGGATGAAAGGTTAAAAAAATATAAATGTTTTAAATTGCAAGCGGCAATCTTGATGCCGCCCTATACTCGCATCTCCTCGGCTACGAACGTGTTGCAGCGGACGACATAAAGTTCAAGTCACATCCATAATAGGCATTGTTTCAGAAATATTTCTAGAATATTCATTTGGAACATTTTGGGAACATTTCTAATGAATATTATAACAATGTTCAAGAAACATTAAAATTTTCGACCCAGGCAATATTGGTCTGGAATATTTCTACAACGATTCAAAAGAATATTAAATGGCACTTGCTTTATGTGTCTGAAAATTGTCTATGAAATTTTGTTAAAATATTGCCGCGCAATGTTGCTACCACATTGACTGAGATGTTGATGGAATGTTTCCATTAAATATTTTCAAAATATATATTTGAAATTTTCTTTATCAATTTATTTGAAGGTTGTACTTATTATTTTAAATTAATTATATGCCTATAATTAACTTAAATAAACCTTATTTTGAATTTAGTGACAGAAATTTACAAATTTATTTTTATTTGTAATAATGTCCAACGGCTATTGTGAGTGAGGATTGAAGAAGCCATGTTTACAATGTTGGCACTCTTTCTGTTGAAACCTATCAAATAATGACGAATATTATTAAAAAACATATTACATGGGATAGTCTAAACGAGCAAAAACGGTAGATTTATATTTTCTTATAACCTATAAAATAATAAATACGCTAAAATATTGCTAAAAATATAAAACTAAGTCTTTCAAAATTCAAAGTTTGTAATAAATTTTTCATTTCAATCTTGCAATTTTACATTTTCATACGAGCAGGTATTAGATTTATGTAAAATTTGACCCCCCACGTTTTTTCAAATGTCCATGTTTTGACACCTTCTGAACCCGAAAAGCAGGTTCTCTTGAATGATTCTGCCTGTCTGTATGTACATATGGCTGTATGTAAGTCAGTGTGTAAGTAGACTTTTGGTCTGTTAGCCCGATAACTTTCGAAAGAATTAAGCCATTGGATTGACCTTTGGCATACTCTTTTAGTGTCTTCATTTGAAGGTCAAGTTTCTTAGCCATCCATTTTGAATAAAAATTTAAAAAGTTACAGTTTTTTCCAAATTTTTGAGATTTTTTTCAAAAATTCTATGAATGGTTATTAGTAGTACTCAAAAAGATGAACAAGTTATCCTCATGTCTGTTTTTGTTTTAAAAAATTACCGGAGTTATAGCATTGACAAAATTCCAGAAGATTTGTCTGGGAAATCAAAAATTCAAATTTCATTGCACAAAAAATTATAAAAAATTAAAAATTCCATTTTGTGGTCAAGCTATGTGACATATGAAAAAGATGAATTAACAACAACTGTGCTTCCAAAAAGGGTCTGAAATTTGGTTCAATTTTTTAATAGGAAAAAATTAGAAATGAATAACTACAAAATTACATTTTTTGACTAATGACACGCAAGCTACGAAAAAAAAATTATAAGACAAGTTGTTCATTTAAAAAAGAGCTACAAATTTGTTATTAATCATTTTTTATGTGATTCGTAGTTATTGTTTTATTAATAAAAAACAAAATTAAAAAAGAACAATTAACATTTTTGGACAAACAACACAAGTTAGGAAGAAAATGAATAGACAAAAGTTGCTCATCCAAAAAAGAGTGAAAATTCATAAAAATTTGTTTTTAATACTTTTTTGAAAGGACGTGTAGTTTTTTTCATCGTAAAAAATAAGATAAAAGATAAAAAAATCATAATTTTGGAAAAACGAAACAAGAAACAAAAAAAACTGAAAAGAAAAAAGTTGCTTAGCCACAAAATATCTACAAATTTATGATAACCTCTTTTTATAAAAATATATTAAAAATAGAAAAATTAACTTTTTGGAAAAACTATACAAGCTACAATAACATTTTATTCAACAAATTTTTCGCCTAAATTATATCTACAGATTTGCTTACAATCACCTCACGTCAATGCATATTATCAATTGTATTAATATACATTTATTGAATTAATTTACATTTTTCAGGGTAGCTAAAAATAAATTGTAATGCAAAACAAAAAACAAATATTAAAATAATCATTCGAAATAAATTTCTACTTTATTTTGCAATATCTGAATAAGCAACCCAGATCGAAGTATATAAATAAATATAATATAAATGTTATATAATAGAGTTGAACATAATGTAGAAAAGTTCGCATTTTGGATTAAGTTGCCTGGTAGAAATAATAAGATCGAACGAGTAACGCGAGGAAAATTTATTATGGACCGTAAAACGCGAGGACCAACAGTCGCGCGCCCTACATGCGAGCGAAGGCTAATCAAGCCACGCGCGATGAAAATGTGCTTGCGCAGAGGGCAGATTTTTTATAAGAAATTTCACGAATCTCGCAAAAACCTAAGATTGGAATTGCAAAACGGAGGATAAATCTAACTTTCTTGCCTGCAAATTGTGATTCTGTTTGAAATGATATCATGGGTCCAGAAAATAGTCTGACTGTTGTCAGGCTGTTGTATAATGTAGGAGTGTAGGAGAAAAAATGTAAAAATGAATATTTTTTAAAATTATCATATCATTATCATATCATTTTTTCACTTCCAAGCCTATTTTCCTCGGTGCTTTTAACGGCTACAATTGAAGTTGTTAACAGAGGAAGGAAAATATGAATATCGTATGATGTGTTTTAATTTAAAGTCACAATTTTGACACTGAACTCTTAATAACCGACAATAACCCATAATATACATAGCGAACAGGAATATTTGTTACTGTCCAGTAATACAAGAATTTGAATTTCAGTAGACAAAGGCGGTTGACTTTCAGATGTAACCAAAAGGATCATTCGCCAGTTTAAAGTCAACTGATGATTATAACATGACTTTAAGTAATGCGCTTGGTTGAAAGTCAACTGCTTTATGTACGTAAAATGTACTTTATAGGTAATGCAATCCTTTTTTGTATCTTTTTTTATCACATATAAACGATTATTATATTCATAAAAGAATCAGTTATAGATCTGAGTACATGTATCAAAATAAGGAACGTTGACGAAACGACTATACCATGAGCTCAGTGTTGATCGATACTATCCAGCCAGCGCTATCGACACCGTATTGGCTACTCTCAGCTGCTCTCTTGGCACCTCTTCTAAAATCGCCAAAATCCGTCTAAGTGTTTGCGCATCGCATTTCGCGCACGCCTTTCAGAGCGCGCGAATGAAAATCATCCTAAACTCAACATACTTGTCAGTTAATCATCATATTACTCGTATAATCAGATAGGAGACACTGCACTAAAGTTCCATTTCTGGTTGAAATTAAGTGACTTACTTATAAATAGTTGGCAGGAATATGTACTTGGCAGTGAAAAGTTGATAAGCGTTTCAATCAGTTTATAATCTGTTTACAATGCAGAATATATTCTTTTAAAAAATTCGATTTCTACATTATACAACTCTCTGACGACAGTAAGACGTTTTCTTGGAGCAACGATATTGCCTCGAGCAGAATCAGAATTTGCCTGCAAGCAAAAAATCTCGATTTATCCCCTGTTTATCAATTTCAATCTTTAGGTTTTTGCCAGGTATATCTAGGTTAATTAGCTTTATATCTATAGCAATAAGAGACATATTTTTGTATTGATTATTTTATAGGTTTTACAAAAAACGAGCTTACGATTTTTACCTGTTTAGTCTATCTCATCAAGTATATGGTATGTTTTATTAATATTTGTAATTATTTTATAGGGTTCAAGAGGAATAGTGCAAAAATTTAAAAATATATGGCTCATGTAATTCTGAATCACAAAATAGCCGTCGGACACAATATTTCTCGAAATTTTTTCCTTTCTTGGAAGTACCTAAGTTCAGAAGAATAATATTTCTTTTGTATCGAACAATAAATGTTGTTATTTTTAATGTAAATGTAAATAGAATTATGAATAACAATAAATACGTGACTTTTTGTGACTTATTTTAAAAGAAGGTTTTATAAATTAATTATAGGTGTATTGGTGTATAAGTAATTGAAAATAATATAACCTGAAAATAAATTTAGAAAGAAACTTTCAAGAATATATTTTGAAAACGTTTTATGGAGATTTTCTATCAATATATCAGCCAATGTGTTAGCAACATTGCGCGGCAATATTTTATCAAAATTTCGCGCCCTTTTTTCTCACACATACAGCGAGCGCAATTTCAATATTTTTTTGAAATGTTGCAGAAATATTCCTGACCCACGTTGACTGGGTCGGACATTTAAATGTTTCTTGAACGTTACTGCAATATTCATGCGGAATGTTGCCAATGTTTCAAATAAATATTCTAGCAATATTTCTTCAACATTGTGTGTTATGGAGATAAAACAATTTTAAAATTGCAGCTTGCAATTTAAAACATTCTTTTTTTTAGTTTATCTGATTGAATATAAACTTTCCAGAAAACTTCTTTAAACTTTAGTGAAAATATTTCTCACTGGAAGTTTTCTGTTGCTTAAAATTCTCTCGATAAACGAAGTACTTGAAGGTTAAAATTTATGATTTCTGCAGGCAAAAATAAACTTTTTTTTGTTAAAATATTTAGATTTTTGTTTCTGAACTAGATTTAGAGGACTTAAAATGTAATTTAGTAATAAAAAAGATTGATTTTTTACAATTACTTCAAAAACTGCAAAACTTACAAAAATTTATTAAAGGAAAAAAGATGCGCCTTGAGAAAGTATCAGTCCTTAAAATCACAATTCGAACGATTTAAAAAATGTCCTTTCAAGACAATACATCTCAGGCTGAATTCCGAAATAATAATGATCCATTTGCAATGAGAAAACTGAGAAATAACGTCCCGTTCGCATACAGTTGTAACTTGCAAAAAAATGTTATTTCCTTTTCTTTAATCAGTGGATTCCGTTTTCGGGTTTTTACACATCTAAAATCCCTTTCCCACAGATGATCGTCAGAAGTTGAACCCTTTAGCTCACATCCCTTCCCAAATATCCAATTACCCCAACTCTTGTAATAAGCCTCGAAAACAATGCCTGAGGTACTCAATCATGTGCTTCCTTCAATTTCTAAATTTCTGTACTGTAGGCAGCCGGGATTTTATAGGAAACGCTCGCATTCGCTTGAAAATTTGGTCAGAGAAGTGGAAAACTACCGAGAACCCAAAACTCCTAAGTACAGCTGTTTAGGCTCTGTGCATAAATTACGTAAAGTTTTTTATCTGAAAAGTTGAAACACATGCCCCCCTTTGTTATGGTACGTAGGTTTTGACCGCCCCCTCTCTATCTTGCGTAATTTTTGCGGACTAAATTATTTTCGTGAATTTAGTCATTAAAGTTTTTATGAATGAACAAAGTAGTTCAGATTTCAACTAATTAGTTCAATTTTTAACCAAAACAGATGAATTATCAATAAAAAATGCAATCGTTGATATTTCAAGCAAGAAAATATTTTAATTTTAAATCGAAAATAGTTGAATTTAACCAAAAAGGAGTTGAACTTTAAATTAAAAAAGATTTTTCAGTCAATAAAGAAAACAAATTACATTAAAAATGTTAAATCTTAATCTTAAGATCTTTCTTCTTTATTCATAATGTGTCCCCTAAGGGTTTACATGACTTCTATTCCTTACAATACTTCTGCCTACATATTTTTGTAATATCTTATCCTAGTTACTATTTACAGTTATTTACAAGTATTTACCGAAAATCTTATAACTAGATCCTTATTTATATTTCTTACGATAACGCAATTTGAAACGTGTTAGCGAACGAGTGAGCGAGCGATCGAAAGCGAGAGTGCAAGCGAGAGAGAGTGAGAGGGGGGGGGGGGAGCGTGAACGTAACGGCATCTTATGTTAGCCTACTTATGCTATTACATAACCATAACTTACAAAATCTTTATGCTTCTAATCTAAGCGACTTCCGTTTCCTTTTTCTTTCACTTCTCTTGTACTTCCATTTTGCCATTTTTCTATCCTCCCCTCTATATGGAGAGAAAAATCAAGCTTTGAAAGGATTTATGAACTTCGATACTTTTGGAGCTTGTAATTTTTACGTACTTTCAAAGCATAAATTTTACAAGTTATATCGTTGAATTCATCCTTTAAAAGCAAGAAATCTGTTCACGTGATAAAAGGAGGGCATACATGCTTCATCCACATGGGCTTTGTTTTCTTTAAAAACGCGTAGTCCAACCTTTAAACGCTTGCGATAAGTCCAAGCTTCTAACCCATGCACAGTGTGAATATCGTGCATACTCCTCCCTTCTCTAGTCTTTGCCTACAGCCAGTTCTACACCAAGGCAAGAATTTCAAAGTTTAGAACAGTGAAAGTCTTGCTTTCGGACGATGAGCTATTTCATGCTCCTGCCCTGCGCTACTCATACCTCTAAAGGATGAGGTTATTGTTGAAAAAGCATGAACGCCTTGCGTTTCGAGCATGGACTCTTTGCATGCTTCAGAAGCATGACTCCCCCCTTTGAAGGGATAGTATTTCAAGCTTTTGAAACATGGGATGTTTTCATCGATTAAAAGCTTCATTTTTTGTCCGTGTAGAATATTTACCACATTCTCTCGCCAGCTTCCTTTATTATCCATTCCTCTCCTACATCCTTCCCATACATTATCATCGTATACCTTTTATTATATTTTGATTCCTCAATCGTCAAGCATCTTCCTATTTATTGTCGTTCCGTCTGCTTTTCTTCTAATTCTTCATAGTTTACTCCAGTCCCGTCTTCTGTATCTCTTGCATTAAAGAACTCCCTCCTTTCTTCTTTTAATCTTGTTAATTCCATCACCTTCTCTCTCTATTCTTCTACCTCCATCAAACACTTTTTCACTAACTTCCCTCCCTTTCTTTCCCTTTGCTTCATCATAAATTTCCATGCCCTCTTTCCCTCTCTAGTACTTAATTTGTCCCTTTGCGCTTCTTCTCTCACAATATATCTCGGCATACTACAGCCTACCCCTAGTGCCCACCTTATATACGTTTCTTATAATTTCTCAATCTCTTTCTTTTCCTTTCATCCCCATATCTCTGCTCCAAACCCTAATACTGACCATATGATCGTATTCAATAACCACATTCTTTTCCTCCGTTTGCTTGTCAACCTTTCTTTTCATATTCCCCATATATATTTCATTACCCCTGCTGCTTTTTTATCCTTTCTCTTATATAAGCTCTATGATCTCCATTTGTTTGAAAGTTATATCCCAAATATTTAAACTCTTTTACTTCTTCTAATTTTATTCCTTTCCATCTCCATGTCCATTCTTTCTTTCTTCCCCCTCCTTTTCTAAACCTAATTATCTTTGTCTTTTCTCAAATTAAATACAGCTTTTTCCATATAAGTATTTCTCTAATCCTGTAGTTAAGCCCACCATCTCTTCTTCATCCTCTGCCATCAACACTATATCGTCTGCGTATGCCAGTGTATACATCTTTTCATTCCCTACCTTAACTCCTTCCTCTCCTTTTCTCTTCATTTCTTCTTTCAAGTCTAATATTAATATATCAAATAAAAGCGGGCTTAGAGGATATCCTTGCCTCGCTCATCTCACCAACCAGAAAAGATCTCCTACTTGCTCTCCTACTTTTACCCTGTTTTTGGTCACTCTAAAAGTGTCCGATACTCTCTTAAATAACCCCTCTCTAATCCCCCCTTTTCACCATAAATTTTTATATATTGCCTTGATCTAATGAGTCAAACGCCACCTTTAAGTCTACGAACATTAGTATAATTGCCCCTTTTAATCCTCTTATTCACTGGATAGTTCAGAACATATATATTGGCCGTCACCCCTATCCCTTTTCTAAATCCTGTCTGATTCAGTGGTTCTATATTTTTCCCTCAACTTCTTTCTTTAACGTCTCCGATAGAACAGTTACATATCCTTTATACAATGTTGGCATCAGTGTCAGTCCTTTATAATCTTTAACTTCCTCCCGTTTGCCTTTCTTCACTATGGATTCTACTCCTGCCTTCCATAACTCTGGCCATCCCATCCCTCTCCATATTCTATTGCATATTATCCATGCTCATTCCTTTAATTATGTCACCCCATGTTTCCAGACTTCATTTGGAATCTCAAATATACCAGGTGCCTTTCCACATTTCACTATCACTAATACCTTGAATATTTCCTCCCTTGTGCTGCCTTTCTCCTCATCTGATTCCCTACCATATTTGCCTTCTTGCACAACTTTCCTTTCTATCCCTCCTACTAATTCCATAAAATGTTTTTTCCACTCCAACATCTCAATCTCCTGGTTTACTCTTGGGCTTCATCTTCTCTCATTATTTGCCAAATTCCAAACCTCTTCTTCCCTCCTAGCCTTCTCCGCCTCTTCAACAAACCTTTTATTTTCCTTCTATTTATTTTTTTTTCTCCTATTTATTTTTTTTTTCATCACGCAACTCAGTATATTCCTTTTTTTCCTTACATTTTTCTCTACTATTTGCCCCTTTTCTCTATTTTTCCATTCTCACTTCCTTCTTCTTCTGTTAACATTTCTCATCCCATCCACTTCTATCCCTCCTTCACTAAGTTCCTTATTGTTTGTGCACTCAAATACTCTTTTTATTTCTCTTATCATTATTTTCAGCTGATCGTATACATTTCCTTCCCCCATTTTGATATTCCTGATCTTTTATTTAAACTGTTCTTTATCTTCTATTGACCAATCCCCTCTTCCGGCTGTTTTTACATTGGCTTCCTTTTTAGCCTTTTTGTTATTATTCTTTTCTTCCTCTAATTTCACTATTATGGAAAATTTATCCGAGTCTATATCATTCTCTACCTCTGGTTTCTTGACCTTCTCCCCAACCTCATCGTCCACTACCACATACTCAATTACCGTTCCCCTTTTTCCTCTTGAACGTGTTTATACTTTCTCATCCTCCTATAAATAATTAAATTTTTAACAAATTAATTTAATTTTCCACCAGGAAGATTAATTTTATATAAAAAAAATGAACTTTCAAAGAAGTACATAAATTCTAAACCAAAAAGTTTAATTTTTCAAATAATAAAAATAATAAAAAAAATATGAATTTTCAAAAAAAGAAGTAATTGTTGATATTAGAACGAAAAAGGATTTTAATTTTTGATTAAAGCCAATTGAATTTAACTGAGAAAGGCGAATCTTCAACAAAATACTTTAATCTTCAAATAAAACGGAATTATTTTCAACCAAACAGTTGTATTTTTAACTTGAAAAATGGATTTTTTTACCAATAAGGACGAATCTTGAACAAAATACATAAACTTTTAACCAAGAGGATTAATTTTATATGAATGAGGAATGAGGATGCTTTTTTCAGCTAAAAAGATTAATTTTCATCCAACAATGGAATAGTACAAGTTTCGGTTAAAAAAGTTAATTTCCAACAAAATAGTAAAATTTTCAAACAATTAAATGGATTTTCTAACTAAAATGATGAATCTTTAAATAAAACAATAAATTCTTAACAAAGTACACCCAACTCTCGGTTTAGAAACACTGTCAAGGGTTGCCTCGCATGGACCTTGTTACTAAATCGGGGGAATCCAAACGTAAACAGTCAGGGCCGCCACACCGTTTCCAATCAGAATGCATGATATTGGGCAATATACCCTACTGAGTATTTGCGCACCGCGGCCCTTCCGAGGCGACAGTCGCAATCACTCTCGCCCTGACCCTGAAATATTGCTGGGTCCCGCTGTTCTAGGAATGACTAAACAGCGGATTTCTGATAGGCGGTTCTGCTGTAGTTCAATTAGTTGACATTTAGAGACCAAAATACAAATTTTCAACCAAGTAGCCTAATCTTTGATCAGAAAATGTGGATTTGCACCAAAATAGTTGAATTTCCAACTAAATTGATGAATTTTCAAGCCCAAAAGACAAATTTTCAACAAAAAAGTTGAATTTTCAACCAAAAGAATAACTTTTTAACAAAATTATTGAATTTTAAGCAAAAAAATTAAACTTTGAACCACATCATACAATTTTTAATCAAACAGATGAATTCTTAACCAGAAATTTAGTAATAGACTGTTCAAACGAGAAAAATGACCCTGCAACCAAAAATAGCTGAATTTTCTTATTGGGTTCTATTAATTCAGTTCAGGTGGTTGAAAATTTAAAAAAGGCACCTAAGGTAACTTGTGAATGACTCCTCATTTGTTTATTCATTTATTATTTCATGAATTTATGACAATAAATTTAATACGAGGGTAGTTCAATAATTCCTTAGAATGACCAACATATGGCGCGCGAATCGCTCCAAATCATCTGTTTTCAGTCAGTACCACTCCCGACTAGATATATGGTGCAGTCACAGTCCACATC
>NC_046664.1:92585372-92593672 GCF_010883055.1 Belonocnema kinseyi
GTATAGAGCTCCAAGGAGATTATGTTGAAAAATAAAAAAAAATTTACCCACAAAAAATTGTTTTTATACTTCATTCTAAGGACTTATTGAACTACCCTCGTACTTATACTAATATGGCTAGTTATCCATTTTTCTGCATTTAATGTACTAGGTACTGCAGTAAGCACTACATTTCTTTTACAAACAGCTGTTTACAACGTAAGAGCTACTAAGCGAGGATTACGAAGGGCCCCCCATCTGAGCGCTAACCGCGCATCCGTGCTTAACATTGTATAGATCTCGACGAGCCGTAATTCACCTCATAGCTCCTGCCGTCAATTACCGTTGTTTTTTTCCTAATTTTTTATTGTTTTCCAGTACCAACAACTGTGAATAAAAAAAATTTCTCATAAGTTTTAGGCCGTAGGTTAAATTTTCTGAATCTTCAAATTCAAAAATCGAATAGAACAGAAGATATTAGCTGATGCCAAAATCCACAAGTTTTTCTTTGCTCAGTTTAAATGATTGAATGAATTTAAATATTTTTACTCTGTTCTATTATATAATAAATAAAAAAAAAACAAATAAAAAATTAATTGATCGTCCGCCTTTGGCATGAATTCTTCTTTTCCATATTTTTACATACTGAGGTGAACAATCAACCAATTTGTAGAGCCGCTATCTTGACACGGTTTCAATTTGCCCCTAGATTTAGATATATATTATTCTTTAAATATTTATTATTCATCTTGGGGCTCGGTCAATTGCTGTTTTCTATTCTTAGCTGGCACAGATCTTGAGATACTTTACATTTGCAGCCTATCATCTGCAAATAATGATCTATGGAGATGAGATTTTGTAATTATTATTCTGAGTTTACAGGCCATCTGCTTGCATGCGAAATGATGCACAAATGTACATTTCCGATGAAATTACGACGATGATACTCTTGTCTAATAATATTACATCAAGGGACGACCCAATTTTCGAGGACGTTTTACAAATCTCGGACGAATTTTATTGTTGTTTTATATTATATTTCTCTCACTTTTTAGCACTTACAGTTTTATTTCTTTTAGCTCTTTTTTATATTCACAAACTCAAAATCATATTTTTAAACTCAAGATATTCATTCATCAAACTGCATATAATTATATTATGAATTTTGAAGACACTTTTATTCTTGACGCATCTTTAAAAAATTCAGAGCAACCTTCATCGAATGTATTAACAATGAACTCAGATTGGAATTCTCAATGAGATAACAAGATTGTTGCCAATTAGTGTCTTGTGCAATTTCTACTCTTCACTAAAAACCTATTATGTGATGCGTGTGAACAACAATGCATGATCTACTTTTTCTCTATAATTACTTTTTAAAATAAAAAAGTGAAATCTCAACACAAGTATTTTGTTTTGTTTATATTTTAACCCACTTAAAACTTATTTTTATAACTAAAGTAACCCTTTGGGCACAAAGTTTGGCGACGTCTTTACGACAACGTTACGACATCTTTACGAAAACTTTACGACATCCTATGTCCATGTCGTTAATGTGTCTTTACGATATCGTAAATAAGTCGTATAATTTGACGATGTCTTTACGATATCGCAAAGACACTGAAACGATATGGACATAGGCTGTCGTAAAGTTGTCGTAAATATGTCGTAATGATGCCGTAAAGACGTCGCCAAGTTTTGTGCCCACTGGGAATTCTTTTCTGAATATACACTACATTTTCAATTGTAAGAATTCTAAAATGCAGTTTTGAGAAACTTAAACAATTTTACTTCAAAATCAATTATATTTTATTTTACAAAGTTCAATTTTGTCTACTGGTCATATATCAATATTCAAATATTAATTTTTATTCACAAGTTGTGAAAAATTTCAAATCCTACTCAAATATTGTTCAGTCTAAAGCATTTAATTTTTAACCTGTTTAATTTGAAATTTTTGAACAAAGAAAATAATTTTTTTTATTTAACAATATTTAACTGTTCATTTAAAATTAGAAACTAAATTGGTTAAAATAGAGAGCCTTGAATTTTGAAAGAATTTGAAACAAAATGTATATTTTTTAATATTTTGAAATTAAATTTTGAAAAGTTTAAAAATAATAAAAAAATATTCTTGAGATACCTGCATAAATTAAAAAAATTTTTTATTTCGAAAAAATTAATTTTAAGAGGATACTTAAAAAGGTTTCAAAAGATTTCCTGCATTGTCCATTTTCCTAAATTATTAAAATTGTTTTCTAAAATGTTCTGTAAAAATTACTCATAATAAAATATATTTATTTTGGAAGATTTTGAAGTAAAATCATGAAGCTTTTTAAGGATTATAAAAGGATTTAAGATAGCAACAAAATTTTCTTAAGATTTCTGGGAAAATTTTAAATGATTCTTTATTTTTAAATAATAATTTTATGAGAATTTAAAAAATATCTGTAAACCATTTTTAATGTAACAAGTAAACAATAATAATTGAGCAAATATTGATTTGAAACAACTTAAAACAATTAAACTTCTAATTTAAAATAGATTCAGTTCAAAAAATCAAATCGTTGCAATTGTCAAAAATGATTTAATTTTGAAAATGTACAAATGTATTGATTCCTTCTTCAATTTGAAGCATTGAAAATGGTAGCGTGGATTTATATTTTCTAACCAATTGTTTCATTTAAAATTGTTCATTCCAAAAGTGTTAAATGCTTTGATTTTGTTCGTGTAAATTATGGAGCATTTGAATTAAAAATTTCGAAATTATATTTTGTTTAAGCTTCAATATTTACAGTTTAAACTTCAAAGAGTTCCATTTCAAGTGCTTTAATTTTTACTTCAGTTTTTATTACTTCAAATGAACAAAATTTCAACTTTTTTAATTTCAATGAACGTAAAAAAGTGTTGTAAACCGGGAAACCCTCGAGTATTTGTTCCTCGATTAAAACGGCATCCTTGAATTATTATACATATAACCAATTTAATATTTGATTGTAGACACACAAACAGTTCTGATTTTAAAAACCAGACTCTATATAAAAGAGATATTAAAATGTAAGACCTTGATAATAATTAGGATCACGAGTCATTTCGATTCTCTAATTCTTACGCAATTCAATTTCTCGAAACATAATTTGGTTACTTCGATATAGGCTTTAGGAAGACAATTTCATTAGCATTCGTTTGGCATGCCGTTAAACCAACAAGGCTTTAATTCGTTGAAAGACAAGGAAATCTTGAATTTTAAAAACCGATTGTTGACAAACAATTTGATTTCAACTTTAGGTAGCCACTTTAAATCAAAAGTCAAAGTACCGAAACTGATAGTGATGGATAGATTTCTGTTGGAAAAAAGTTTAGTCATTTTTTAAAATCTAAATTATTTAATCATTTTTTTATTCTTTCTATTAAAAAAATATGTCAGTTGGGAGTGACACAAAGAATTGATATTTTTACCAAAAATTACAAAAATAATTTCTAAAAATCCTACGTATTTACTGATTATTTTTGTTTTTCTCTTTTATACATTTTTTATGAAAACATTTGTATTTTTCTGAAAAAATAGAAAAGTAATCAAAAGGTTTGTTTACCATGATTAACATTTAAATTATAATATGTTAAATAAATTTTATTTTAATAATACATTATAAATACTTATAACAATTTGCTTATTTAAAATTGTAATTTTTCAAGGTGGAAAAGAAAAGGGGACGTTCTCTCACATCCTGACCCCTTTCCAGCTCGAAAAATGACTATTAATTACTATTTTTGGCAATATCATAACTATTTTTTCGAATTGACCTTGAAAATGTTATTTGCGAATATTTTCGAGCTTATTCCTGCGTAATCAGCATCTCCAAAAATATTGATATGCGCGGTTTTAACAGAACGAAAATAGAGTCAGTAATGAACGTAGTTTGTACATAATTCAAATACAAATTTTATTTTTTAAATATTAAATATTAATAGATTTGATATTTTAATCAATTTAGTAAATGTTAAATAATTTAAATACATAAAAGTTGATTATGTTGACATATTAGAGTAGTGAAAATTAAAAATTGCTATAATTAACATTAAAATAATAATTTGTTAAATAATATAAACTATAAATGCTTGTAATAATTTTTTCCGTTTGAAAAATTAATTTTTCAAGCTGGAAAAGGGAACTTCTATCACACCCTTTTTCAACTAAAAAAATAAGCCATAATTGCTATCTTCCACAATTTTAGAACTATTTTTCTAAATTGACTTTGAAAATGTCATAAACAATTTCATGAAAATTTCATGTAATGAACGTGATTCTTACAGATTTTTAAGTTAACAATTATCAAAGTAAACAATTACCAAAAGTTTTAATTGATCAGGATCTATAATTTTAGAAGAGAATAGTTTTGGCTATTTTTTGATTTTTTGAAATACTTTTACAAGTTTTTTTTTATTACTGTTACATTAAGGGATATGTGCATTGCCTTCGAATGTAAAGTTGCCCGAATGAGTTCGGATTCTTCCTTATTATTTTACAACCTTGTTGCAATAAATGTTGACTTCAAGGTGGATCCTCGAGGGTAAATACGTCAATTTTATTTTTGTGCTTCAATTATAAGCCTTGTTGTTTTTTTTTTCAATTTGAACCCAAAAACTGGTTACAAAACTTATTAGAAATATAAAAATATAAATTCTCAAAACTTCTTGATTCCATGCAGAACCATATAAAAAAAAAGTTTGCTTCTTTAGTGTAGAGCTTTTGAGGGTAACGTGCTTCTATAATTTTATATTTGATAGCGTATTATAGACAATTTTTTTGCTCATCCTCTAAAATTTGGTTTTCACTGTTTATACATATGTCATTTTTGCTTCTTCAACTAAAGTCTGATAACATTTTATAAGATTGTACTGAGTATTTTCTACTGCACAAGATTCCATAATAGCTTAATACATGCCATTAACAAATGTATACACATTTTTTCAAAGGAGACTCAAATTTTTAAAACCGTTTAGTCCATACAATACATTTTTTTAAATCAGATACATAAATATCTTCAAAGATTACTGTACCTATAATCTATATGTATATAACTACAGTAAGGCACCTATATTGGTTGGGATTACGAGGTCGTGATCACGAGATTCTCAGTTACCTCTGCGGTATACCTAGTGAAAGTTTACAAGACGCATCTTCAAGGTTACCGAAGAAGAATCTGGCGAAGGAAAAAAAAGAGTCGACCGACATCATGCGACATCTTTTCACCTTTTGAAAAAATTTCTTATACATTCATTATTTTTAATTATTGTTCCTTAATTCACGATACCAAAAATTAGTCTCCTTTGCTTCAGTTTATTTACTTATTAGTTGTTTATTTACAGAAAGTTTCTGATATATTTACATATTATATAAAAATTGCTCCTGAACTTCTTTGCGGTAGGTACCATTCAGTGGGAACTTGCAATCCAAAAAGTTACAAACAAGAAAGTTGATGCCAAATCTCGAAATTATAGTTTAAAGAAGTTTGTTGCAAATTAAATTATTTTTTTTAAGATAACTAAAATTTTAAGATCTGCGTGAAGCGCGACTTTATAATTTATTTTTATTTTATTATTTCTTTATTTAACACTAAATGTTGCAAAGTGGAAAAAATAGGAATTTTTTCTCTCTTCAGGAACGACTGCTAAATATTAAAAAACGTTTTAAATCCATACAGAAAAACTCATAGAATACAAATAGTTTGCACGATAACTAATTTAAATTTTATCTCTAGCGCAACATTACATATAATTGTAAACAGATATTAAACATATAAATCAATGTTACTATCTACTAAATTAAATGGTAAGATATATGTTACCAAATAAATAAGAAAGGGTATTCTACTAATCTGTTGAGTTGTAGTAACTTACTAATTCAATGAGTAGCAATTAATTATAGGGAACAGAAGTTAATCATTTTTACATTCTAATTCATGAGAATGTAATGTAATCGTCCAAATTTTTGATTTCTGGTTTTCAATCGATTTTTACGTTTCGGCACTCGCAGAGTCTGAAAATCATAAAATTTTATTGGCGTCTGCATTTTTGTCTGCCTGCCTGTATGTATAGTAACCTGAATGTTGTAGTCCCGCTAAATTTTGAATGATTTGTTCAATTAAGTCAGCCTTTCACATAAAATTTTCAATTTCGATGCAAATTAGAAAAATTATATACTTTTGAAAATTTTGAAAATGGTCAGAAAATAGAAAAAAATATTTTTCTGATAAATTAGGAAATTTCATTTAAATTCTTCACTAGATATTAAATATATTTAAAAACTATATCCGTGAAATAATTCGATTATACAAAAATTCAAAAAGTTAGAGCTTTTTAAGAATTTCAAAAAAATTTTTTATGATATTTAGAACATTTTTGTCCAAGTTTCTGATACACTGTAAAAAGAATTGCAAATTATCCTAATAAAAATTTTTAATTTTATAAAAATTAAAAAAGTTAATACTTTCAACATTTTGCAAATTTTCAAAATAGGAAAAAATTTTATCAAATAGGTTTAGAAATATCAATCCAAATTTCTACTCGATATAAAATATATGTAGGTCGAAAATATTCTCGTGACATTTTTTAAATAGACATAGGTCCAAAAAGTTGGATCATTTTGAAAAATATGCAATTTATTTGTTTAAGAGATCCACAAGTTTAAACTGTTGTTTTCAGTAGATCTGAACAAGATTGGCCAATTATCTTGATGAAGTTTCTCAATTGTACTTGGCTTTAATTCCTCAGAAGTTTAAATCACAGTTCTCGATTTAAGTAATAATATTTATAATATTTGAAAAAATGTAGTTCAAGTGTAAGTATTAAACGTACGAAAACGAGCGCGAATCGCGAGAGTGTACTCGTGCGCCCCAGGCGCGCTCAAACTTGGCGCGATGCGCCGCGTCTTGCGTAAGGAGAATGTGCCCGCGCAGCGGGCATATTTTTTAAAATAGTTTCTGCTGGTTTTTTATTTTTAATTGGGAAAGTTTTATGTTTTGTCGATTTATATTATAAGCTCATATTGTTATATTGATAATAATTGTGTACGAACAATACAATATTCAAAATTCAAACGGTACGGCCGAAGGGGGTAAATTCGGATAGAGTATTTTAGAGTTTTAGAATTTTTAAATAATTTACTTTAGAATTTTAAAATGTTATCTATAACTTTTTCCGGAATATAGCTTTTAACCAGTTAAGGCTTGAATTGATTCCAAATTCTTGGAACAGTTTTGAGTAATTTATCCTATCATTTTAGGGAATTTAGGGGTGTCCGAATTTACCCCACATGTCCGAAATTACCCCCTTTGGCGGTACAGACATTTTCTATTTTCAAAACAGAACACATCAGTATTATTTAAAATGTAATTCAATATCCCGTTGACCTATGACAGCTTTAAGAAGTTATATAAGTATAAATTCATATTAATATTGGTATAGTATTCTGATAATTAAACTAAATTTGAAGTTAGGCATAAGTGAAGGGATTTTAGTAAAAACATGTAAGTAATACAACAAAAATTTCAGGAAAGCAAAACAAAGCTCTTAATAATTCAAATATTAAAATGAATATAATATTATAAGATCGTTAAAATGAAATAAAATTGGATTTTTATCGATACAATTTAAATTATTTGTGCAAAGTAACAAAATTGTCTTCTCATAAAATCATTATAAAGCTAATAGGACAATAGATAATTTTTCAAGAAAAAAATGAATTTTTTAATTGTTTAATCGAATGGTGCTTGTAGTTTTTATGTATCTCGCATTTTTTAACAATTTAAAAATCCAATTTTTTCTTCCAGAAATGGGCGGTGGAATTTCAGAGAAGTTTGAAGCCAATGAAATGTGTTTAAAAGTATAGAACTAACACGGTTTTGTGAAAAAACCCTCAAGTAAAAGATAAAATGTATTTTGAATGAACCGTTGAATGTAAATGGCGGGTCTCGTATAGCGAAGGCGTATGCACGCTGCTGCTGCTAAATCAACAGGCAAAGCATGTTTCCTTAAACTTTAACAACTGTTCAAATGTATCAATAGTTTTTACAAGCAAAGAAAACTAACAACTTGCGTAATTTTATATAATTTTTCAGAATTAAACGAATTAAAAAACGGAAAAAACAACGTTTTTACAGACAAAGAAAACTAACAATTTACGTAATTGTATATAATTTTTCAGAATTCAATTTAAAAAAAAGGAAAAAACAAACAAAAAAGAAATTATTTATTTGTTCAGATTAGTTCTACAATATCCATATATTTGTACTCTTTAGAGTTGGTATGTTACCTGTGGG
>NC_046664.1:92593682-92605526 GCF_010883055.1 Belonocnema kinseyi
GGGGGGTCACCCAGCCCCCGCCAGAGACTGCACTCCTTGGACCCCCCTCACACACTCATAAAGTAAAATAGTATGAGCAATTCGCATGGTTTGGAAATTGCACCCTCGTGTGGCAATTGCCAACTTACCACACTTGTTGCTCAATATCCTATTTCAGTAGGCATTTGCCGCCCTTAGGGTAACAGAAGTTTACTACTCTATTTTAAATCCACAATAATCTCAAATATTTCCTATCGTGTAGCGCTCTTATTTTTTTATTTTCTACTGTGGAAGAGATAGAAATGAGAAAGAGAAACATTATGCGTGGTAAAGTTAAAATTCTTTAGATGTTTGAATTACTCAATAAATGCTAAAAGTGAATTGAACAAAAAAATTAATATTTTTAGTCAATCGTTAGGATTTTTTTAACACCACGCTCAGAGTAGAAATCTGTGTAGAAAAAATCCGAAATTTTTGAAAATTTATCGCACCAAAATTTTGACCCCTCCCAATTTTGACCCCTCCCAATTTTGCTCCCTAGGATGCAGCCTGTATAGCCTATATGCGAAATCCGCCACTGTAATTAGCAGTAGCAAAGATTAAATATAATGCAGATATAAATAGTATTGATACCTTTGCATAAATATTAGAAATTCAAACTATGCATACTTTTTTCCACTATGTATAATTTTTCCGTCTGGCGATTAAAAATAAAATTATCACTATAAACCGTTTTTCTATTGTACATTTTCGTAGATTCCGGAACACTTTGGTGCAAATTGGTTAGATACTGGGAATATACACAAAAGCAACTATTTCATTGTGCATAGACACTCCAAGAAAATTTATTTGCGGTTTTTACTTGGCAGCGATCCACTGCCGCGAATCTTGATTATTAACACAAAAAAACTAAGAATAACATTTGTTGCAGGAAATTTTTTAGAGCATGTGTTTGTTATGGAAAAACAAAAGAACGTTTAACCGATATTTGTGTAAAGTTTATTCTGTGAAGTTAATTTTTGTTGTAGAGAATCTTTCGTTAGAAATCGATGTAAAGTTTATCTTCTGTTTTTTTTTTGTGAAAACGTCGAATTTTGAGCCCAAAAAGTGAATTATTTTCAGTTAATTTATCCTGAAATTTTCAGACGAATCATTTGAATATTGTAGGTTACAGGTGGACTGAACTGCTGATGATGATAAATTTGTCATGTTTTCTGAATTTGCTGCATCCAGTCTCTAAAAAATGGACAATGCAGTATGCCTAAAAGTTATTTTTATTCGCTGTTTTTTTTACTTTACTGCGATTGACTACCGCAAATATTGATTTATTATTGTTATAACGAATTATTATAGAAAAATGCATAGATTTTTATTTTTTTCTAATCTGGCTCAGGCTCCCCAAGTTTCAATGCATTTTCTTGAGTTAAATTTTGGCTAGGAGTTTTTTTGGAAGAATGTACCGACTTTTTCCCACGCATAAACAAATCTTTGCGTCAGTGAGGAAATATGAGGAATCACTCAAACGTATTAAAAACCGTTATGAATGCATAATAATTTAAAATTGCTGAAAAATAATTAAAATCAAGATTTTTTTTAGTGCTGGAACCTGTCCAAGAGAGATTTTGAAGAAAATAAGTGCTATATTTAAACTAATTCCAAGAAAATGTGACTAGATTTGCCCCTCCCCATCGGATTATTAATATAGACTGTTTTCCATGTTTTTAGTTAGGTTGGTAGGTGAGAACTGTAGAGTTTTTCACAGAAATTGATTCATTTGCATATATAATTTTAAAAAATAGAGGCTAAGACAAAACAATCAAAACATCGCTTTTTTAAACTGGATTAAATTTCTGTCCATACTAGCAATTATTTTCCTCGAAATCATTCCTGGACAGGTTACAGTACTAAAAGAGACCTTGATTTTAAGTACTTTTCGCCGAATAAAAATTATTATTGATTTGCACACTGTTCAGAGTACGCTTCTGTGGTCCCTTATCCAAATTAAGTCTAATTTTTTTTGAAGGCCCTTCTAAAAAATGATTGAACTCGAATAAAACGGATTGACCCCATTGTCCCCAATTAAGAAGCACTATTGAAAGCACAAATTAAACACTGATTACAACAAAATTTATAGATTCCTAATTTCTTCTAATCTGATCCCTTCTTTCTTTTTAATCAGTTTCAATAGGGGTTTGCAATTAGGCACAATGGGGTCAATCGGTTCCAATCAGCTTTAATAATTTTTTAACAAGGTCTGTTTAAAAAAATGATTGGATCCGATTAGGACCGATTGATCTCACTATCCATGTTTAAGAAACACTGTTAAAATAATGAATTAAACATTTTTTTAAATGTATGTATTCGCCATTTCTTCTAATCTGACCTCTTCTTTCGTTTGAATCAGTTTGAATTGTGCGTTTCTTGATCGGGACATTCAGTCCCTATATTTTTTTGTAGGAGGGCATATAAAACAAAACAAAAAATAACTAGTGACTCTATTGGCATTAACAACGATTTTTCCAAATTGGATCAAAAATAGGCTTGTTGAATTTTGAAAATTTTAAATCAATTATCAAAGGAAACGCTCCTTTACGGAAATTTAAAAAACATTAATCGGTTTCTTCAAAAAGTAAATCATCCTCAAATTAAAATATTTTTTGTGGTTAATGCAATGATATTATCTCATCGATAGCAATTAAAAAGAAACCTTTTTTTAAAATAAATAAAAGTAACTCTATTATTCTTCATAGTGCAATTTTGTGTTATATATCTATACAAATTACTTGTCCTGACATTTCTGCTGAATGAGAAACGTAAAATGAAAGTCCTACTTTTTCCCTTCTCTGCTATCTCACATTGAATTAAAGGATGATCGGAAATCACACTCGTAGTGCCTATCAATCGCGATTATTATTAGGAAAAAGGTTTCAGAATAATATATAAAATGCCTCAATAAATTTACTTTTATAGATTTAATTTGCTACATGGGAAATATATCGAGGCACCAATTCAAGAAATTATTTTCCTATTTCTAATACGAAAATGATCAAGGAATATCCGAATTATTGTTAAAAGAAAAATGCACTTTCTTAAAGATTCTTTTAAAACCTTCTTTAATTATAATGCATAGTAATTAGAATAATTGTAAAATAATGTCACGATTTAAAGTGTGTTAATGTATTCATTGATTGCAAAGGATTGAATCTGTGCAAGAAAAGCACGTGTTTCGATAAGATCTCAAATCTAACGTTATTTTTTTGCATCTCATCTCGTCCAGTGGATTTATGAATAATCTTTGAATTGTAAAATGGTGTAGAATAACTCAATAATTTTTGTCAGAGTCAGATTCGAATTAAAAGACAATAAATCTGCCACCTAGCGATAATCATATCTGTTCTATGAAGAGGGAGAAGACGATTAAAAATTTTAAATTGTATTATTATGTATTGATATAAAAAATCGTCTGATGAATTTTTAAATTGTTGCTTAACATATTACTGCAGATCGTAAATCATTATCTAAAATCGTCTGGAGAGTTTATTTTTGGCTTTACGACCTTTCAAAGGTGTTCTCCAATGACTTGGGAATTTAAAGTAGGTCTTTTGATTCTCTTGGTTTTAAATTTTCAACTCCAAATTAAACTAAAAATTAAACATTTTTAATTAAAATTAAAGAAGGAGTTACTTTATGATTTGAAAATGATTTTGCAATGTTTACTACAGTATTTTAAAAAATCAAACACTTCAATAAATACAAATTTGGATCATGATATAACGTACTCTAGAAAGCTTGAATTTTTTATTAAATTCGAAATAAAATAGATTTATTTTATTTTCTCTGTTTCAAATTGATTCAAATACTGTTTGAACTTATTTTAATTTAAAAAGGCAAGACCATTCCTTCAAATACAATAGTAGAAAATAGTTTTAAAATAAATTTCAGTTTGAGTTAAGCAGCGATCGGTTCGGTTATATTCAGACGGATGCCGTTTTCGTTGCACTAGGTGGCATGTATTTTCTCGAACTAAAAAAAAACTCACACTAATACCCCGAGTAAAAATGCTTCGACTTGAGTTCGACTTGAATTGTTCCCTATCAAGACATGCTGAAGTCGAAAAGTTCGACTTGAGCATGTCTCAGTTTTGAGACGGAGACAGACTTCAGATTATATCTTGGAGACAAGTTTCTATGTCTTGAAGACATCGATTTATCTCTTGAGTCAAAATTTTATGACTTATATTTTATATGTTTATAACTATATTCTGACTATCATAAAAGCTAATCCTTCGAGAAAGTTACCTTTTTTTTTAAATTTAAGGGTTATACTCGTTCAGACCCATAGTTTCTGATTTTTTAAATTTAAAATAATTAATTTAATTATCACAAATTTTTCATTCATCAATTTTAATCTCATTTATGAGTCGAAAAAGGTTCGAACATCTCAGCCAAGACAAGGCTTGTCTTGAGACAAGTAAAAGTTGTCTTAGCCAAGACACGGCTCGACTTGAGACAAGTAAACGTCGTTTTACATGTCGAGGTCATAAAGTTAAGACGAAGACCTATGTCTCGACTCAGTTTTGAGACGCAGCCAGGCATCGATGTCTTGGAGACGAACTCAAGCCATAACCAAGTCGAACTCAAGTCAAAGCATTTTTACTCGGTAATACATAAAACTTATTCTAAAAAGTTTAATAACCGAGCAAGCTCATTGCAATACATTTTTTAAATTACTACTTTTTCGAAATTAAATCCGTAGATTTATTATAATATAAATCAAATGTATTTCTAACTTTTTATTGGCAATTAAATATTATATCTTCAGGGAACTCCGGGTCTTTAAATAAAATGCTGTTTTTTATGTATCTTTTTTGTTTTTTGTTTAATTGAATACCACATAGTTCATATATTAATGGAAAAAAAATTCCAAAAACAAAGCATAATTTCTTAATCTTACTTAATTAGATAAATTCAAAGGTCGAAAAAACATCAAATCGATTTAATTGAGTGGAATTTGCACGAAGCATATGAAATTTAGCTGAATTTTCTTTCGATTTCAATGAATTCATTTAAATTGTATTTAATATACAGTAGAATTTGTTCGAATCATTTTCAGTCCTTTTGAACTAGTTGTCTCTGATTATTTTTAAAAAAATTTTCCTCATACTTTAAATTCAAAATAAGTTGGAAATAACGGATCATATTATTTTTTTACAGATTTATTTTTTTCCACTGCTCAATATTTTACAAAGTTTTGAACAAAATAAATGCACGAAATACGGGAAAAAGTAATGATATAGAAACTAAGGCATTAATCATGATATGCATACAAAATATATGTGTATACTAAAGTTTAGACTAGTTTAGAGTATGCATAGTATATAACAGATTTCAAAATTTCATAGATTTCAAAATATTTCGAAAGATTTCACAGTTATTTATACTGTTTCTATTTTTTATTTAAAAACACATAAAAATAATCAAAATGCCTAAATATTACAAAAGATGTCAAAGATTTTCAGTGATTTTAAAGATTTCAGATGCTTTCAAAAGATTTTAAAAGATGTTAAAAAATTTCGAATTATATTAAGAGATTAAAACTGAACGTTATATTTTTTTAGTAATGGTAACGCGTTACTTATTTTAAAAAGTAACGTTAACGCTTTTTAATTTTTGAGTGACTATACTGTAAAGTAACGTACGTTATTCTGCATTACTTTACAACATTCGTAAATGGTATTTATATTGTTTATACTACATTATATATCATGAGAAATAATCAGAAAATATATTTACCTTATAGTAGCATATTTCTATATACGTGACTAACAAAAAATAATTTTCCCATGCAAATTAATGTGGATAAAAAAAATCTTTTACTAAAAATTTCTAATAGAGCAGAACCTTATTTTTTTTGACAAGAATGATACAACACAACAGATTTTAAACTCAAAGAATATATTCTGATTCAAATTAGGATGAAGGTTTTTTACTTTGGGGGTTTTTAAATAATATACATTCAAAAACTGAAAAAATTATTTTTGTTATCAAAACATAAACATATTTTTCATCGTTTAATTAATGCTCACTAAAGAAATAGGCCAAACGATTTTTTGTTTGTTGAATAAATGAAAAAAACGCAATCTGAAAATATTTGTTCACTTTAGTCATTTTCATAAAATGATCATAATTTATATAGAAAATTTCTTCTGATTTTATTCTTCTTTTGTTCAGTCGAAAAAAAGTACACACAAAATTCGCTATAATTTGAGTTTTATATGGGATATTATATCCGAAATGTCATGGGATTTGATTTACACCATACGCATTGCTTCGATTATAGCTCGGCGTAGCAGGATGCAGTCTTGTCGTTTGAGGGTAATTCCACGGCAGATTTACCCCCTATATTTTTTTGCGTTAAAAATTTTTTTTTCGTTCTTGGTTGACAAATATTTAATACATCTTTTTTTATTTCAATATGATATGCAAAATTTCAGAAAAATAAATTTTTGAAAATTATCGTGTTAAAAAAAGTGATTATCTTAACTTTTTTATAACTGAAAAAGTATTTATCTAAAAGTTCAGATATTTGATCTAATATTAGCTTGATCCTGAACTTCAAAATTAAGTATACTGAAAAATAGGCTCATTGAATTTTCATGAATAACTTAGGCATTTTTATAAACAAATAGAGATTGCTAAAAAAGGACCTAATTTTTTTGACATTTTTGTGGATTAGTATGTGAGGAATATTAATCCACAAAAAAATGAAAAAATTAGGTCCTTTTTTAGCAATCTCTATTTGTTTAAAAAAATACCTAATTTATTTATTGAAAATTCAATGAAGCAATTTTTAGTATACTTAATTTCGAAGTTCGGGATCAACCGCATATTAGATAAGTTGTTTGAAAATTTTTTGATAAATACTTTTTCAGTTATAAAAAATTTAAAACGATCGCTTTTTTTAAAACGATAATTTTCACAAATTTATTTCTCGCAAATTTTGCATATCTTATTGAAATAAAAAAATAAGTATAAAATATTTTTAAACGAAGAACGAAAAAAAAAATTCTCGAAAAAAAATGTAAGGGTTAAAGCTACCATGTAATGATCCTTAAATATTTTGTTAGAGTATTAAACTTAAGAGAAAAACAGTTTTATCAAAAGAAAAAGAAATTCCATCCAAAGTATGTGGCTTAGAATTAGTAAGTGTAAAATAAAAACATTTGACAGATTATTAATGTAAAATTCCTTATTAATTTATGAAAAATAAAATATAATTGTGAACTTTTAAAAGACTTTTAAATTAAAAAGCTGTCTAAAGCTTTTGGGAATAAAAAATAACTTATTACAAATTAACTTAACCTAAGCGCCAATGTCATTTACGTAATGTTTTCCTTAGTAGGACAAAATTTTGATTATATTTTGCAATAATGAAGATTACAAAACATTTAACAATCGTTGCAAAAGATTTCAAAGACATCAAAAGATTTTATAAGATTAAAAAAATGTCACAAAAATTCCAAAGATTTCACAAAGGTTCCAAGAATTTCAGAAGGTATAGATTTTAGTAGTGAATTTAACTACATTTTGACTGATTCAAGTAATGCGGATTCAAGAACTCACAATTTAGTCCAAAGTGACTTTTTAAATACTTTTTAACCAAAAAGACATAGGTGAATTTTCAATTGGCCAAAAAATGTTCAATTGAAATTATAAATTATTAAACAAAAGAATTAATTATTAACAACGCAGTAAAACTTGCAACCGCGTAGTTGAATTTCCAGACAAATATAAAATGAATTTTCCTCTTTGAAAATTGATTTTCTATCAAAAAAGATTAATTTTCAACAAAATGGTTAAATTTGTAATTAAAAAGATCAATTTTCAACTAAACAGGTGAATTCACAACTAAAATGATGAATTATTCACTTAAAGAGTAATATTTTGAGAGAGCAGTTCAATCCAGTACATGAATTTTTAAACAAATAAAGATGAATTTTTAACAAAATAAATAAAAGAGATTTTCAATTGAAATAAAAAAGAGTAGAAAATAAGTGATATCAAGTGACTATTTGATTTAGTAAGCAGTATTCTGATTCAGATATTGAAACAACTGTTTTTTCAATAAAACGATTAATTTTTCAGACAAAGCATGCTTGATTTATTCAATTAGTTAAATTTTGACTGATTTTATTTCAAATAGTATTATTTTCATTAGATTTTACATTACTTTTGATTAATATTGGTATTTTTATAAATAAATGAAACTTATTACCTGGGAACTCTAAACCCAGTATTTAAAAATTAACTGAATTATCATTGTAAATATGTGTAATATATTAAAAATGAAAATTATTAAATAACAAAATGCCCAATTCATCTAGAAAATTCGATGCATTTCAAGCATTCTACAGATAAAAATGTTTAACACCGGTTTTTCCTTATATTGTACTTAAATGCTGAGAGAGGACCTCTAAATGTTATCCGATTGGCTTCTCCTTTTATACACCTTATTTAGATGGCAAAAGTTACATATACGTTAGAAAAATTTACCTATATGTATAGATTTTCACTGACTCTCAGAGACTAAAACAAATTTGAGATTCAGGTCGAGAAGATCTACCAAATATGGGGTGGTTAAAAACGAGAAAAGCTCTAATTAAAAAAATGATTATTCCCTCAAGGCAGATACTGGGCCCTCGCTAGTTCCGTGGGACTGGATGGAATGGGACCCAGAAAGTGGTGGGGACCATTTCTATATAACTGATGGTAAAGTTGCCCGTCTCTCCATAATCTATCAGTGTGTTTAAGCCGATTCTTTGAGCATCGACCTGTCCAACTGCCTTAATCAAGGTGAGTGTCGACAGAACTTGTATCTTCTAATCGCACCTTTGCACTCTTCATTCATGTATATGTAAACATAAAATCTCGTGAAAACTAATCGTATAGTGGATACGAATTTCAAAAAGTTAAACATTTTTTTTATTGAAAAACAAAAAAAAACAAATAAGTGGTGCCTTTAATCATTGGAGTGAATTTGTGAACTGGTGTTTAATAGTGCGCCGGTGCTCATCGAGGTGAAGATTAAACCGCTGATGCTTAAAATACAAATTTAATCACCTTTTATTGTTTTATTTAAGCCCACAATTTTTAGAGAAATTTATTTCCTAGAGCTAACAAAATTGTTGTTGTGACATTTTTACTATAATTAGTACGTAAATAGTGAATATTAATGAACGGTGACATTTCCCAAATTCGTGAAGAAAATGAAATATTATTGTTATTATCTTTGAATTGATATGTATTTTAAATGCAGAAGCAAGAAAATTTGAAAAGCTCTAAAATCTGTAAATATTACATAAGAAATGCTCTATAATTTTTTAACCTTTCTAAAGAAGGAAACCATCCGATTAAAAAACTTTATTAATTTATAATTTTCTTGAAATAATAGTCTTCTGAGTTTGAAAACTCTTCAAATCGAAATTTTTTTCTATATAGAAGACTCTAAATATTCATACAATAAAAATATACTAACTAAATTGTATATACCAACTTGTATTAAATACAAGACTCATAAATGAAATTGAAGGGTCACTATCATAAGTGAGCATAAAGTCTGAAGCTATAAAAGTTCCGTTACTATAGAATTCTAACAGTACCCATGTATGTATGAAGAAATTTCAGTAGAACAAGTTTTCAATGGTCAGACAATAATAATTACGAAACTCAATCTTTCAACGTCACCTTAGAGTTGTAAAACATTATAGACACGTGTTTAAAAATTTCTCTCGTTCTTGGGATGACACACCCTACTTGACGTTTGATGGGAATCTTCCTTTCACTGTAGTCGTAAATATCAAAATGTTTTCAATGTTGCAAGAGAAAAGTGTTCGTGTCTTGCAAGTCGTATGTACCGATTACAGTAGACGATAAAAAGATGAGAAAAAAGGAGCGTTGTTGGCTAACAAAATATTTCAGACGTTTTAGTAATTCTTAAATAAAAATACATTTTTTATTTGTCTTGGAAGTTTTAATGATACTCCTGGTAGAAAATTAGATTTAAATTATTATTTAAGGTAGTTCTCGTGCCAAAAATCAGAGGCTTCCGCACAACGTTTTTTTTATGATTTTAAGAATTCAAATGATATTATCAGTCATGTATTATGAAAAAAGCCTAATTTTGTATAAAAAAAGTTTAGAACTTACAAAAATCATTATTTGAATAATACATTTTGTAATTTAAATTTTTATTACTGTCAATTCTTACAAATTTTCGGAAAATGGTTCAATTTTAATAGATCAACCATTTTTTTAAACTATTTCGGTCATAGAAAAATTTAATTTCAAAATTTGGAATCATTAGAATTCGAGAGAATATTTTTCCTGAAAAAGCCGTCATTTATTAAGCTTCACAGATTTTTAAAAAATTGTCTAGAAGCGATAGTAAAAAATTTAATTGCAATAAACACATTAAAATGAATTTTGTTTATACTTTAAAGATTTTGTCATTACAATTTTTCTTACATTTGAAATAACATTCTTAGCAATATTATTTTGATTCTTAAAATCATAGAAAAACTTTTTTCGCATTCATCTGATTTTTGGCTTGACAACTACCTTAACAGTTAAATAGTTTCTAGACTGAGTGAGGTAAATTGATAAATTTCAACCCTTGCAATTTTCAAATATTTTTTTAGTTTTAATACTTTATATCAAGTTTCTTAGTTTAAAAATTGTAAGCCTTAAGAAATAATTCACGTAAGTCAATATGAAAATTCATTAAATCTTTATATTGATTTATAAAAGCGACAAAAATAGACCCATTGCCAATTGCTTTAAATTTTAAAAGAGAAATGTAAATTTTTTATTAAGAAAAAAAAAATTAAATTACGAAATAAATTAACAATTAACAATTAAAAATCTCCTTTAATGAAAACTGTTTACATTTTCGGTTGGTTTTGCCAACATTTTTGGTTAATGAAACTAAATATAATGAATTGGTCGGATACAATGAACAAATTTCTTTTAATCGACTTACTTTACCAAACTTTTTTGTAAGCCAAACAGATGATTTTGTTAAATGACCGAAAAAAAATTTCTTAGTGCAAAGTTGTAAAGAATATTTCACCGAATAAAATCAGCCATTGGTCATTTGAATTTAATCAGAAATGGAACTTTTTTCACCAGCGAAAGTTCAAACATAAAAAGTCAAGAAACTCTTGGCCAATAAACAATTTTAAGTGGAGCTTTTTTATAAAGTAACTTATTTCAGTATTGGGGTGGGCCGAAACCAAAAATTGTTATATTACAAATGATAATCACTGATGACTTTTTTTAATGAGAACTGGTCACACTGTGTCAAAATGTATCAAAATGTGTCAAAATGTGTCAAGTAAATAAAAAATATAACTTGTTTGAGTTATAATTTTTTGAAAATGTGCAAAAATGACCATTTATATAATCAGTTAATTTTGATTTATTTTTGGCTTACTTTCAAGTATTACATGCGACTTCAGCTGCGATGGACAAGCAGGCCATAATTTCCTTAGATTTTAAACAAATATTTTCTTAGACATTACACGTCTTGAAGATGTGTGCTTTTAGTGTTTTTATGCTTTTTTTAATAGCTATAATTTTTGCTCATTTTCACGAAATTCGAACTTAAACGAAAGTTATATTTCTAAAATTTTTATATTTCATAAGAATACATAAAAATTACCATGATTTTCCTACTCATTGGGTATATTTTTTTGATACTAAAATTTTTGGACCTCAATGTGAAATCGTAGGACCAATTTTGAATCAAAAAGTCAGTAAAGATTTTCATTTCTAATCAAATGTAGTAAAGGTTAAGTGCTACCGAGGT
>NC_046664.1:92605626-92645155 GCF_010883055.1 Belonocnema kinseyi
ATTGTAATAATGGAAAAGACAATTAAATTTTTCACTTATTTTTTTAAATTTTCTTTATAAAACAAATGAGAAATGTCAGTGTTTCGTCCATTATATTTTAAAGATATAGAACTTTTTCAGTTGGGTAGCTATTTTCTATTTTCAAAAATTTTTTATTTTCTGGACACCCCTGTACAGTGGGCCAAAAACCGCTTTTTTCAAAATTTTAGATCAATCAGATAGTATCTGCTGTTCTGTGAATGGATTAGAAAATTCATAATTTGAAAAATAAATCAATTAATTTAATATGGGCCAAAATTATTTTTAAATTTTCATACGTACAATTTTTCGTCGTAAATAATAGCACATAAGTGGAAATTAAAAACAAAATTTTAACTTTAGTTAGAACTTTCTTAAAATGTAAAAAAAAGTTTTTTTTTAAATATGTGAACTGCATAGTTTTTTCAATATGCTTAAAATTTCTTCATCTTGAATCGAAGGAGCATGCCATTTTTTTATTACTATACAAAAAAATCTTGGCCTGCAAGATTTAGAAATTGCTCAAGAAAGGTTAGATTGACCATTTTTACATATGGAAAAATGTTCTTTTTTATGATAACGAAAGAATGTCATATTTCTTCGACACAGTTAATGAAATTAATAGAAAATGTTGAATTTTTGCATAAAAATGTGTAGTTAACACAATCCGAAAAACTCGTTTTTACACTTTTAAAAACAGTTCTAAGTAGAAAACAGATATTGGTTTTTTATTTTCTAGCTTAATATTATTATTATTCACTGAGGGTGGTCCAAAATAATTAACTGCTGAATTTTTATTATGTACAACTGTAAAGTTGTTTCTCACAATGAAAAAATTGTTGCAATTGCTTCATAATTTAAAAATAATATTTAGAGCGAAAACTTTAAAATTTATTCGGCACCTTTCTTTTACTTTAAATGATTATAGTACACATTTTCTCGATTTCATAACTTAGGGGAAAATTGTTCATTTTTTATGCAAACCGTACTTAGAGAACATCTTTAAAGTTGAAAGTCTTCCTTGGGGTTTCAAGAAATCATCTTTAAATATGACTATTTTTAAGTTTTTTAATTTGCTAGTATTACAAATTGGCAAGAGTTTAAATCAGACATATTAAAAAGTAGAAGCATTTTAAGTTTTGAAGCTTTTAATAAACGTTTATAACCAATGTAAAACATGGATTACATCGTTTATGAGCTTGGATTTTAAATTTTGGGATTGAAATGTATAGATGTTAAGCCTTATATACTGGATATTAATCTTTAAAAAGCTGGATTATAAAACATAACGTATCGATTTTGCAGCTTAATAGCTCCAGATTGCTGTCCAAAATGTTAAAAACCATGATGAATAAGGGTATAATCCATTTGTCTCATAGAATAGCAAAATTATGCATTTTTCAGTCTTGAAAGCTTTGTAATTTGAAAACACTTGGAACACTTTTTGAATTTAAAAAATTCAAATTCGTAATGGAAAAATGTAATATTAATTATATAAAAATAATGACATGCAAAATTAATTTTTACAGATGACGTGGTCGACGCTGGCCGTCGTGGTGATCTTCGCAGTGATCGCAAGCGTGCATTCAGCTATCAACGAAGCAAGACCACACAGTAACAGACCTGGAAGATTTTTGTCCTTGCCAGTACCGCAAAAATGCGCAAGCAGTAAGTGTAATTAAAAAGTAGTAGAAATTTAAATTTAAATTTTTATTCAGACCTAAAAACAAGATATTAGTAAAATGAAAATAAAATGCACCAACTCTTATTTAATGAATGGCACGTCCATGCTCATCGAAATTCGGCGAGTTTATAGACACTTCGTAAAAGGATGTTACTTTTGAAAAAATATTATAATAAGTGAAAAAAATAATACTTGATAGCCTTCGATCAGAGATAACGAAGCTATTAATCTTCAGCATTAAATTCTCATTTCCCATTAAGAATTGACATTAAATTGAAAAAATGGCCGATACTGGCTTCATATGAGTCGATTTTTCATTTATTGTGTGCGTTATCGAGGGCATAAATAAAATCAAAGGACATCCAAAATGCTTATTTCTTTGCTGGTGTTATTATAAAGTGGAATGAGGAAACTTTAAAACACGATAAATGATGTTTTCAACCTTCGTGAGAAGATGGTGATGTCCATAATAAAACGAACCATCAAGCAATATATTTCTGCACCATTGACATGTAATTTTAAGTATTTCTATAACCTTCAACAAAATTTGTTAATCTAAATTAATTTAATAAGATTGAATTCACTTGTTAACTTGCTTTTGGCGAGAAATTTATTTGAAAATTAATAATGGAATAATAATTATAAATTTTACATTTTAATTTTAATATTCAAGTAATGTAGATAATTAATTTTTTAAACGCTACTATGGACACTAACTTGAAATCAGTTAAATTTAGAGGTCGTGTACGTAACTTTCCTTTCGGAATTCGATTATTCGACCTGTCCCGTTGTACTTTCTCGAACTTCTTTCATCGAGAAGGATTCATCAAAATAGTTTTAATATCCTCAAAAAAAAAGATACCATTCTTTTTATTTATTATTATAATTATGAACCCAACCCAGTTTATGAATTTTTAAATATAAATAACAAAATCTTTATATCTTCAAAAAATAAAGAAATTTGACAAATTTCGAATTTAGATCCTAGGGTAAGAGCACCAATTTCTTGGCACCTTAGCCCTATTACTATGTATGCCAAAAGTAAATACAATTTATTTTATTTTGGATACGTATTTCATTGTACTTAATAATAAACATATGCGTTATATCTAAATATGATAGTCGAATTAAATTAATTGAGGCAAAACATTCTAAAAGATGCATTATCAATTAAATCACACCTTTTTAAATTTATTAGAAAACTAGTATAAGCGCTTCGCGCGCGATTTTTGTTCAAAAATATTAGGAGAGAAAAGGAAGGAAAATATTGTTGATAATTGATGGAAATTAATAACTTAACTTCAGAATAATTATAATATTTTTGTATAGGCATTCAAAACATTGCCTTTTTCTAAAAAATATCAACTTCCGACGAAAAAATACAAAATAATTTAAAATTGTAAAAGATTTCAAATCTTGTTCAAATTATAATGATTTTTGTTCGAAAATATCAATTTTTTATGTAAAATTCCAATGTAGCCTAAAAATGTTAAAAAATGATGAACCTTTGAAATATTATACATTTTTCAAAGAAAAATCTCAATTTTAGTGGAAGATTCGTTTTTTTCTTTGTTAAAAATTGAACTAGTTTGGTAGAAAATTCAACTATTCGGTTAAAAATTCATATTTATGACTTATAAATTCAACTGTTTTGTAGAAAATTCATCTTTTGACTTGAAAATTCTACAATTTGTTAGAAAATTTAATTATTTAGTTCAAAATTAATTTTTTTCTTGAGATTCTTTTTTTAACTAAAAATTTAGTTTTACCTTTTTCACTAAAAATTGACTTTTTCATTTGTTAATTCAATTGTTTTGTTGAAAATTCATCTTTTGTAGTTGCAAATTCTACTACTTTTGTGAAAATTCACTTTTTTTGTTACAAAATAAATTTTTTTAACTGTGAATCTAACTATTTACTCTGTGATTCAAAATCGATTTGATTTAGTTGAAAATTCAACTATTTTGTTTAAAAATTCATATTTTTAGGTTGAACATTCAACTGGTTTGTAGCAAATTCATGCTTTGGATTACAACTTCAACTATTTGGTTCAAAATGATCTTTTTTTTTTTTAATTATATTTTCGTTCTGAAAATTCAACTGCTTTTTAGAAAAACCGTCTTTTTAGCTTTAAATATTAACAATTTGGCTACAATATTTTTTTCTTTATTGATTGGAAAATCATTCCTAGTTAAAAATTCAACTCTTGTGAAAAATCGTCTTTGTGATTTGAAAGTTCAACTATTTGGTTGAAACTTGAACTACACTTTTTTTCGGTATAAAACGCTACTAATTTTTTTTTACAAAAATGCCGAATTTAATGATTTCGAATGATAATCTAATGAATAATGATACTCTGAAAAATCCTATGATTTAAAAAAATTTCAAACACCAATTTCTGACGAAAAACACTAACATAACACAAAATCTTGTTTTAAAATACTAATTTGAGATGCAAAACACTAACACATGATATGTATAATATTTTGAATAATTTGTTAGATAACTTGAAAGTTTTTATTTAACCATAAAAATTATTAAAAAGCAAGAACGTTTCTCAATTCGCATAATATTTTTTAGTTTTTTTTCTTTTTTTTAAAGGAATATTATTTGTAAATATAATTTTCAAAATGTTAAATTTAAGATACAAAACTACTTCAAGTAATTAAAAGCTAATCAGGTTTTCAACAACAGAAATTTCTAAATAATACACAAGTCTTACAAATTGAAAATAGTTATAAATTCTAGTTGGCCTATCATTATGTCTTTTTTATGCGCCTTCCCGAATTAAAATCGACCTTTCATGGGATATTAATGATCGCATGGTCCTAACACGATTTTCCAGTCTTTTAATTTTAATTCTTGTTCCTTGGGTAGGATCTTTGGTTTATGGCGAACGCTTATATTCTAAATGCCATCAACATTTCCTCATCATCGTCAAAGCACTTGGCGGCAACTACATAATTCGTTCTTTCGTCGTTAATGCAAATGATCACCAGGTGTGGCGATGGCTCGAGTAACTCGAGTTAAATCCATTCAACATATATAAATTGTATAATCCTTAACTTAACTCAATACCTGAAGAATTATTCTCACTGATTCTCAATAGAATTAAAGATTCGTCAAGGGAAATAATTTTCATTGGGTAAAAGAAAATTTGGCGCTGTAATTAGATACAATGGCATGGGGATTACAAAAAGTAAACTCAGAATGCAAATTTTATTATCGTCTCAAATTTGACAAATTTTATAATTCCTGAATTATTCATAATTAGGAACTTTTGTGCAATTTTTAATATAGACAATATTAATTTGTATAATGCAAATGGTTCCAGAAGTCGTATACCTACGTTGATTTAATTTTTTTATTCATTTAGATTTTGATATTTTTAGTGTTAGATTAAAAATTAGACGCTTTTTAAAACTTGTTTCGTTAATTTTAAAATATCTAAATAAGATTATATCTAAATTTATGAAGCTTCAATATGTAATCTAAACCAAAATTGAAACTGTGTAAAATGATAAGTTTTCCATAGTTAGAAGTTGACTTGGAAATCCTTGAAGAATAATTCCTATTCCCAAACCTTTAGCAAAGTTTGCAATTTGGTAGACATAGAAAAGAGTCAAGAAGTCTCAAGTTTTTTTTGCGAATTTTGAAAAATACTTCTAATTTTAATGCTTCTTAATTTAGGAAGGTTTAAAATTTGAATTTTTCCAATTAAAAATAATCCTAAATTACGATCAATTTAAATTGAAAACCATCAATAATTTGAAAATATTATAATTATTATTAAAATTTCAAAAATTTCAATGTAGAAGTATTTCGAATTGATAAATCTTCAAAATTGCTTTCGAAATCACAAAGTCCATAAGTTTAAAAACCTTCTAATTTGGAAGCATTTTAAAAGTTTCTTATAATTCGAAACTTGAAAATTACAAAGCTTACAATTTTAACAATTATTTTCGAAGTGAATTTGCATTCTTTGGATTATTAAATAAACTTATAAATACAACTATTTAAAATCAGACAGGTAGTTGTAAAAATTAACAAAATGTTATAAATTTATAAAATTTTTGTGGTTTTTCTAAAAAATATTATAAATCGATTTTATTTATTTTTTGATACTTTTTGTGTGGAATTTGTATTTTTACAACAAAAACAGTTTGTAATTTTAATGCGGGCCAAACCATTTTTGTAGCAACGAAAATTTTTGTCGAAAAATTGAATTTTCTCATTTTTCTTACAAATGACATATTTGACAAAATGCTAACAAAAAACAATGTTCATCTTTAAAAGCTCTACGAAAAATACCTATTACTTTTTTATGATATTTTTTATTATTCGCGAGAAAAATTCAATTAAAAAAAATTCTCGTGGACAAAAATTATTTTGTCTGCGTAAAACTAACAGAATACCTTTTTATATAAGCGCGAATTAAAAAAAATTGATTAAATAAAGGAAGTAGAGGTTTCCATTAAATTCAACTTTATTTTCTCGGTTGAAATTTGAAAACATGGAAAGTATATTTAGTGAAAACCCCAGTTTTTTTATTTTATTTTAATGCAAAATCCTGTTAAATAAAACAAGAATCCAACGACCAAATTTGGACCACAACGAATAAACAAAAACCAAAAATCCTATTGTAATCTAAAAAAAAAAAACAAATAAAATTTTATTTGTTTTTTGTTTTTTTTTTCAGATTACAATAGGATTTTTGATTTTTGGTTATTTGTTGTGGTCCAAATTTGATCGTTGGATTCTTGTTTTATTTAACAGGATTTTGCATAAATTTGATTATTGGAAGTTAAATGGGATTTTTAATTTGGATTTTGGTCTAATTTAAATTTCTTAAATTTTGTTTATTATATCCAATACACCTTTTTTCATACGAGAATTTTTGTTGAAGCATTTAATTTTTTATTTTTCTCGCTACAATACAAGATATCATAAAAGACTAATAGGTATTTCTTTTCAGAATTGTAAAAAAAAAACTGTTTTTAGAATGTTGTCAAATCTGTCATTTGTTATTAAATTTTTTTGCAAACATTCGATTTTTTAACAAAAAATCTTTAACCAGAAAAATAGGTTTGTGCGCATGAATGTTACAAGATTTTTTTATCATTTGAGTAACAATTCAGCAAAAAAAAATCGGAGCAGAAATGCAGGATTCTTGAGAAAATCTTGTCTCATTATTTTCAGAAAAACTAACTCCATTTTGTTAATTTTTAACAATTCGTTAATTTTCCAGGGGATGTCGAAAGAGGACAATCTCAATTTATTTTGAAGTTGAAAATATTCAAAGAAAGAATTGTCGTTTTTTGGAAATTAATGAAATATTTAAATTCTATTAAAGGAAGCTTGAAAAATCTAGATTTTGAATATCTTCAGATTTTTTTAGTCTTGTACAAAATTTCAAGCTATCTATTCTTGACCCTTTATATAAACGGAACTGCCAGATTATCACAAATAAAAAGAAATAAAAATCATATCAGAAATTTTGCTTCAAAAAAGGAGGTAAATTTAAAGTATTCGGAAAATTTTCAAAAGTTAAATTTTAAATCCTTGACCACATGTTCGCATGTCTACTAATCCGAAATATTTCTACCATTCCTAAAAATGTAAATCTACTTGCTCACTTCACATAATGATTTTCTTTATTGATGGAATGCAAACTATACATTTTTTTCAATGTTTGGATTAATTTATAAATGGAATTCAGACTATCACTTTTTTGCAATGTTTGGAAAGCTTCGGTCATAAATCTGTTTGACCTTTAGTTGGAATTCGGTTGTCCTTTAAGGCCATCCAGTATATAAAACCCTGAACCGCTGAATGGCTGAATGTAAATTGCAAAAATTATAAATTGTAAATTGTAGAAGAGAGGCGAGAAACCTCTCTCCAGTTAGCGGTTAGCAGTCAGTATTTATCAGGAGGAGCTTCAAAACGAGCGCATTTCCACGGTATTTAATAACGTGAGAGCGGTACTGAGCCGTGGGAGACAGCCAGACTCGGCTATTGCAATAGTGCAATAATGATGTTCGGATACAACCACAACCGCGTATTTTAATGATCGCATGTTCACTCGCGCGGAATGCCTGATGACGTTGGTTTGTGATGCTAAGTGAGATTTTTCTGTTGCCCGTACTATATATAAATACTTAAGCGAGGAGAAAACGATTGACGATAGATGATAGCGATCGTCTCCTGGATGATGCGACTTTTTATTGCAGAAATGCAGTAAATCTTACACCTCGTCAGACATTCCGATGACCTCCAACCCGAGGATACAATAGGATCATCTTCCTAAATCTGGTGACCCGATCTATACCCATTAGCCACCTCAACCACCTGTCTATTTTTCTATTCAATTTTCCATTCATTTTCTTTATCGTCTTCATCATATCATCATTCATTGCAAAAAAGAGAGGAGAATTAATCACATGCCTTAGATGGACATTCGGTGAATGAGAAACACTATTTTCTTTGACTTAGGGAAATATCGACTCAATATCTTTGCCTCATATACCATACATATAGAAGATTTATTAGAGAAGACTATTTATAATGAGAAGCCTTAAAATTTTCATTGGTATAAAAGTCAAAACCTTTAAATTGAGAACTTTTGTTTTGTTTATTGGGCTATGCAAAAATTACGTAACGCATCTTTTTCCAATCTTTACCCCTCCCCTTTCTCATGTAACAAGTCTAAAGAAAGTGGGTTGGACCCCCACTCTCCCCCATCCCCACCTATTTTATGTAATTTTACCATACATTTTCAGTCATATTTTGTTAAATACAATTTAGTTGTTGCGACTTGTGACACTCGAATTATCAAATAATTAGAAGTTATTAAAATGAAAAAAAAGAAAATTAAACCAATATGAAACATGCAACAAAGGAACTCTAGAAACCCTTGAAAATTAAAACGTATAAAAGCTGTGCTATCTACTTCTAGTAGAGAAATATTGATAAAAACTTCACTATTTTTTCAAATCATTAGCACCATTTTTCAAATTATGAGCACATGTATCTACAATTATTCAATACGAACAGTCTACCGTTATGCAATTTTCCGTAAAACTATCCGCTTTTCCATATTAATTTTCATTAAAATACTTTATTGAGAAAAATTAAAAACCTTTTTAATTACTAAAATCTTCCGAAATTTTATAAAATCCTGTGAAATTTATTAAGAACCTTTTGAAATATTTGAAAATGTTCCTATCATTTTTGATAAATGAATTTCCTAAAAGGTTAATTTCTTTAAAATATTATGTAGCAGTATCGATTCCCCCTCCTCTTCCTATATAACAGATTGTGAAATTTTTCCGAACCCCCTTCCCGCAAAAGCTGTTACGTACTTTATGGATGGTCACCAAGCTCCTGTCCTCTCGGTAACAAACTTTTCTGGATACATTTTTATCTTAGAGATGATGTCAGACTTGAAGAAATTTAATAACACCAGCTGCATCATTAAGAGAGAAATTTTGATGAATGTCTTGTCTCGTTTTCCGTAGAATTGATCTCATCGGATGTTTCTCATGGGCATTAAAATTCCACATTAGAATCATCCCAAATTCTTATGAGAACACAAATATGAAATATGTTAAGTCATTACATAAAAAGCATTTAAGTAACTTTTCATCCATATCTTAAAACTCGGATCGGACGTTCATCCCATTTGATATTATTGGATACGTTACATTTTTAGCTATAGGAAATGTAACGGTTGTTCGATCGTAAAATCAGGTTGCATAATAAAAGCATCCATTTAGTAGAATCAGAGGCGCCAGGGAAGAAAGTATAGCGATCACGAAACTCATAACCATTTAGATACTTATCTAGAGTCTAGAGATCTAATATCATTATATAACAATCATAAGAATCTAAGCAATTCCAAGATTGAATTGATCAAAACAATTGATAACTATTGGAATAATAAAGAAAGTTATTTGATCTGACATTGTTATATTGATATTATATTGAGAGTATCTTACAACCAAAATATGTATCTATAGTAAATCACTTAGGAGAGGATAAACATCGATTTTAAAAAGTTCAATAAATAAGAAATCGTGTTTTGTTTTCCGAGTATGTAAAAGTATCACAGGCACCACATAAGGTATGTGGAAGGTGCCATTTAATCACAATTGCATAAGAGACGTGCGAATGTACCCGTGTTAACAACTTTTTTTCTTGAGCCAGGTTTTGTCACTGACCGCTCCTGTGATGCAATTTGTTCGTTTTACAATATTGATGCGATAAGGATTTTACAAAGCCTTTGCTTCATTACCTTCATGCCTCGAAAATGTCAGACAGCATTGCGAAATTTTGCTACGGTAGTATACGTCTAAAGGAAAGCATCCATAATACATTTTTACCCGCAAAAGTTAAATTACAAAAATAATTTTTTTTCAATGGGGGCTGTTAAAAAAATACGTAATGCTTTTTGGCATTTGCTACCCCTACGTGTTACGTACCAATATATTGCAATATATTGTAAAATATATTGCGGATAAAGTTACAATTTCAAAGTTTTATTAAATTATTAATAACGCCCGAAATAATCGATAATATCTAATTTTCTGGCGCTCATTTTTTAAATAGATTTGCGTAAAATATTCGTGACGCATTAAGAAAATTGTATTCTGTTTTCCCTGCATTCTGTACAAATTCAAAGTCAAAAACATTTGCGAAAAAAATGCATAAAACAGGTACGCTGTATAGTTTAAATTATATAATGAATTATACATGATCATATTGGGGTCGTCTCTCTCTCACTCTCTAATTTTATCGTCACCCATAGTATATCTCGCCTTGTAATTATATCGTAACAAAAGACCCTGATTTTTCATACATTTTTTGGATATCACTTTCGACTATCATAGATAAAAAAATTAAAAATTAAATCATATAAAAAAACTATTACCTATTTTTTATCGGTACAGTTTTCGATAACTAATGACGCTAATGTTGTATTTTTTAAACTATTTTCAAGTTTGAAAGAATACTGGTAATTTTTTCAAACTATTCCAAAACCGCGACCAAAATATTTCACCAACAACTGTTTTATAATTTTGAAAAACTTTTTATTTTTCAAGATTTAAAAACTTTTAACCAGGTTAGCACAGGTTATCACTTCACAGGTTATCCTGAATCTCCATCCTGAACTCTTTTTCTATTATTTTACTAAATAAAAAAATATATTTTATTAATATTACTACACCTCTCTCTACGCTGTACATCTTAAATGATTTTTATCTGGTCAACATCTTTAACATGACAAAATTATACGTTTAGAAATTTTCAATGTTCTCGATTGACACATTAAAAAACTTAAAATAAGTATTTGCAGATTTAAGCTTTTGAAGCTGAACAATTGATTTTTTTTTAATTCCGCATTAAAATATGTAATTTCAAATTGGAATTATTAAAGTTTTAAGGGTGATACAAATATTTATGATGTTTAGTTATTGCTACTTGCGACACTCGAATTATTAAATAATCAGAAGTTATTTAAATGAAAATAACAAAAATTAAACCAATTTTAAACATGCAACAAAGGAACTATACACGCCCTTGAAAATTAAAACGTATAAATCTGTGTCATCTACTTCTAGTAGACATATATTCTATAGATATTCTAGTAGATCTAGTAGTACAGTATCTAGTGATATTTAAAGTAATTTGATAGATTTTTCAAAAATAAAAAATAAGATTTCTGTATACAAAAAATCTTATTCATTTATGTTATTTAAAATTAAATCATTTAAAATTTCATGCTTTTAAAGTCTAATTATTCTAAAAACGTTGAATATGATATATGTAATATCTAATTGGAAGTTTCAAAAATTGATAAATTCAAACTTGAAACGTTACAAATTAAAAAATTAAAAAATTGGTTTTAAATTGTAGTATTCTTAAATTAGGACCTTCATACTAAAAGTCAAACTGTTGCATACTAATAAACTGTCACACTGACATGATTTATAGAAAAAGTCACGAGACAAAAACGCGAAAAGCGAGCAGAAACATCGAAGCTTAACTGTCGACAAAGTGAACGAATTAATAAATAAGAAGATTATTATTTTTGTTTGTTTTAAATTACATAGTTAAAAATAAGCACTTTCATAATCTTCATCCAAATTTAAACAAATTAAAATTTATATTGTCTTAAAGTCTAAAAAAATAAATTATATCCGGGGGTCTGAAGATATTACTTAAACTACTTATGGCAAGAAAATAACTTTTTAAAATTTGTAAATTTTACAGAATTTCAATTTTCAAATGAGATAAATTGAAGGGGGTCCTAATTTTAAATTTAAAATTTAAATTCTAAATTTAAAATATTTTGATTCTTGAAGTTTTCTCAAGTTTTTAAAGCATCCAAGTTTAGAAAAGTATTACTGAATTTTTCAACATATACATGTTTCTCAGTCTAAAAACTTGTTTAATTAAGAATAGTTTCAAAATGCATGTTTTTGCAATACAGAAATCTTTAATTTAATTCTTAGTTCTGAAGCATTCTTACATTTTTATGATTATTATCAGATTTATTGCAAATTGATTAAAATTCTAGTGCCAATTATAGCCGAGGCTTCTATCTGATCAGTTGATCACCAAACTTTGTATTATGCAACAAGTAGTTCATTAATGAATTCTTGAGAAATTCGAGATACTTTATAGAGACTAAGTATGACAGTTTCTGTTTTTATGTACGAGAAACGACGATTTTTTAATTAATCGAGAGTAGAAAGTGAAAGATGGGATTACCATGCAAATTTCACATTAAGATATACCGTCTTCCAACACTCAGTTTATTTATTATAAATTTAAAGGACTTTTTTAAAAGCATTTAAATTTAAAGGTCTCATTCAACGATTGTATATGTTTTAATCTTGCGTTTTATTTATTTTTTTTATTAGAAAAGCCTCAATTTTTAAGTTTTTTGATGGTATTATACATTTATGATTATAAATTTGAAAAGCTTTTCAAGGCTTCTTAGATTTTCAAAGGTATGCCAGAATAGATGAAGGAGTCCTCTTTGTGAAAAATTCAAACTCAGACAGTTTTTTTCATTTCCAACTTCTAGATTTGAAAATATTCCTGTAAAGGCTTTCAGAAATGTCCAGTTTTTGTATCAAATTTGTACAGTATATTTCTATTACTGGTTTAGCACGAAAGCTTCAAAATTTCAATTTTTAATTTTTTAAGCTTGTATAACTTATAGATTACTGATGTTCCTCAAACTGTGCATTTTTTGTATTAGATTAATAATTCCGGTTTTTGAAAAGTTCCAGTTCTGGAAAGTTTGTTCATTTTAAGGAGTCTTTGATACAAACTGAAAAATTTTAATACTACGCAATTTGAAAACAATGCTTTCAAGTGTATAAAATCAATCCCCAATTTAAAATCTCTTTCTAAATTTCAAGCTCAAAATAAAGATCGCAAGCCTTCAATTACTTCAAACATGAAAAATTTGGAGATTTCTTTTTTTAAAAGACTTTAAATATGAAAAACATTGATCAAATATTGATAGTTAGGTATAATATAAAACGTCTATTATATTTAATATATAATGGCGTCTAGTCAGCAAATAAGCTAGTAATTAGTTAACACGTAATTCACTATTCTCTTCTCTGGAATTACAATCGCTTCACTGCATCATGCAATTAGTATTACACTCACGCCGATAAGTTACGATACCTTATAAACATTATAAACAACTTATATAAACATTTTGCAATTCACTCTCATCTCACACAAGAAACAATGTCACTCAACTGCATTTTAAACCTTGAGTTAAGCAAAATTAAACCATTTTGATATTTATAATTTCTTTTGAAGTAATTTATTTTTTTACAATAATTATCTTTTTTAAATAATTCTTATTCACATCAGGGTTATCATATTTTAAATTACTGCTAGATTCTTTGAAATTAAAATATTGAATATTAAAAGTACCAAATTTGAAAAGCTTTTATAAGAAATGTTTTCTATTTGAATTTTTGATTATAAGATACTTCAATCAAATTAATGCTTGATTTGAACTTTGCTTATTTTAAAACTCACTAATAGTAATATTATTTTCGAAGCACTTTAACATATTCATATAAATAATGTATCTTATTATCACTTGGAATATCTCAAGAAAAATGTAATTGATGTGAAAAATTCTTGAATAGATATAGTGTATAAGTACAAGTTTCTTAGGTATGTAAATATAAATAATTTATGTGAACCGATCTCAGTCATTTCACTATTGATATAAACCAGGGTATTGTAGTTGATGATTTAATGAATAAACTATTGACTAAAAAATTTTAATTATTTTACAGACTTATGAACTGAGCATGTGTGTTTACATATAATTATTATCGTTTGCGTCTCCGGTTGTTGACTTGCTGAGGTAAAGGTGTGTGCCAATACGCCCACTTAAATGCTATTATGATTTTATTAAATCCTCACCAGATAGATTTAGTATGACTTCAGAAATTACTGACAGAAAGAATCTCTAAAATGTCAAACAAATGATTTATTTTCTATGAATATAAAATTATTAACTTGATTTTAATTGAATGGGCCTGAAGGAAGAAAAAAAAACGATGTGGGATTGTTGTGGAAGAGAAACTTTTTTCTTTTCACATGGGTCACCGGGTCAATTCGGTTAATTCCACCTCCGGGACACGAGTTAACGTACTCGATAGCAGACTTGCAGTACAGTTTTTTCCTAATTCTAATTCGAATTCATGAAATTTTGATGTCTTATTAAAAAAATGTCCGAATCATTGAAATATTTTCAGATGAAAATCTGAGTCGTTCAATGACCTCTTGTAATTATAATTATCCGTTATTAGACTCGGAAGCGAGATCTGCGCGTCAGACGAATCTGCAGAACAAATGCAATGAAAACGAAAGTTTTCTTCTTCCACTGTACTCTCATGCAATGGCATAAATACTGTTATGTCACACACCCTAGCTTTAACCGAATCCACCGTTTCGTAACTCTGGGCTCATTGTGAGACAAACACTGCAAATCCTGGACGAAGTTGTATAAAATATATGTACAAGATAGTTTCAAGTTTGATGTTTCAAGACACGTAACAGATCCTTGATGAGGTATTTAAAAGCATCACGTGCGTTTAGGGAGGTAACATGCGTACATATCGTATAAAGATCTGATGTATACTGTATAAGATTCCTGAGTGAAAGAGAAACGAGACCACTGACATTTAAGCGTGCGATAATAACGTAAGGTAGATTACCAATACGTATCGTTATGCCATAAGGCGTAAAGATACACGTGTACCACAGTCAACATCATTTACAGACGATTCAAGATATTCAGTATTTCAAAGAAGCATTGCTTGCCCGTAATTCTCTCCCTTTGACAATTATTTGTAGCCAATTCATTATAGCGATTAGATACTTTGTATTTGATGTTTCAAGGTGGTCATATTATTTCTTGTATGTCAAAGAATGTACTTATTATTATACACTCTCATCTTTGGGAGCAGACTTGGGATACCTTCTTGGTCAGAAAAAGTTCCTAACGAATGCTCTAATCTTCAGAATCTTCTCGGTACAATACGAAAGATTGTTACACGTCCTCTTTTTGTAAGAATCGACGAACAAGTATTATTTCACGGTTAACAGACTCTGATCCATGGGCTGCATTAAGCTCCATTAAAGTTACATTCCCAAGAACTCCTACAACATTCAAGAAAATGTAAATCTTTATTTAAATGTCAATTCTCGTTCTTTTTCCGGATTTTTAATTTTCAAACTTTACAAAAATGTCCAAGTAATTCTAAATGTCAAGGACTCTTGCACTTGAAACAAAGCAATGCTTATGGTAAATCATTCATGATTAAGAACAAATCTCGTTAACTGCAAAAAAGGAAACATATTCATTCCCTAAAATTGTGCAACTATAGAAAAGTGGTATTTATAATATGATGTATAAATTTTTCCATTCATGTGACATTCTATCTTTCTTGCATATTTTATGCACTTTCATATAAATTTGTATTGTTTTAAAATGTTCATATCTAATCTCTCGAATCAATGAGTTTTTTGCATGAACAATTTTCTGTTCATTCAATGCTAACAAATTATTCTTTGCCTTTTTCAGGACCAAAGGAATTCAGCTTTAGAGGACGCAATTATTTCTACAGTGGTCATGTGCCACAACATTCCAGTCAAAAAGTCGATTGGTTAGATGCCAGGAACATTTGTAGAGAATATTGTATGGACCTTGTATCTCTCGAAACGCAAGAAGAAAACAATATGATTTTCAAACTGATTCAACAAAGTACGTAATAATTTTCGAAAATTAAAATTGAAGGTATTTTATGCAAACATTGATTTCTGAAATCCATAGAAATGGTTAATCGATCTTTTTTAGTATTCACGCATCTCTGCTTTTATATGCTATTGACAAAATTGTGAATCGACATAAGAAATATCTTGTCTCTTGCTTAATCGCCTTGCATTAATAAATTTCAAGTTTTTATTTATCAAGCGCTGAATGACAGACACGTTGGTAAATCATGTATGTACAAGTTATGAAAATAATTCCAAATATCAGACTGATTCCAAGAATTTTGATCTTGTGAAGAGAGTGGTTATAAATTTTGCCAAATTAACATAGAATTTTCTTGAAACTCTCCAGGTAAACGTAATTTTTGTCTTCGAATCTAGTCCCAAAAGTCGTTTCCATTTTTTAATTGAATCTAAATTCCTTTCTTGGTAACCGCGAGACTCTTCTTTAATGTCAATAATTCAACCTAGTCAAGAACTTATAAACACGCGTAGCTCACAAGCATGGACGCTTCGTGACAGAAAACCAGAAGCGGAAATATAATTAGAGATACAATGAAATTTTCTACTTGTTTTGACTCTTTCTCTTCCATTTACTCAATATAGACATTCTATTCAATTTGGAAGCCTTCGACATTAAAAATCATGCACTTATTTACTCTTTCCTTAGCACAATCTGATTACTGTTTTCGCACAATTTAATTATAAATTATGAATATTATGCCACCGTGCAGGCGATACAACTATGGTGAGATCACAGGAGATTGTAGAGTATGAAAATCTTGTCTTTGATATCTCTTGAAGTTTGAAATGAGACGTCAAACTGCCAAGGTAATATGCGGGGAGTGTTTAAGTGGGTTGAGGCTAGAGAGTCGCATCTTTTTATATAATGGTATCTTCTTCATGCGTTAATCTCGCACCAGCGATTTCGAGAACCAAGGTGAAATCAATTTCACTCCTGATGCTGAATTTGAGACTTTCTCGTTCGAAACCAACATATTTTGCACTGCAAGGTGAAGTGCCCCTGAAGGTGGTTAACCGCAAATCTTGATTCAATTCATCCTCTCTGACAAAATTACCACCCTCTTCCAAATCATCCCATTATAAATTTTAATGTCAACAACTTTCACCAATATAATGCAAGAAATGCTAAAGCCACACTGATTGAATTATTAAAAAAGTGTTAATTCAGAAGATGTTGTGAGGTTAACATTTCAAGTAGATCATGATAGTCCACATTTTGTATCACTTAGCATCCTTTACCTTTGTTTTGTAACACTAGATACAATGGCGTATTACGGGATGTTGAAAATGATATCAATCACCATAGTTCCTTTGTTCCATTTCGGTATATTTCACAAGTAAATAGTTCCATTTGTGTTTTTGTACTTTTTCCAAGCGACAGAATCATGTAATCTTGTTACTGTATACTAGATCCATTATAACGATTAGCATTAACGATTCTAGACTCCTTTATCAGCTGCTTTGTTTCATCTCTAAAAACATTTAATCTTGTTGTAGAAGGACTAGATTCAATAGCACATTTATGCGATTCCTCAAAATGATGAAAATTATTTATTGGATCTTTGTTCAATTCTCCATTTCCAGAATCATTTAACCTTTCCGTATAACGCTAAATACAATAGCATATTATGATTCTTGAAGGAGGTAACCATTCCGTTGTTTCATTTCCAAAATTATTTAATCTTGGAGCAAAACACTAGATCCAATAGCTTATTAGGATTCTTGGAAAAGATATCAAGCGTTCCTTTATTATCTCTTTTGTTCAATAGCATATTACGATCCTTGAAGAAGGTAACAACCATTCCTTTGCTAGGTTTTTTGTTCCATTTCCAAAATCATTTAATCTTAATGCAGATAATCTTGGTTGCAATAGCATATTACGATTCTTGGAAAAGGTAAAAACCATTCCTTTGTTAGATCTGTTCCATTTCTAATTTCCATTTAATTTCCAAAATCATTAATTGAAGGGTTCGCGGTCTAAACCTGTTACGTGGCATTTAAGAAATTTCATACAGCGAAGGTAAATCTTTGTTATTCTTGCAATTATCAATATTTTTTTAAATATGTAAAATTTGTATTTGTTCATGCACTAGAGAAAAATAATACACGTTATGTTTACTAAATATGAATCAAACTGAACGTAATTTGACAAATCGAAAGCTTTTCATATGTTATTTACAAGGGGTCCAGCGGTCAAACCTGTTACCTGCATTGTTGTACCGCTGGTTTTCTATTGCTTTTCCCGGTTTCGCTATTTTCTGCGTTATTTTTCAAGCTATAGGCAAGTTTTATGTCAAAATGTTTGGAATCGCAAGCCAAACATAGATGTCCTTGCAAAAATTAAAAATAGTTTATTGCAAAAATTTTGTAAGTGTTAGTAATCGAGACGCATTACCCACCTTCGTATTTACACCGATCAGTAGACAACATCAAAGATGTCGCAAAAGAAACTACAAAAACTTTCGACACACACATACGCTTAACTACACACACACACACACTAACATGTGTCTCACTGACTTATTTTACGAGTAAATTGAGCCGATGTGAGAAAATGCACGGATTTCCCATAGGACGCCATAAGCAGTTAACAGGTTTAGCCCACTGACCTATGCTCTAGATACCAAGACGCGATTTTCGAAATCCATTCAACAGAAACTAAAAGAAATTTTTCCTGTTCGCTCGCGGTATTTTAACAGCATATAAAAAATGTTTCAGAAAATACACAAAAATCAATTAAAAAAAAAAAGTCAGTTAACAGGTTTAGCCCGCGGACCCTTCAAGTGTTGCTGGAGAATACTATCCAACAGCATATTGCGATTATTCAAGATGATAAAAATCATTCTTATATTAGCTCCTTTGTGCCATTTTCCATTTAACGGAGTTGCGTTATTCTACTTGATGTGACACAAGGAATCCAGCAATAATTAAAAAATATATATATAATTACTGTTATTTACAGATGACGTACCTTATATCTGGACTTCCGGCCGTCTCTGTGACTTCAAGGGCTGCGAAAACCGCCGTGACCTGGAACCCAAAGCTATTTATGGATGGTTCTGGTCTGCAAACAGGGAGAAGATGGCACCCACAAACCTTCTTCCCAACGGCTGGTCTTACAATCCATGGTCGCAAACTGGTCACAAAAAAGTCCGCCAACCTGATAATGCTGAATTCGATATCAACGGTACCAACGAATCCTGCCTTTCTGTTCTCAACAACGTTTACAACGATGGTATCGCATGGCACGATGTTGCTTGCTATCACGAGAAACCCTTCGTTTGCGAAGATTCTGAGGAGCTTTTGAATTATGTCGCAAGCACTAACAGGGGAATTCGCCTTTAAGAAATAAGCCCTCCATATAAATCCCGCCATCCCTTCTCGAATCCTACTCCAATCCACGAACATCCGATTTCATCATTTTTTACACATTTTTTTGACATTCTACTTTTCTAAGTCGGAACTCTTAATCCCAGTGGGAAATCGACATAATTTGTTTTTTTTTTTGGTTTAACGATATGATCCTTTAAGAGTAAACAGAAAGCCTCGAGTGTTTAGGTGATCAGCAACCGAACCTGTTTCATAGCTGTACGATTTTTGCAATTATCAGACGAAATTGAGAAATACGTTTGTACTTCGTTTTATGTACTTGTAATTACTATAATTGATAAAGATTTATTGATAATGTACACATATTTATTGATAGAAATCTGGTAATTCGTCTCTTGTACATTTTGCGAATAAATTGTGACGTAGACGAAAGGAAAGTTTATTTTACATTATTTAAAAACATATAAGATATAAAAGAGGAAGGGAATTTTAGTAAAGTGTACCTCCGTCGTTCTCGCTGATCTCCAATTCTCCAGCTGTCATTGAAGTTCTTTCAGAGTCATTTTCACCAATGACGACTAACCTGTCTCCCAAGGGCACATCTTCAGCATCTAAGGATCCGATTGACTCTGGTTCCGAATCATCGCCAGTGTCTGCCACATCTGAGTCCTTCTTTCTCTGTCGAGGCCTTTTCTTATCTGGGATCAATTTTCGGTTTATAAACTTTTTCTTGCGTGGTAAGGAGGTAGGATCTACGAAAGGATAATTTATAGATTAAAACTCAAGGCTACACAAGATACATATACACTGCATTCCCGCAAGAAAAGTTCCAGTTATAGAGGACAAAGTGGTCCAAGGGGGCGAGAGAGTGACTGCTTCACTAATTTTAAGTCAGTGGCAAAAATGTCGCAGGACATTCGCTTCAGTCCGCTTTTAATCATTTCGTCTTTATGTTATGCGTGTTACGAAAATATTGAAGGGAAAAAAGAGGAATTGGTCCAATTTCGATTTCAACAGATTTAAAAATAATGAGTTGAATTCTTACCTTTTTCAATTATGATACCATTCAATTTACAATGCGCGATTAGAAATCTTTTCATTTATAGATTTAAAATTTTAAGCTTACATTTTTATTATAAAGAATTTTAAAAAGCACACTTAATGACTTAAACAATTAAAAATTAAAAGCGTTTTAAATGGAAAATTTTGTATAAAAAACATTGACCTTTTAGCACTTATTACTTACTAAAATTATGACTTATTAAAATTTATTAAAATATTTAGAAGCTCTGAAAAAATTTCCAAGAAAATTTTAAACAACTTGTAGATTTCTCAAGATTTGGAAATAAAATTGTAAAGCTTTTCAAGGATGTTTGAACTATTTGAAATGAAAATAATTTAACTTATAATTTACTAAAGTGTTCAGTTAAAAAAATTTAATTTTTTAATTTTCAATGTTTCCAGCTTAAAATTGCTGAAAATAATACAATTTTGAAAATTTTAAAGTTCATTGATTGATTCTTTAATTTAGAGCATTCAAAATGATAACGTGGATTTATATGCTTGAATTGAACCTGAATCTTTCAACTCTATAATTTATAAAAGTTAAAAATTCTAAATTTGCAGTTTTTTTGCATTTTATTTAAACTTGTTTAATTGAAAAGTGTTAACATTTTCCATTTTATACGAGTGAATTCTTGAGCATTCGAACACAAAGTTTTTTTAATTAACAAATTTTAAGCCGTCAATTTAAAATTCAAGAGTTCCAATTTGAGTGCTTTACTTGTTAGTTTGTTTTTTATAACTTAAAATTTTCTAGCATTTTTTTTTTATTTTATTGGCCGTGAAATTTTTTTTGCGTATTTTCAGTACTTTTATGAAGTTTCATTTTCAAACACAAAAGTTTACACGTTCATTATGATATTATAACACCAAAATAGCAAAATTGCAAAATAAAATACTTTTTAAGACAAACTCCAACATAAATGATTCTGAGGGCCCTGATTGTTTATGGTTTGGTAAGTCCCGATATTGTACGAAAGAGATAAAGGGTACCCCCGAAATGGCTTTTATAGCGGGACTGCAGCGTAACTTGAAATCTTTTAAATCATGTAACGCACGATCTTCCGGAATGTTGTTTTGTTTCCTCAGTTCAGCACGGATTTGACGATTGATGATTTCTCTGCACTGAGCATCAAAACCATTAGGTAGCCAACCTAACTTCAAGTCGCATTTCGTTCCTGGCAAAGGGTCCGGAAGTTTGCTCAACATTTCCTGAATCTCGTCGACAAGAATGTCGCAGTACTTAAGAAAGGATTAAGAAATATATTATTAATCTCTAATTCATCAATGCATGACTAAGAAGAAAAGTTATGTTTATCGATGTAACGAACCTGATAAAACATTTGGCGAGACGGGGGGATGAACCCTTCTCTGTAGATGTAAACGTTTTCGCTCAAATTTCGCTTTTTCTTTTGAGTCTCCAGATTGTAATTGGCTGTCAAGATCATAGACTTCGGTTTAGAAACTGGAGCCGACTTGTACGGCAAGTTATACTCCGAATAGTTTCTCTTGCACTTGACAGTCGATCCCAATCCATCTATAATACACATTCATGTATAACTGATCTAAAATATAGGCTTTATATCAATCGTAAAGAATATTTCGAAAAGAATTAGGGGAATAGTTTTAAAAGGTTAATAATTTTTTAACATTTTTCGGTTGAAATTTGACCCCCCCCCCTTCCCAGTTTTTGTCAAATGTCCACGTTTTAATACCCCCTGAATCCGAAAAACAGGTTCTTACTAATGTGTCTGTCTGTATGTATGTCTATGAACACGATGACTTTTGCAAAAATTAATCTATTAGATTGGCCTTTGGTACACTCGTTTAGTGTCCTAAATTAAAGGTCAAGTTTGTCAGCCAGTTATTTTGAATATAAAATTCAAAAAGTGAGCGCATTTTGAATATTTTTGCGACCACTTTTTTCAAAATTCAAAAAAATTCTGTACGGATGTTCTTATTATTCAAAAAGTTGAACAATTTATCCTAATGACTTTTTTCGTTACACCAAAAATTACCAGAGTTAAAGTATTTACAAAATTCCAAAAAACACACGAAAATGAACCTTTTAAGTCAAATAACGGACGATATAAAAGAAAGTTATGAGAAGAAAAGGTTTGATTTCTAAATGCCCTAGAAGATTATTATAATAACTTTGTGAATTTTCTTGAAAAATCAAAAATTCTACTCGTAATTTTGACAGCATACAGAATAATGGAAAATCCAAAAATTACATTTTTTCATGCAAAATTTTCACAGTATTTCAAATATTCTCAAATATATAAATTCACTTTCAAAAAAAAAAATATGTATATATATATGAAGGTAAAAAACGTTAAGGCTGCTCAGTAGACCGTATGTGTAAAGTTTAAATCATAAAAAATATTAGAAATGAGCAAATTCAGTTTATGGAAAAACGATTAAATAATAAAAAATTGTTTAAAAAATCTAAATATTGTTCAAATTATGAACATGTTAGTTTTAAAAGACTAAAGTTATTTTAGTTAAACGCTAACATAATCTAAAATTCTTAAAAGTTGTGAATCTTTCTTAAAATCTGATTAAAATCCGAATAAAAAGTCCTATTTAACGTCCACTAATAAAATGTATGCAAACTCCTGAAAAAAACAAGAATTCATCGACCAAATTTGGACCACAATGAACAAACAAAAACGCTCCTGTTGTAATATGAAAAAATTTAAAAAAAATTTCGGACAAAAATAAAAAAGAGGAAAGAAAAATGAGGAGGCAATCATCCGCATCCCCTCCCGTCTTTTTTTTTCTTTCTTTCGTCTTTTTTACTTTTATTATCAAATTACAATAAAAGAAAATTAAAAATTAAAAAAATTTTACCAGGTAAAAACAGATATAAATTTACATTTTTATACTGTCTGAGTACCAAAACGTTGGAAAAATATTTAATTTTTATTTTCAATGATCTTTTATTGCAATTTGATAATAATGAAAATAAAAAAGACGAAAGAAATAAAAAAAGAAGGAAGGGTATGTGGATGGCTGCCTTCTCATTTATCTTTCTTCTTTTTTACTTTGGTCAGAAATTTTTTTTCTTTTCATATTACAATAGGAGCATTTTTTGTTTGTTCGTTGTGGTCCAAATTTAGTCGATGGATTCTTGTTTTTTTTCTAGGAATTTGCAGCAGTTTTGTTCAAACTATAATGATTTTTGGATTAAAATACCATTTTTTGGTGAAAAATACAAACGTAACCTAAAACTGTTCAAACATTATGAACCTTTAAAAAATAATGAATTGAAATCTGAAAATTTCTATTTAAAAATACCCATTGTCAGTGTAAATCGCAAAAAAAACAAACTCAATCTAAATGTTTTTAAATTTTGGGTATGCTTCGAAACTTATTAATTTTATATTAAAATTCTTTTTTTTAATACTAATTTTCATATAAAAGCATGATTAGAAAGAATTATAATATTTACAATACATTATTATATAATTTGTAGATTTAATTTTCAAATTGCAAATTTGAGATATAAAACAATTTATGATAATCAAAAACCAATCAGATTTTCAACAATAATGGTTGCGAGATTTTTGAGATATATCATTACAACACGTTTTTTTATATAAAAGATAAAAGTGTCAAAATATCAATAATATTTCGAGAAATTTCATAATTAAATAGCGGACACTAAGGTGGTCCAAAATTGTTTTCAATATTGATACATATCGCCCGAAAATTTTTTCAAATCCACACAAAAAATGAACTGAAAAAATGATATTTAGAGGTCGAGTTTTTTTCCGAATTTTCCAACTTATTTTTAAATTTGTAGTTACGTCGTAGCAATATTCAATTAGATTTAACAAAAGGAATTTTTTAAACAATTTCTTATTTTTATAATAATATTTGCATAGAATAATGCTAGAAATTTGCAATTTAAAAAAAAATTTCCTCTTTTTACTTTTCACTTACAGGGACGCAATAATGATTTGAAAGTAAAGAAACATGATTTTTTAAACAAATTGTTATTGGTTATAACTATCTTTCTCTATATTAATGCTAGACAGTTGCGGTTTCTTCTAGATTTAAAATTTTTTTATTCAATTTTGACATAGTGAGATTATAATTAATGCAAGTTAAGAAGCATAAATATTTTTAAAATTGATTATAGTTTATGAATATCTTCTCTTAAAGTAATTCTAGAAAGTGCGAGTTTTTCTGAAATTTTTAGCTTTTCTTCGACTTTTTTTATTAGGAACAAATGATAAATATTAATATTACTTTAAAAAAAAGGTTTTCAGTAAAATACTCTTTAAACGTTTAGATTTAATATAATCCATAATATATAATAATAATAATATATATAATATATAATATAATCCTTTTACAAATATTTCAAATATCTGTTTTACTTCAAAAAAATACATTCACATAAAAGAGATGGTTTAAAACAATAATTCTCCTAATGGTTTATTATTTTTTCATGACTAAGAAGCCAAAAGAAAGTTTCAAATTTTAGAAAAGCCGCAACTTTTTAGAAATTATCTAAGAGAAGATAGATATATGAAAGATAATAAATTGTTTGAATAATTAGGTCAGTTAAATTTAATTAATTATTGCCTCGCTCTAACAGAAAAGTTAACAATAAGTGGAAATATTCGGAAAAATAAATTGTTTAAACTATTTATATAAAAAATAAAATTATCCGTAGAAAGTAGAATGTTATGTATTAAAAACATTTTGTATTTGACATACAGCAACAAAATCATAATTAGAGCCAAAAACTCACAAACTCCAACTTTTAAGTTAAGGGATTTTTTGGGACCTGATTAACACAGACGTACAAGGGTGATATTTAAAAAATAATTATTAATTTGTATTCTATAGCAAATGGTGAAGAGAAATCTTGAGTTTGAACTGGATTCAGCTAATATTGACTATTGTGAATAACATTTACAACAATGTGTTTCTTTTCTTATGAGAAACACGTGTTAAACTTCATGGGGCTTTCTAAAAATCATCAAAAAAACGCATTTTTTTTGTGTGTGGATTCAAACAAATTTGGGAGCGAAATGCATGAAAATTTGAGGAAAAAAATTCCAATGCATTTTTGGACCACCCTAAGGGGCTGTGAAGCCTGCAACTTAGATCTGTTACGTCTAAAGTAATAGGGAATTTGCTCACGCATTGCTTTGAGTCTGTAATCCAGTGTTTGATATTTCCTCGCAGTGGGATCTTTCCTAGGATCGTATCCGAGTCTCACCCACATTACTCGCCAAGGCCCCGTCAAGAAATAATACGCAACCGAGGGGAGCAAAATCTTCAATTGTTCGCTCGTGAAATTCGTTATAAAGATCAAGGCATTCTTCGACCAAATAGGACGCTCATCGAACAATTTGGCGATTCTGTCGAGGTGGAAATTTTGTAGGAACTTGACCTTCATTGCGGTCTCAATGCCTTTTGGAGGCTTGCTGGGAATCTCCGGGGCATTAAAGCTTACGAAGTTGGAAAATCCAGCTCTTCGCTTTCGTGTTTTTCCGATTATGTTGTCTGGCTCCATGTCTAAGACGGTTTTTGGTACGTATTGTTGTATGCTAGCCATTCTACTGAATGCTGCAGGGGGAAGGAAATATGGTACATCTTCTCCTAACCAACGATACGGAGGAATACCCACTGGGTATATATTATCGTAGATACATTCTTCTTTCTTAGTTTGTGGATTCTTCATTATGGGCAGATACTGAAAGTCACACAAATCTGGAAATTTATAATAAGCATTTTTAAATCAAAAAGATAAAATAGTATATCATGCACCTAGGGGGAGAAAAAGTCCCGCTCACCCTTGGCGCACACGATATTTTTATAATAAGTGGATAATTTCAGACATTGCTCGAAATACAGTCATGATTTCAGCCCATATTATTAGATTTTGAATGAATGAAGCATGCTTCACGGTAATTCATGGTAACATTTCATAATTTGGCCAAAATTCAATTTAAAAATGTCTATAAATTTGTGTAATTTTTTGATCAGTTATGGTAATTTTACAGGCAAATATGGTATCTTATGATAAATGACCCAAACTTCATTTAAACACGTTTTCATAAATTACCGGACATTTATTATATTTTATGGTAATATTATAGGTAATATATGTTAATTTGAAATAAATGACCAAAAATTCAAATTAGAAATTCTCAAAATTTCCAGAAATTTTCGTTCATTTACGCTATTTTATCGTAAATTACCCAAAATTCAATTAAACGCAATTTCATAAATTTCCGCAAATTTATTAAACTTTATCATGATTTATGGTAATATTGTAGGTAATTTATATTAACTGAAGACAAATTACCCAAAATTCAATTTAAAAATTTCTCAACATTTGCGGAAATTTTCGGTTATTTATGTTATCTTATCATAAATTGACCAAACTTTAATTAAACACGTATTCATAAATTTTCGGAAATTTTCGTTAATTTATGCTATTTTATCATAAATTAACCAAAATACAATAGAACACATTTTCATAAATTTCCATGTGACACAGCTAAATACCTATATTACCTATATCACTTTTTCAGTTCACTGAATGTTTTTTTGAACCTAAGAAATTTTTTTGTAAATAAAATATCGAGCTGAAACCTTGGAAAATGTATTAGAGTACAATAAAGTACGTTTAGGTACTGCATTTTGGTAGGAACTTCACTGAAAATTATTTCATCTTTTTTCTGAACCTCAACATTTTTTGAACGTTCGAACTTTTTTTATACATAAAATATCGGTCTCAAACTTTGAAAAATGCAAGAGCCAAAAGAAAACTACGTTTAAGTACAAAGCTAAATAATAAAAGATGTAAAAAAAAATTCTTCAACTATCAATTCCATCGGTATCAGTCGGTAACGTTGTACACGAAAATACGAACCCTCTAGGGCCTCGTCTAGTGGCCGCCAAGTTTCGTATTTTCGTGCACAACGTTACCAGCTGATGCCGATGGAATTGATAGTTGAAATATTTTTTTTACATCTTTTATTATTAAGATTTGTACTTAAACGTAGTTTTCTTTCGGCTCTTGCATTTCTCAAAGTTTGAGATTGATATTTTATGTATAAAAAAAGTTCGAACGTTCAAAAAATGTGGAGGTTCAGAAAAAAGATAAAATAATTTTCAGTTAAGTTCCTACCAAAATGCAGTACCTAAACTTACTTTATTGTACTCTTATACATTTTCCAAAGTTTCAGCTCGATATTTTATTTACAAAAAAAGTTCTTAGGTTCAAAAAAACATTCAGTGAACTGATGAAGTGAGGTCGGTAATATAGGTATTTAGCTGTGTCACATGCCCTTAAGACAAATTACCCAGAATTAAATTTTATAATCTCTCAAAATTTGCGGAAATTTGCAGGTATTTATGGTGATTTTACAGGTAAATATGGTGACCTGCCATAAATTAATCAAAATTAAATTGTAAACATTTTTATAATATTCTGGAAATTTATGAAATTTTTGCCAATTGACGGTAATTTGATCAGTGGTATATGGTAAGTTTCCATAAATTACAGAAAAATTCTATTATCTGCTACCAAATTTTTATTACAGTTTTTACGGTGAGTGGGCTGAATATCGTAAAATGCGAACCCATCGATGTATAATTTTTATTATTAACCTTTGACATCACTTTTCACTCCCTAGGGAGTAAAAAGTGGAGCTTTAGTCCCGCTTCATAAGCGTCGAAAAGGGCTGAAATCATGCATGTCACATAAAAAAATTATATAGTTGTGGATGATTCACTTCTAGGGACTACAGTGCAAAAAGAGGAAATAGGGCAATTTTTCACGAACAAAAAGAAGAATAAAGAAATGATTAAAAATTTATTTGTATATTTAGAAAAAAGGAACAATATTTTTTATAATAAAAAGCATCGTTTTTAAATAATGTTAAATTACATTTAAATGATTTCTGCCATTAAAGAATTTTTTGTAAATTAAATTAGAAAATAAATAAATAGATAAATTAGAAAAAGTAATATTTGTTAAATAAAATTTATATATTTTTTAAATCGTTCGCTTAATAAAGAATATTTCCTATTCTAAAAATTCATTTATTACAAATTAAATCGTAAGCAAATTAAATAAATACTAACAATTAGAATAAAATATTTATACCCGAGACTGTTTATTAATTTTATGCGTACTATAACTAATACTTACAACATAAATTAGAAACAAAACTTCAATTTTCTTAAACTCAAATTATTTTACACTAGCAGTAAATGCATGCGCGCGAAGTGCATGTTCACGCTCTCGGATTTTTAATTTATTAGATTAAAAACAAACTATTTAAAAATAGATAATAATCAATTTTTAAATACTAGGAGTTCTACACATTTTTTAAACAAAATCTCTTGAAATTCTTTGCAATTTTTTAAACTCACTAAAAATCTTCAAAATCATTTTAAAATATTCGTATTCTTTAATATTCCTTGAAACTGTTGAAATTCGCCAACAATCCTTGAAATATATTGTAGTTTATTCCCTAAAGTTTTTTTAACATTCGTGAAAGTCGTAAAAATCTATTAAAATATGCAGCAATAATTTAAAGTTCATGAATATAAATTCTATTAAAATTATTCTTTGAATTGCTCGAAATAAACTATTTAAATAAAATTCCAGCGTGCAATGCACGCGTTCACGTCCCTGACTTTTTTATTTTCTAATATGGAAAACATTAACTATTTAAGAACCCATAATATAAAATTGGTACATATACAGAATGCCGAAAATGTTTCAAGCAAATGAAATAATTTAAGAAACGATTAATTCTAGTTCGTAAGATATGTTAAAAAAAACTCTTGGTTTCGTAATTTTAATAATTTTATGAATGCTAAATTTCAATTTTTAATTCAAAAGTGGCTTAGATTTGAAAATTTTACATGTAAAATTAGTAATTCAAAAATGATTGAATATCAAACGTTCAAATTAAACATTCAAAAATTGATTAACCTTTATATTATTTGAGTATTATATGAACTGTATATTTGAAGAAAAAATATTTAATACCTATTAAAAATTGCGCTTAAATTTTCCTGACTCTTAAAAGCTAGTTTTTCAAGTGTTTAAATCTTTGAACTTATTAAATTTTTATTTAATCGAAAAATGTCATTAGGATCAGTTGTGAATCTAGCAATTCTGGTTTGAATGTTGATTTAATCGAATAATAATTGTTAGATTATGTAACATAATTACAATCGTTATTCAAAAAACTAAAGAATCTTTCATTTGGACAAATAGACCATTCTACTTTATTACAGTTAATTTAACAAATATTTAATTTGTATGGAATTAGTCAAATTATTCAAATTTAAAAATGTTAAATTAATGATCACAGATAAGTCTGTAAGTAAAAGAAAAAAGCTTTCACTGCTCGCGGTAACATATTATAGTTTTGAACACAAATATTTTGTATATGTAGAACGAAAAGGGTGAAATTTTGCGAGAATAGGAGGAAAGGATAATTTGAAAAAAGAGAAAACGCAGGAAAAGACCAGAGTCCTGCATTTTTTTTTTGTAACTTACTTGTGAATCTGAATTCAATATCCACTCTTCCCAAAACCTTAAGCTTTGGTAGGTCGTAATCTTTGTCTTGTGACAAGTTTTCGTATTTCTGCTTATCAAAAGTAGGAAGGATGTTTTGGGTGGGATTCATAGATTCCCCGGTTTTGTCATTTTCTTCTGAATTATCAGTATTCTCGGTCATAAGTTCCGTTTTACGAACTTCACCTCGTGGCATTCTGTTTTTTCTGGCTTCTTCGCGATTTGCCTGCTCAACTCTCGATTTTTTTACTCTGACACGTAATAAGAAACCACAGGTTGTGTGTTTATCGCCACAAGCTGGTTTACTGTAACCGTCGTCTGGTCGAAATCTTAATTCCAATCTTCTGTTGTTTGCATCTACCGCCTGCAAGTAAAAATGATGCTTCGTTATTAAAATTGATGAAACTATAGTTTACGAGGTGACTCCATGAACACCAATATAATCGATAAGAAGAAATATAGTCCACTTTCAAGGCCTGGACTCACTTCAGAGATAAAAAATAATGTCAATAGCGACATAAGTGGCATGGAAATTCAAAAAATTTATTTCTTTAGGAATACGAAGTAAAAGTTTCAAAGATTTTGTTTTTTAATGAAGAGAATTAGATCAAACGTATAGCAAATTAAAATAAACAATAAACAATATGTAGTGACTGGATTTTTCTTCTTTTTTAATAATAAAGTAATTATTATTACATATATTTATTTTTTGTAAGGTTGTAAGGCACACCAGAATTGAACAATACAATATTGTAAAGAAATCTATAAAATTATTTACTAATTTTGCTTTCTATGCAGGCATTTGGAAATTTAAAAATATTTTAGTTTTTAAATTTTAATCTTAATTTATAGAAAAGCTATTTGGATATTTTGTTATAATTTGATGAAATTTTATATCAAAATTCTTAATTGAATTTCTTTTATCAGAATTGCTGCAGAATTTTGATTCCTGAATTCGGGGATTTTCCATGTTTTTTATTGGCATTTAAAAAACATCTACACCGTACGCTGCCACTTAAATTCCATAAAAATGAGAGACTTTTAGAGGAAGAGAAAAATATCATTGAAAGGTGAAAAAGATATTTGAAAATTAAATCCTACTCACTAATTTAAAAAAAATTAATACATTTCTTCCAAACACAATAAATTTAATTTTAAAGTGTTCTGTTTTTATTTAAAAAATTAGCTTCCAAATTAACGGACGTCTGTAACTTAATTATTCTTCAATGAAAGGATTGATCCTGGTCTATATTATTTCTTTCGAAAATTTAAATTAAACTCATCGTCATCAACTTGCATTATTTTCAAATGAGACAAGTTTATATTTCCCATGAATTTTCAATTTGAGTTGCCTTAACAAATTTTTATTGTTAATTTAAAGTTTTTATCAACTTGGAATAATGTCTAGGTTCTAGTTTTATTGTTTGTAAATTTAAGATGTGTCAAAGTCGAAATAGGGAAATTTTCTGTTTCGTTTAATTCCAAATTCATTCTAATGAATTTGGATAATCGTTGGAAATTGGAAATTTTGAAAAAAAAACTGATACCTTCTTTATATGAGGAAAACTTTTAAAGTATTGGGAATAGGTACAAAAGTACTGTATATAATTTATTAGAATGCGTCTTCTAGACGCATCGATTGACCCACTGAAGAACCTTCCATTACCTACCAATACCGTTTGTTAATTTTTAAACAAATTTATTAACTTTGTTTATGCGAGGAAAACATTCTTGACATTGGGAATATAACAGTACTGTTTTATATAAATCTTCAACTTTTCGAGTCTCTTTGAATGATCTGTTAAAAAACCTTCCATGATCTATCTACAGCGATTTATAAAATTGAAAAAATTGCTTACTTTGTTTATATAAGGAAAATTTATTAAATATTTTAAATATGATATTACTAAAACTTTGAAAGTTGTTGGTTCCAAAAAACAAAACAAAAAAACATATTGAATGGCCTTTTGATGGTCTCTTTGATTTTCAGGAAATAAAATTTTTGGCATAAGATTTAGGCATCAAATTGATGAAAGAAGTATCAATCTTTTTTATAAGTGAAAATAAATCCCCTTTATGAGGAAGGAAAATAATTTGATGTCTGTGAGGAAACAAACTGCTGATTTTAAAACTCTGTTAATTTGATAAATAATTAATTTTTGAGCGATATTAAATTTAAAATATATCCAAAATTGATGCTTTCATTTTAAAATTATATGAACTTTGAAATCGCACGATTGAAATATGAATTTGTTCACTTTTTAATAATCGTGTATAAAATTATTAAAAAAGTTTTCTTTAAAAAGTCGAACTCAGTTATGTTTTCTAGTATATATTTCTGTACTTTAGCCAATCAGCGAAGAAGTTTAAAAATAGTGGAATTTGTTCCAAAACAGTGTTATTACTCAAAAAGGTGCAAAATTGTGTCAATATTGGCGTGTTTGCGAGGTTGAACATTATATTAATTATTTAATAAATAGTGCTTTAGGCAATTGATGGTAAAAATGAGTGTACCGTTGAAATTGAAGTAAGGCCTCCTAGGGTTTCGATAGCTTTTTCTTGATTTATCACATTTCCAGGATACTTTATGCAGGTTAACTTTCGGTCAAATCTGTGTCCCCCAGGAAGGACGGGTCCTTTGAACTCTTTTGCACTTTCAATTACTCTTAGGTAAGGCCTCTTACTTTCTTGAGGCGTAGTGTTGCTGGGTCCCTTCAACAAAACAAAATGAATCGCTCTAAAGTAATAGTAGATATATTAGAAATTTAGAATAAAAAATCCGGCCGGTAACGAAATTGAAGTTTGAACCATATAGGTAAAAAAATACAAACAATATTAAATAAACACAGAAAAGGCATTTAAAGAGATCGAGATCTAACAATTTCGATGATTAGGGAACTGTATTCAAAAATAATTTTGATCATATTTAAAAAAAATAGAGTTTCGATTGTTTTTATATAAATTGTGCCAAACTAGATATGATTTACTAGAAACGTTTAAAATAGCAGATATAATATAGATATAAGTCACTGCCATTGAACAGATTATTGTCGAGCAGCAAAATATTTTATGATATTGAGAAATTTGAAAAAATCCTTCAATGTCATTTGGAACCTTATAAATGTAATCAAATTCCTTTCAGATTTTTGAGGTAATATATTCTGAAATCTTTTGGAATTTACATTAAATTCATTGGAAACTATATTGAATCTTTATTTTTCCAGAAAACTTTCAAATGGTTTTAATTTTAAATCTTCGGGAATCAAATATGTAAATCCACTTTCCCAACATTTTCAGGATTGCAAGGTTTGAATCAATTTTTAATCAAACAGATTTTACACTTGAAATTGCCGAATTTCTCGGGGACGAAATATGTTTTTCTTTAGACGAAAATTAGACGGTGCGTATTTTTCCGGTTTGCAAAAAAATTGTCTACCAAGTTATGCGTATTTGAATTTTTGCTGCGTTTAAAAAAACTCAAATGTTTCCTTCAAAGCTTTATAATTTAGTATTCAATTGAGATATTTATCATTGTCTTTTTTCAAAATCCAGCGGAAGGATTCTAATAAATTAAAAATGAAGAAAATAGAGGTGCTTTTTTCTGAAAATATTAAAAGTAGATTTTCTAAAAAAAAAAACCCTATACCTACATTTTTTGCTACTTTGTTGTTATAAAATTAGTACTTTCATGAGGAAGACCTCTGGTAAGTCTTATGCGGGCTGAATTAATTTTGTGACTAAAAGAATTTTTTTTCTCACAAAATCGAATTTTCTGATTTTGCACACAATAAAGGACAGATTCGAAAATTGTCAAGATAAAAGTTTTCACGTCTATAGTGTTTTGAAAAGTACGCCATACTCTTTGACGATATCCTGCATCGTTTGCATGAAGAATTCCAAAATTATATTTTTAAGAAAAAAATTCTCCAGGTCTCAAAAATGGTTTAGTCGGACTAAAGATGATAGTATGCCTTTCTTCTATTAGCAGTAACTTTTCAAAAACATTGGGAGGAATAAAAAAGGTGGCGTTTTCTAGAAAATCTTTTTTATTTTTGCCTTTAAATTTTAAAAACATGAAAAAAATATTATCTGGAAAAGGCCACCGCTTTTATCCTTCCTAATATTTTTGACAATTTTCTGCTGATAGAAGAAAGCAAGAAAAATTACCTTCATGCGTGGTAAACAATTTTTGAGACCGGGAGAATTTTTTACCCTAAAAATATAATTCTTCAAATTTCCTCATAAACAATGTCAGATATCGCAAAAGAACAAAATGTATTTTTCATAGAACTTTTTTAGACGTGCAAACTTTTATCATAACATTCTTTCGTAATCGGCGTTGTTTGTGAGAATAATTAGAAAATTCGATTTTATGAACAAATATTTTTCTGATGACACAAATTATTTAGCCCGAATTAAACTCAGAAGATTTCTTCCTTAGAAAAGAGCAAATTAAAAAAAAATCGCAAAAAACATGAATGTAGATTTTTTGATAAGACATTTTTAATGTTATTAAGAAAAAGCACCATGACTTTGTCAATTTGAAACCTTTTTTAAATTTCCCGCAGGATTTCGTAAGAAGAAAATAAAACATATTAGAAAGAAAACAATAAATATCTCCATTAAATATTACTTTAAATTTTTGAACCAATTTTTTGTTTTTTTTTTGTTTTTAAAGAAAGTATAAAATTGAAAGACTCTAACTTTCTAGACCTTTTTTCGCAAATCGGAGAAATGTTTATCGCCTAACTTCCTCGAAGAAACAACATATTTCATTCCCGAAATGACAAGTTTCTCATAGCAAGCTAGAATCCCAATATGTTTGAAATGCTCGCTCAAAATATAAAGTACACCCATTGAAAAAAAATTCTACATAAACAAAGGAAATTTTCGTTTTGAGGAATGTCAAAATAATAACATTGTGAATAAACAATAACAATAGAAAATTCGAGACTAACATAACCTTAAAACTGCAAAAATGATACAAACTAATTTTTACCGGTCTATTTTTGTTCGTTTCTTCAAAATCGAAAGATTCATCGCTTTCAATTTCATCTTGATAGTCTTCAATGTTAAAATCCTTATCCTTATAGTAATTGCCATTATTTCTTTCCTCATTGTCACTTTCTCTGTCAATCGATTCGTTTGTCTCACTCATTACTCTTTTTATTACACAAAACACATAACACAAATCTTTACATCAAAAATTAAAAATCCTTATTTTGTAATACAATTTGATTATGATGAAAGTCAACCACATGACATCGATATGCCAAAGCAATGTGCAATAAAGCCAATAAAAGCATCCGGAACTGACCGGTAACAGGTACGTGTGCAAGGTGGCAACAATAACAACCACTCAAGATGTTTAGGTTAGGTTCATTTGTTTGAATGTACTTTTGACTCTTGCACGGAAGTATGATGGGTTGCCTCTAGGCAGGAGTCTATTCCAATAATTTTGTCTCTTCGGATAAAAACAAAATATGTAAGAAAAATAATAGGATTCCTTGAATAATATGTTGGCATATTAGATTTTCCCAAATTTATATCGGCAAAAATTCGACTTGAGATTTCTGGTGATCGATTCTCTGGTTTTAAATGGGAAAAGCTCGGTTTTCGGAAAAAAGAAGTACTTCATTTTTTGCAAATTAAAGCTTAGTCACCTCTTGAAGAGCGTTCAAGGAATAATTTTCACCCAATTAATTTTACATTTTACTACCCCCCCCCCCCCCCCCCCCCCCCCCCCCCCCCCCCCCCCCCCCCCCCCCGACCACTAACCCTTTTTTAATATGCCTAGAAAATGCCCAAATAAATGTTGTTAAAACATAGAAAACTGAATTCAGCGAAACAATTTTCACATTATAATAAAATTACAAAGTATTTAAAAAACACAATGTTTTATTAAATTTAACAATTTTGAATTACTCATGCAGAAACAAACAATATCACTGTAATTCTTAACAAAGAAGTCTATCATAAAAAAATGCAAAATCTATTAAATGATATATGAAAAACGCGAAAAAACTAAAAAAATCAACTTTTAAATTGTTAGATTCATGGCGAACTGAAGAGTATTTAGGTGATAATATTTTACTTTGTGATTTTCTATAGTTCATGATACCAATATACCTAGAATTTATGATTGACCGAAAACATAAAATGGCCAATTTATTTAATAATATTCTTAAACAAGTTTTAACAGTACCCGAGACTCAAGTAAAAAATTCATTTGAATTAAAAAAATATATAGTAATTAAAAAAACAATTCCATCTGATCACATCATATGGTTTCACTAGAGTATCTCGATTCACTAATGTTCCAATTGATTCAGTAATTAACAGTATATACTGTCTGATAATGTATATACTGTCTTAAGATATGTCTTAAGTAGGTGGATTAACATAAACAATTCTACAGATTTACCTTGAAACAAATTTAAAGAAGGAATACAATTTTTATAATGGTACAAACAGTTCCTAAATTTAATAATAATTTGTATAAATACACGAAACACACATGGGATCTCTCATTTCACAAACTTTAAGATGATTTAGTTATGCAAGATTTGCAATCTGCTGGGATACAAAATTTAGCATTGTCCATACATACATATTTCAGGTATGTTGATGACACCTCCACTATTTTACCGAAAAATAAATTACATTATGTTATAAATCAATTGAATTCTTAACATTCTAGACTTAAATTTACACATGAGATTGAAATTAATAATTCAATTTCTTTTTTAAATGTTAAAGTATTAAAAACTGATTCCGGCACGATCATTACTGATTGCTATCGAAAAAATGCTTATTCTGATAGCTTTTTTCACACCATCCCAATTGAACATAAAATTTCGATAGTAAAAAATCTTGTTCACACAGCTTTTAAACTATCACCTGAATCCTTTCATAAATAAAACATTGAATTTATAAAAAAACTCTTTTTCTAAACAATTATCCAATATAATTTATTCAAACACATAATAATACAGAACAAAATCAAACCAATTCAAGATTCTCTATCTAAAGAAACAAATACAAAAACTGTTTGCAATTTTGTTTTTAAACCTTCTGTTTCTATTCTTTTTCATGGTAAGTTACCTTTTGAAATTAAAATATTAAATGATTTCAATATTTCAGAAACTTTTGGAATCGATTCAAAACTAGATGAATTTATAAAATTAGGAAAAGACTCTTTGTATATTTTTCAATTTACTGATGTAGTACATGAAAAGTGCTACATAGCTTGATACGCAAACATTCAAGGCCACCTGAACCGTTTCCAATTGGAATGCATGCTTTTGCGGAATATACTTGACTCAGTACTCGCGCACTGCGGTCCTTCGTAAATGATATTTTTTGGATTTGATTTTTTAAATTGATTTCTATTGAGTGCCTTCAAAATTATGACATTTTCTAAATCAAAAGATTACTATAATTCATGTAAAGAATGAATGTATTATAAATCAAATTCTTTAAGTTGTTTAATGAATTTTAATGTGTTTCAATGTATTATGTAAGCTGAGAAAGCTTGAGAAATGTTTTTTTTCAAGCTTCCCTTTTGTAACTCTACCTACCCTTTAAGTTATAACATAACATAAGTATAAACTTGACAGTGTTATAAAGTCATGAAAGTATGAACTTTGAAATAATCACATAATAAAGCGTACAAACCTTGAAATAATCACGATTTAGGCAAATAAGTTAGTAGCGTATAGATAATATTCAAGACAAGGTGTTGCATATTTATATGTGTGTCACTATATTGACAATCCTGACAACTCATATACAGTGTAGCGAAAAAGTATAGAAACTCGTAGAAACTCTGTGGTTTGTTAAAAAAAACCGAGGTACCTGTCAACGTAGAATCCAACGGTGACCTTGGATTTGACCTTAAACCTCATTTCCAAGGTCATTTTGAGGTCAGCTTTGTTGTTTAAATAGGGACCCCTATTTTCGATGACATAATCGAGACGAACGGCAAATTTTACGTTCGGGTATTTGTTCAGGTTAAGGGTTAACGAAACCTCTACAGGTGAAAAACGGTCGAAGTACACTGTCATAGGACTTCGTAAGAATCTCGCAGAATTGTTGAACAAGAAGATAGATCAAACGGTGACCTTGGATTGGACGTTGATCCTCATTTTCAAGGTCACCGTTGAATTCCTGGTTAAAAGGTACCTAGGGTATGACCTTGAATTTTTAAAATAATTCTTTGAGATTCCTACGAGGTTCTATGCCAGTGCACTTTGACCTTTAATTGATCTGTAGAAGTCACGTAAAATCTTGACCTAAACACATACCCGAACGTTAAATTTACCGTTCGTTTCGATTCTGGCATTAAAAATAGAGGTTCCCAATAAAAACCCGAAGCTGATCTCAAAATGACCTCGAAAACAAGGTTCAAGGTCAAATCAAAGGTCACCGCTGATTTCCTCGTTGCAAGCTACTTAGGTTTACCTTGGTTTTTTTGTAACCCTCCGAGAACACATTTATTTTTTCGATCACGGACCAAATGCTTCTCAACGACGACTGACCATGCTGCAGTCTATAGCAAGCGTTTGAAACTATATTTGGGACCTCGAGGCTCGAACTATATTATCAGAGCCTGAGATACCGCAAAAATTTCAAATTTCTTTTAAAAATTTGTTGTGACTCAAATTGGCCAAGTATGTTCTCCGAACGTTAACAAACTAAAGAGATTTCTAGGGGTTTCCATACTTTTTTGACACCCTGTATATGAAAATTTCCAGTATTCGATCATGAGAAAAGGAATTATTTTTTTAACCATTGAAAAACTTTTTGATCTGAAGTATGTATTGAAATTACAGTTGGAATAATAATGCACCTGTCATATATGTTTGTTGAATGTATGTATTAACGTTTCAAAAGAAGGCTTTTTTCTAAAGTCGGTTGATTCTAAAAACGTGATGTCTCAAAAATGTTGTAAATCAAGAAATAAAATGCTAAAAGTTTTTGAACCCAAAAAATTAACCCAGATAGTTGCCTTTTTAAAAAATATATTTTCAAGAAGCAAAATGAAATCTTGCGTCCCTTGGAATACACGAAAATTTTCTTTAAATATTCGACACACGACATTGACATGTAAAATTTTTTTGTCTCTTAATCATAATTTACTTTTTGACGATGAATATTTACCCTCGTATCCTTTGAGGACTAATAGTACTTGAGAAGAATGGGACAAACCAGTATTTTTGCCCTACTTCTTACTTTGACTATTATTTTTGATCTGAGCTTACATTTTGACATTTCCGCAAAACACATCTGAAAAAAGCTCTTGAAAAAATATGATACAATGAACGTTCAACGCAGTATAAGCAACATCATCTTATTACCCTACTCTATGGTTTCTTGTTAGGGCATCTAATTTTTTTGTTTTAAGAAAAAAGATTATGAGTAGTATACGAGGGTGGATTGATAAGTTTCCGGCCTGACCAAGAGATGGCGCCACTAGGCCTACCTTGAGGTGGCGTTCTATAGTACCATCCTTAGATAGC
>NC_046664.1:92645255-92658915 GCF_010883055.1 Belonocnema kinseyi
CTTGACGAATCATTCTATAGAGATGGCATTACTAGACTAGAACACCGCTATGAGAAATGTATCAGCCTTGGAGGAGATTATGTTGAGAAATAAAAAAAATAAATTCTTAAAAACGTTGTTTTTCTTGGTCAGGCCGGAAACTTATCAATCCACCCTCGTATAAGGTACCCGGGTAGAAATTATAACTTGGTTCTTAAGAGGCTCTGTCTAGATTTCCTATTTTCTATCGAAACCCTAAAGTGGCAATCTATCGAGGGCGCAAGCGAAAGCGTCAAGCTTAGCTAGCGAGGTCATCAGTAGGCAACCCAATGAGAGCCTATTAACAGGGTCTTTATAGAATCTAGATAGTCCCTCAAACACTATTATTCAAAAGCATATGCTATTGTTTTTTATATTTTTTTTATTCAAATAAAATATTATGAAAATATTTAAAAATTGGTCATGCTAATTCACTTGTAAAATACATTTTCTTTACAAAAGTTTAATCTAAAGATTTTACACCCTTCTGTAGACTCTGACAAACACTCCTCCGTTTTCTCGTATTTTTATTGACATTCGATTATTAACTATACTCCGCACGTTATTATAAAATTAAACTTATTGTTAAATTTGATTAGAGAAGACTTATTACTAATAACTAAAGACAAAACGCAGTTTATTAAAATATCCGCAAGCGCCGAGAATCGAACGCACAACACACCGCAGGCTTATAAATCGAGCACCTAATCCACATAGCTACGATGCCACGCTGAGTGCGGTGTCATAAATGCTTGACGGTATTCATCCGATACTTTAGATATTAGGAAAAAAGGTTTTTGAAGCTCGATTTGTTATATATTATTTTTAAACGCACTTACGTGATTTCAAATTAAATCGATCTTTAAGAAAAACTCTTTTTAAATTTTTAAGACACCAAATGTTTTTAACTTTTTCAGAAAAAATGAAATTTTTCAAAGTTTGCGTCTAGGTAATTTTTTTAATTTGTTCCTTTTTAAATTTAAGTATAATTAAGCATAAGAACATTGATGTACTTTTTTGTACTTACATCGGTATTACCCGTTTTACCTGTCGAGGGCTTTACAAGGTCCCCTCAAGAAAATAATTGATTGATAGAAATTATTTTTTAAATATATCTTTATGAATAAAGCTTTTTATCTAGTTTAATTAAAAAATATAGTGCTAAAAAGTGAGTATATAAATAATGTAAGACAAGTAGCATACGACAATAAACTGCCGAAGGCCAGCAGAGGGAAAGCCTAGATTCTTCCAGCTAGGAAATCTGGCTGCGGCCTCGTGAGAGCCAATATTTAGTTTAGGCATAAAGAGGCAATTCCTACCTTGGTAGCAGGTAGCTTTATGAAAATTAATCAATTACAGTAGACAACATTTTGAAAGCGTCTGTTTGACTGCAGCTGAAACAAGAAATTCTCCATTGTTACTCTGCCCAATGCAACTTTGCTACATCGAAATTACAAGATTAAAGTACCACAGTAGATCTAGTGGTACCTATTTTGTTGCAACGCTAGCATTGTGACGAAACAAGAAGGGCACTTCAGATTTAGTGTGACCCTGAAGGAACAGTGAGTTTTACTTCAAAATTAAAAAAAGTAAATAAGTAAAGTCTCGTCGACTCCGAATAAAGGATATAGCAATTTATACGTAGAATGATGAAGTAATATATAAACAAATTGTAAAATTACCCGAAAAATCGTATGCTAGTTTTCCAGCGAAAAATGTATACTTAATCATTTATACAGCCTCGAAGTGTTCGGAAATGAGGTTAAATAAATGAGCAAACGATATCTTAGGATCATAATAATGATAAAAATTAAAGTAAATAATTATTAACGAATAGCGTATCAGGACAAAAATGTGTGTACACATTTGACTCTAAAGTAGACGACGATAAATAAATTCGTTAATTGTTATTCAGTGAGTTTCGCAAAAATCTATTGGCACCGTAGCGGATAAAATGAAATTATCTAATGCTACTCTCCTCGTTGCCTTTGCGGTGTTCCTAAGTTCTATTCGTAAGTATATAACGTAATATATACCTTGTCGGACCGAAGGAACCGAATGGAGCCTCTACAAAGTACCCGTAAAAACCCTATTGGGTCCCCATTTGGTTCCTTTTTGAAAAAATCAAAAAAATAGCAAGATTAAATTTTAAACTATTGAAATTCGGATTCAACGTTAAATTTTCTGTTAGAAACTCACGGAGTAATCGCAATACTTTTTTTGCAGCGTTGAAAATTTAAAAAAATATCATTAACTTCTGCTGAAGGTGACTTCAAGCGCATCCATAATAGCTCAAGTAGTATGTTGCGCGCGAAGTTTAAAAATAAAATTCTTTCTCACCAAAGATAATATCTTTGCTGCTACTAAAAGAAGATGCACTTGAAGTCGCCTTCGGCCCATGTAAATGACAGGTGTTGTATTTTTTTAAGTTTTTAACGTTGCAAGAAAAAGTATTGTGATTACTCCGTGAGTTTCTAATGCAAATTTTAACGTAGAGTCCGAATTTTAACAATTTAAAAGTTGATTTTTCTGGTTTTTTGAGTTTTTCAAAAAGGAACCGAATACCTTGTAGAGGCTCCATTCGGTCCCTTCGGTACGCCAGGGTATATTAACCCTCATACCACAATGTGAGACAGAGTCTCATTTACCAAAAGGTGGGGTGCCTCCACAACCCCGTGTCATTTTGAAACACATTACGAAATTTATGGTATAATATTATTTCTAAGGTATTTCACAAAATCATACAATTATTCTTAGGACTTTTTCAATCATTTTCGGCTAAATTATAACGAGAAAATTCCATTTCTTAGATTTTTTCAGCTATAGGAAACACACAGGCTATTTACACAGTCCGTAACACATAATATATTTCATAAAGGATAATAAATGATTAAGTAACTTCTTGCAGTAACGTTAATAATATATCGACCAAAAAAATGCAGTCACATAAACATCAGCATAAAAAACAGCATACAAAGGTACTTAAAAACATAGAAAAGATACGAATCACATATTCCAAATAGCACAGTAAAAATTCATATTATCGTTTCTCTAAACATCTGTAGCATGACTTAGTGACCCTCATCCATTTCCACGTGCAGAGGAAAATTGAAGAGGAGGCTATTGAGATCCCTACCTCCCTGAGACGTTCCAGGCCTAGCTCATGTGCGAAATTAGGGCCTTGGGGTGTCTAAACACCCCACCTTGTGATGTGAGGGTTAAAAGGTCGGGATAGGATTGAATATCCGTTAAGTAATTTAATTACAGCCCCTTATCATTATTTTTGATTTTTGAAGTTTTTGTTTTTGTTAGGTATACTACTCAGTGGGCACAAAATTTGGCGACGTCTTTACGACATGGTTTCGTCATCTTTATAACATCCCATATCCATGACGTTTCGGTGTCTTTGCGATATCGTAAAGACATCGTCAGATCATACGACTTATTTACGATATCGTAAAGACACCTAAACGTTATATACATAGGATGTCGTAAAGTTGTCGTAAAGATGTCGTAACGATGTGGTAAAGATATCGCCAAACTTTGTGTCCACTGGGTAATCTGTAAGATCTCATCTTTACGATTTTCATGGTATTTTCTGGAGAAAGGTAGGGTTAGGTGGTGTAAAAGGTGCTAAGAGTTACTTCTTATAACACTGTGTCCGAACGTATATCATAGCGTTGGGGCGAAAAAGAACCAAAATAAATGAAACCAAATTTTCTAATTTTAAATTGCACAGAAGGAACTCACATAAAAAGAAAATAATATAAGTGTTTAGACAATTAACATGCTTAGAGATTTAGTCATCATCACTTCCGCAATTAACACAGACGAAAATGTTTGATTGCCAGTTCAGAAACACACTCAATGGTTTTTATTTTTGACTGTAGAAATGATTAAAGAAAAGAGCAAATAATTAATGAAGAAAATACTTGAAATCAGTATCATGAAGGAGGGATGGGAGGAAATACGTAAAATGGGAGACGTACTGCGTGAGCACTGTAAATATATCAGCTTTAACACTTTAATCGGAATTTTTTACTCCAGTTTGTTTTTTTATGGATTTGTACAATGAATTTTAACTTCGTAAGTTTATATTTCCTAATTTGGCCGTTTTACAGAATTAATAAGTGCATTGCCCGCACAGCAGCCTTCGGGGAATGGGGATAATCCTGGCAGACCGCACGCCTGTGGTTTTCAAAATGCTGGACCTCAAGGAAATCAGCAACAAGTACATCAAAATAATGTTCTCAATCCTCCGTCTCCACAAGGGCATCAAGTGCCTCGAAACTATTATCCACCTGTAAATAAATTCCGACGCCTTCAGATGGAATCCGTATTTCCTAATCAATTACGACAGCATGCAGTGCCTCAAAACTATTATCCACCCGTAAATAGATTCCGTCGCCTTCAGATGGAATCCATATTTCCTAATCAATTACAACATCAACAACCACGTCCTCCTTCTTAATAATAATAATAATAATAATAATAATATTAATATTAATAATGATACGTGAATTTTCATTATTATACAATACCAGACAAACTGTATACTAAATTAATTATATACAAGTCTTTAAATTATCAATTTTTGGGTCTTCTTATTTACTGTGCCCGAAAAACAAATGCTTAAAGTTGTTGCACCTTTTTACTATACAGAAAAGACTCCTACGAGACATGAAATGAATACCAAGCATTAATAAAGGTGGGTCTGGTCCTAAATTTTGATAATTATAAAAAAAAGTGTTTTGTTGTAAAATTTTTTTTGCTTTTTTCATAATTATCAAAATTTAGGACCAGGCCAACTTTCTTAGTGTTTTTTATTTATTATCCCAAATTTTCAACTCGATGTGGCACTTCGTGTGAAAATAAGTTGGGAAATAAAAAAGTGACCCATTTCTAGCTATTTGAATCAGAGAAATTTCACTGATTCAGATTTAGACCAAATTCACAATGTTATAGGTTAGGGTAGCAATAGGGATACTGGAAATGGGTTAGGGTTATATTCTCCGCCCGTAATGAATTATAAAAATTAAAAGGGCGCCTGGAACAGGATAAAGTTGTGATTGGGGTTAAAGAGAAGAGATATAAAGAAATGGAAAAGTCTCCTGAAAATGGGGTCAATTGAAAATGGGTGTGTATATCGCTAAACTCACTCCCCCTTCGCAGTGCCGGTTATACCTTAGAGCGAACGGGTGCATGGCACCCGAACACCAATCATGAAGGGGGCCTTGGCGTTCCCAGAAAAAATCTGGGAAATAATTAATGCACCTCTCACGACAATGCAAATAGTAGAGGACAAAAAGGGGTGAAAGGAAGCAAACTCTAGTTTGCTTTTTCCATGTGTTTCTACAATCAATTTTGACTTCGCAGATTCATAAATCCTATATTACTGTCGTTTTACAGAATTAATAAGTGCATTGACAGCACAGCATCCTCGGGGAAATGGACCTAATCCTGGAAGACCGAAAGTTCCTGGTTTTAAAAATGCTGGAACTCAATGAAATGAGCAACATCAAGTGCGAGGGACTACTCTCTGAGAAACCTAGAAATCTTAAAACTATGAATGCGGCAGTCTCAATCGAATTCGTACAAAGGGTGCTAAGATTTATTTGAGATTTCTGGGTGTGGCCATATTTCTAGAACTTCTCGAAATCGTTAATGAATACGAGGTACAAAGAATACGCAGCGGTGTTGGCAGATATGCTGTGGAAGGATGTCGAGGAGAAAGGAATATTTCCGGAGACGCAGGCGCGCTTTAGAGCGTTCCCTTCGGTAGATAGGCAGATGTTGTGGGAGACAATGGAGAAGAGAAGAGTAGATCGAGGCCTTTTCGAAAGGGTAAGGGAGGTATATGAAGAGACGAAGATAGGGTCAGGGAAAGGGAAGGAATTTTGGAGGATTTCTGGATGGGTAGGGGATTAATGCAAGGGTGTCCGCTGAACTGATAGGAGGTTTTTGGATATGTTCATTCGCACATGTAGATGACATAGTGCTGCTGGCAAAAGCGAGGAGGCCCTAAAGGAGATAATGAAAAGGCTAAGAAGATACCTGGATAAGAATAGGTTAGAGTTGAATGCAGAAAAGTCTAAAGTTATGGTGTTCAGGAAAGGAGGTGGAAGTGATATGAGAGTTGAGTTAAGTGGAAGGGATATGGCAGATGAATGGAAGTGAAGTGAAAGAGTTTGTATATCTGGGATTTCGGTTTCGGAGAAGCGGTGGAGTGGATGGTCATATAAATGAGAGAGAATGAGAAGGACAAATATGGCGATGAAGCAGGTGTGGGGATTGTGAAAGAACTTCGCAGATGACTTTGGAAGAAGAATGAAATTTTTCGAATCGTCAGTGATGAGTGTCTTATTTTATGGAGTGAAGGTACAGGGCAGGGGATGGTGAGAGGTAAGTGAGGAATTAAATACGATACATGAGAGTTATGTAAAGTAGACACTGGTATTGTAAAGGAATATGCCTAATTATATTGTTAGAAGGGAGACAAGAAAACCGCGTTTAAGGATAATAGCATGGAGTCGGACGTTTAAATATAATAAGAAATTTTTCGAAGAGGGCGGAAGTAAGTTGGTTAGGGAGTGTTGCTGGGAGAAAGATAACATGAAAGGAAATGAAAATATGTACAATAAAAGGGAAAGGTATTTTAGAATGAATGGACTGCAGATGGATGAAGTGAGAAGGTTTCCATGAAGAAGATAGGAAGGCATATGAGATAGTTAAGAAAAACATTGTGGAAAAAGAGAACGCCGCAGGGAAAGAGAGAATAAAAGGGTCCAGGTTTAACGGGGATTATGTGTAGATTATGCCAAGGAAGTGAGCACGATATTTGTTAGAGAAAGGAGAAAAAGGATGTCAGGAGCTTACAGCGAGGATGAGATGAGGGTGCATGTAGGGTTTGAATAAGTTAATAATAAGTTAAAACGAGGTAAAAATGAGTGAAATAAACATGGAGGTATAGATGCATGAAATGGGGGACAAAAGAAGAGTAGAATTGGTGATGGGGTGGTCGGGTAAGATGGTGAAGAAGAAAAGGAAGGAGGAAGGAGAAAGAGGAATAGAGAAGGATAGATTGTGAATAGAAAAGAAATGATATGGCTGTAAAATAAACTTTTATCTATCTATCTAAACAAAAATCTCCTATTTTACCTTAAATATTCACCTACTAAACCGCTACTCTATCACCTCAGTAGATAACGTTTAAGGTTTCCTCTATACGAATTCACCATGTGCAGTCAAAAAATTCTCTAATTCTAAATGAGTAAAAAATTTACTGATTTATATTCGCAGAGAGAGAAAAAAAGAAATCAATAGATAACGAATTTAGCTGTCAAGCAATTATGTCAAGATATGTCAAAAAATAATGTTAGAAAATGTGAGTCTTTACAAAGCTTGCTCTGTGTAGAACAAATAATTGTAGGTTTTTAAATTTATATTATACTTACGAATGGAAATTAGGAACACCGCAGAGGCAACGAGCATAGTAACAAAAGAGAATTTCCTTGCTTCAGCTACAGTGCAGACAGATTCTCAGTGAACAGGTTTTGATGCTATTTTAGAAAGGCAGCTCCTTTATATACTATTCAGTTTCTTCATCTTTATGGCAAAATTTGAACGCAAATGTTTATACTGATATTCTATGGTCACCTTAAGGTTAAATGAGTATACAAACATAGATACAAACATAGGTGCTGTACTGGAACGTAGCAGGTGTAAGAAAGAAAGATAAGGATTTCTGGAGGTATACTCAGGAATTTCATGTGATTGGACTGGTAGAGACATGGGTAGAGAGAAAGTAATGAGCTAGAGTAGAGTCAAAGTGGCCAAGGGGGTATAAGTGGAGGCTACAGGAGGCGGTCAGAGTTAAGGTGAGAGGAAGGGCTAGTGGGAGAAATATAACAGGTGTTAGGGATGAATGAGAGGAAGTAGTTCATGGAGAGGGAGAGGAGGAGAGCGTGCAAATGAGGGCAGTAAATATAGGAAGGGTAACGTATAAGTTTGTGATTGTGTACAATAAGTATGGGATGGAAAGAGTTGAAGAAAGGGTGGAAGACTTACTAGGAGAGAGGGATGAAGGTATAGTGGTACGGGGGGGACTTTAATGCAATAATTGGGGAGAGAAGGGCGCCTATACTGAGAAGGGGAGAGCTTCTAAAGAAAATCAAAGAATAAGATAATAAATAAAGTGGGGGAAATTCTAAGAGACTGGATGAAGGACAGAGGCTAGGCGGTGGCGAATGGTATGGTGATAGAGGACGAAGTTTGTGGATAAAGGGGGAGGGCGGCGGGAGGCAGGGTGGGGAAGAAGGGTCGTTAGGGGAAAAGGTGTCATGGACGAGAGAGGCGATAGAGAAGTATCAGGAGCTGTTGGGCAACGTAAGTTTTGAAGGGGACTCGGTGAACGAGATATGGGAGGATCTAAAAGAGAATGTGAAAGGGCGTATGCAAAAGAAGGTATTTAGGAGGAAGAAGAAAGCAATGGTGAAGCTGTGGTTGTATAGGGAAAGTAAAATGATGAAGAGAAAGGTGAAAAAAAGTACAGGAAGTGGAAGGAAGGAACCGCGAAAAAGGAGAAACACGTAGAAATGACCCAGTGGGCACGAAATTTGGCGACTTCTTTACGACATCGTTACGGCATCTTTACGTCAACTTTACGACATCTTATATCCATGTCGTTTCGGTGTCTTTGCGATATCGTAAAGACATCGTCAGATCATACGACTTTTTAACGATATCGTAAAGACATCTTAACAACATGGACATATGATGTCGTAAAGTCGTCGTAAAGATGTCGTAAAGACGTCGCCAAATGTTGTGTCCACTGGGGATGTAATTTTCTAAAGGTTCATTTCAGGGATCAGATACATGGAAGAGAGATGAGGGGATTAGAAGAACGAGGGAGGTAGATGGAGAAGAGCTGAATGACGAGGAGATAGAGAAGCAGATAAGGAAGTTGAAAAAATCTAAGGCAGTAGGGCTGGACGGGGTAGAGAATAAAGCGTGGCTGTTTGGCACACAAGAGGTAAGGGAGAGGCTGAAGTTAGTAGTGAAAAAAATATGGAGGGGGTGGGATTTCCAGGAGGGTTGAGGGAGGGGTTGATCGTACCACTGTATAAGAAGGAGGACAAGGAGAGGCAGAAAAATGATAGAGAAATTACGCTAATGAATACGGCGTACAAAATATAAGCGATGGTGTTGGCAAATAGGCTGCGGACGGATGTTGAGGGGAAAGGAATATTTCCGGAGACGCATGTGGGATTTAGGGAGGGAAAGAGTACAATTGACAATATTTAGGTCTTGCAGCAAGTAGTGGATAGAGAACTGACCAAAAAGGGTGCCAAAGTGTGCGCGTTCTTTGTGGATCTAAAATGCGCGTTCCCTTCAGTGGATAGGGGGAGGTTGTGGCAAGAAATGGAAGAAAGGGGAGTGGAGAGAGGCCTGTTCGAGAAGGTAAGAGAGGTATATAAGGAGACGAAAGATAGTGTGAGAGAAGGGGAAGGAATCTCTCAGGGTTTTTGGATGAATATGGGGTTGAGGCAAGAGTACCCGCTTAGCCCAATGTTTTTTGCCATTTTAATCGTGGATATGGAAAGTAAGCTAGCGGCCGGATCCAGCGGCATGTCCAGCTGACATAGTGGTACTAGCAAAGAGCGAAGAGGCTTTAAAGGAGATGATGAAAAGGTTGATAAGATACTTGGATAAAAATAGGTTAGAGTTAAGTGCGGACAAGTCAAAGGTTATGGTGTTTAGGGAAGGAGGTCGGAGATATAAGGGGGGAAGTGAAAGTGGAAGGGAAAAGCGGTACAGGAGGTGAAAGAGTTTGTGTACCTGGGCTTCCTGTTTGGGAGGAATATGGGAGTGGATGGTCATATAAAATAGAGGGTGAGAAAGGAAAATTTTTTTCCCCCACATTTGTGCGCAGGCCTGATAAAATTGAAGGTCAACAAATCAACAACTCTAATTTAGTGATTGTGAATTATCTTTTGTTAAAGCTCTTTTGGCTTTAGCGAACGCATTCTCATCACGTATCTCGTGCTTCGCACTCGATTTTGTTTAAAATGTGATCTATTCTATACTATGTGTAACACTATTCTATCAAATTTATATTATTTATTTCTGCACAACGCACAGTGATCAAAAATCGGAAAAAGGTGGTCAAAAACCCCCAAAAAAAGTTGTCCTAAAGTGTTTTTTACTTATAGATAAGGCTCAGCAGTATATGTGTGACTTATTGCGACATTCAATGATAATAAAATCTATTTTTTTACTGAACGATTGAGTCAGAAAGTGAGAGTTTCACGAGTACTATTCATCGCTTTTGATACAAGTGAAAAAACGACTGCACAAAAAAACGCATAACTTGTGAAATGTTAAACAAATTTCTGTTTTCCAAAATGGAATCGTCTCAAAAAAGTAAGTACTTTAATATTGTTTAATTAGTGAATCATGTTTTTATTGATTGTAATTTACAAGAGCATGTAAAGTCGGTTGAAATTGTCTCGAAGAAAAAACGAGAAGTCATATAATTTGATGAAGATTAAAAAGGTTTCACTGAGTTCCACCAAAATATTTAGTTTACAATAATAATAAGGGTCTTCCTTATCACGTATCAAAAAACCAGCTCCAGATAGATGCGGTTTTCAGTTTCTCAATTTTTATTTCAAGCTTCATATATGTCCATAACCTAAAAACTTCAAGCCCCTTCATATTGAGAACCGGTTGGGTTAATTAATATAGTTCCAGCACGGCTATAATTTAACCAAGTTTGAATCCGATAAAAAAACAATAATTTGAGGTGGATTCACTTAACGTATTTTGCCCTATATGTTTATCAAAAAAAGAATTTTGACCTCACATTCATGCAAACTTAACCTAACCTGAACTTGAACTTACTTGAAGTTACGGTGTCTTTGCGATATCGTAAAGACAACTTAACGACATGAACATAGAATATGGTAAAGTTGTCAGAAAGATGGCGTAACAATGTCGTAAAAACGCTGCCAAATTTTGTAGATTATTTCTTATTTTTGTAATTAGAAAATTTGTATTGACAAATATTTTATGTGCATTTTTTAGAGCCTGTACCTGACAATAAGACTTTTTCAATGACCAGGAGGGAAATATTCGATCTAGTAAAATCCAAATTACCTCGAAGCCCAAAAGAATGCTTAGACATAATAGAAAAAGAATCAAATAATGCAAATATTTTGTCAGTTACTCTGAAGCTTCAGATAAGAAAATTATATACAATAAGAGAGTTAAATAAAAAAGTAGTTTTAAAAACCGTGTATAGTTCATAAAAGTTCATAATATATACACGGTGTTGTTAAATATTTTTTGAGTTCACTGTCTTATTGTATAGTATTTTTTCATTTATAGCTTTAGAGTAACTGCAAAATAAATAATGGCCTTCTAGGGCCTTTATAAGGATTTGCCATATTAGATGCATGGTTTATTTATTTTTAAAATAATTTTTGCCTGTGAATTCGTAATCAGCGACCATGAAAACCCCGTTATGCCAATCTTGAAAAGAATTGAAAGTTTATTTAGCATACTCCTTCACCAGATTGGAACCGCCGTTTTGTTTTCGGAATTTTTTAGATCAGATTCGTAATCAGCAACCTTCAAAACTTCGTTGTACCAATTTTGAAAATAATCGAACTTTTATTTAGCATACTAGTTTTCGGAAGTTTTAACATCGGATTCGTAATCAGCGACCGCAAAAACCTGTAAGTAATCGAATTTGGCCCATTTTATGAACATTTTCTAATTTTTGCCACCTTTTTCCGATTTTTGACCACTGTGCAACGGGCTGGTACTGTTTATTCAGATATTGCAAAATAATGTACAAATTTTATTTGTTATGTTTACTTTAATATTTGCTCCTTATTTTGAACGATTTTTTTTATCTTAGAAACCATTAAAAGTATATCATTTAAAAAAAATTATATTATTACATTTCATAATATGTATTGGCATTGAAACATTCGTATTTTCACTCTCTCGTTTTTTTAAATTAAAAAAAAATGCTCATCATATACAAAAACATGTTGTAATAAAATATTGTATTGCAACTTGTGTCGTTTTTCCATAAATTCAATCTGTTTATTTTCAATGTTATTTATTACGATTTTTATTAAAAATATGCATCCTAGCCGATAGAACTAGGAACCTTTGTTTAAGGTGGTCACTCGCCTCACCTAAGTCCGTAGATATTCTTGGACTGACGTTACATGGCCGAAGGATATCCTCCACGTGCCGAGTCACCTTCTTGGACCTCATGTGACTTTTAAAATTTATGTACGACTAAGCTTGGCTCTTATTTTGCTGACCTCGGGTTTTGCTCGAAACTTCAAGGGAGGGCCTGGGCTGTTGAAGCTGCCAACTAACCGGAGAGGGTCATAATATAATATAAATTCATAATATAAATTTCCCTTACTCCGCCAATTTTCGACACAGCGCATTAACGTTGATACGAAAATAATCAGAACACTTTCCTCTTCAATGCCCCGCTTGTAGTTTTTCTTAAGTTTTTTTAAACTGCAATGTTAAAGAGCTGTAACTTAAGCCCTTTTGATTGCACAGTACTTCTCGCCTTAGGGCTTTTATAGATTTTAAAAATTATGTACATATGATTGCGGCATTTGTGGATTTCATTGAAGAATTCAAAAATGCAAAAACCCGATTTAAAAAAATGGTCGTTAGGCCCTTTTGATTTCTCACCCTTTAAATACTCATCATAATGAAGTTCACATTTGATGTGTAAGAAAAAAAATCTCTAACTTAAGATATGTATGTATCATTTGCCATGGACCTATTTTATAATATTGTAAATTATTCTGATGGCAGTAGATAGCCATTATGACATATTGGGTTATGAAATAGTAGATTATACAACAAGCAGCATACAGTGTCGATTATAATCAACAAGCAGGAAGAGTGCCTCGCGAGCGTGGAAATTACTCAGTTCTCCAGAGGACTAAATGCCACTTTACTTCGAATGGAGCCGCTACAAAGTACCCGTAAACACCCCATTGGGTCGCCGTTCGGTTCCTTTTTGAAAAACTCGAAAAAACAGCAAAATCAACTTTTGAATGGTTAAAATTCGGATTCTACGTTAAAATTCCTTAAAGAAGATGATGGAATAATCGCAATAGCTTTTTTTGCAACGGCAAAAAGTTAAAAAAAAAATAAGACGTATAACGCCTGTTGACTGCTACTTACAGGGGATGCGTTTGAATTGTAGCAGTCAACAGGCGTTATACGTCTTATATTTTTTTAAACTTTTTACCGTTGCAAAATTAAATATTGCGATTATTCCATGACCTTCTGTAGAGAATTTTAACGTAGAATCCGAATTTCAACAATTTAAAAGTTGATTTTGGTGTTTTTTCGAGTTTTTTAAAGACGAACCGAATGGGGACCCAAATGGGGTCTTTACAGGTACTTTGTAGAGGCTCCATTTGGTTCCTTCGGTCCGCCAGGGCCGACGCACAGTGGGGTGAAATCGGAAAACGAGGTTCAAAATGATATTTAGAATGCAATTATGCACCGATTTTAGAATTTTTTTTTTGAAAAATTCAGAACTAAATTTTTCAGAAAATGGTGAGAGTAGATTTTTTATTTTTTTGTT
>NC_046664.1:92659015-92662263 GCF_010883055.1 Belonocnema kinseyi
AAAATAAAAATTAAATAAACAAAAAAATAAAAAATCTACTCTCACCATTTTCTGAAAAATTTAGTTCTGAATTTTTCAAAAAAAAAAATCTAAAATCGGTGCGTAATTGCGTTCTAAATATCATTTTGAACCTCGTTTTCCGATTTCACCCCACAGTGCGACGCGGGTATTGGGGAAAAATATAAAAACTATCTAAAAAATCTGTCCGCTGCACGGGAGCATTACTGTCGAGCGCTGCGTGTGCGGCTCGCGAATTTGAGCGCGCCTAACACTCGCATCTGTTGGCTCTCACGCTTCGCGGTCGATAATATATTCTTCTCGCGCTACGATCTCGGACTATATACTCCCCTCATATTTATGCACGTACCTCTTAAAACTAAAGATCAAAGCATCAAAAACTGTAAGTTGGTGATTTCGGATTGAATAAAATGTTATTGTAAATAGCTTGTGACGTTTTTCTAAAAGCTAATTTTTGTATATCAAGCGTATTTTTATAACAAAAATGTATAAAAAAATTGGTAAATATTTTTTGGTTGATCAACTTTTATTTTTTTATTTTGTCTGATCTCTTTTGTCGTTTTTCTACAAATTTAATAATTTTATTTTTAATTATAGTTTTGCGATTAAAAGAAAATCTAGTCGTGCTTTCTGAATGTATTTAATACCAAATTTGTAGACCCTCTTTGGGTTGTCTACTTTTTTCTATTAATTTTTTTTCGTACCTTGTGCTGTTTTCCAAAAATTTAATTTTTTTATTGTTAAATGATTTTTACATTTTACATGATTTTTTTAGGGGAAGGTGGAGCGAGACGGTGCACAAAATCTTTGACGCTAATTAAATTGTAACCTGTAAGAACTTGCGGAAACATATATTAGTTAAATTTGTCTCCAATTTATCATTTACAAGTTGCACATATGTTTTTGTAAATGGAGTGAACTAATTTTGCAGAAATTAAGTATCAAGCACTGTATGTTAGGTGGGGCCATGGACATAGGAAACAAGGGACTAGGCATGCCATTGCGGGGGTGATGCAATGAGGGGGGAGGTCCGCCACCTTTTGATGTCCCGCGACAAACATGGCAGCGCCCACATGTTTATATTTTCATGCACAGTTTGTCGGCAAAAATGCTCGTGCACATAATCAAATGGTACATCGTAAGATGGCGGCTCTCCCCACTCATGGAATACTCCCCCCTCCCGTGGATTCAACTCCGCTCGGCAAGTTAGGATGGCATGCCTAGTCTAGTCCCGTGTTCCCTATGCCCGTGGGTGGGGCGCTATGAAACACGCGGCGGGTAAAACAGAACGCATGGTGAGGCGGTATGGCACAATTGAAATATCAATCTCAATTTTTAAATAATTTCGAAAATTAAAGAAAAATGTAAACAACAAATCAAAATTTATGCCATAGAATATCAACTGGAAGATATATAATGTTAAAATACGTATTTTAGGCAGAAAATAACCTGAACAATTAAGGCAGAGGAAGGATGAAGGAAATTAAAGGAATTTAAAATAATAAAAAATGAATCCGAAAATCAAATTTAAAGAAAAATATCTATATTAGTTGAAACCTACGCAGATAAATGGATGAAAAAACCAAATTTGAATACAAATTTAATTTGTTTGGTAGTTGTTGTTGTTTCTGAACTACAGAAATAATAGGAACTTATGTTTTTCGTACACAAAGTATTTACGGAAAGAAAAGTGAACTTCCTTTTATAAATCGTTTCAATGCTATTATTTTGCACATATTTAGCAACTTTGCGACAAAGTGTTGATGCATCAACTTCGTATTTACTTTTACCTTGTCGGTAATTTAACTCACAGTTTCTTATGCTTTCAATTTCCCTTTAAAACTTTCCTCAGACTAGTGTTGTCTACCAGTCTTCCTTTTATAATTTAGCATTTTAATAACTTGAATCATTTACTTTATCACTTTTTATTTGTTTACAAATATCTCGCAACTATCCCGACCGGCGCGGCGACCGTCTACATTGACAGTGAGTGCGACAGGCGGATGTTCCGGTGTTCTATTCTGCCCCATTCAGCTTGTTGCATCTCGCCCACAGCGCTAATTTTATTTGAAATCCGTAATTTTCTTTTCCGAATAATTTATAATTAAATCTAATGTCAAAAACAGAAAATCTTAACATCATTTTTTAAATTCTTGTAAGGGAAAGTGGGATAACAACATTATTAGTACTTTATTTTCTCTTGAAAATCACACCATTCCTGAGTTCTGAAGTACTAAAATTTTGTATTTAATTTCTGATACAACCCGAGTCAAAATATAGGCCCTACTTTGACACTCTTCACGCTAATTTTTTTAGGGGGTAATGTTGTAAAGTAGAGGATATTTTCATACGATTTTTGCCCCTACTTTAGCGTTCTTATGGGCACAAATTTCCAAATCTTCCATTTGGGGCTTAGTTTTTGTTTCTGAATTAATGCTCCACACTCTACCTTCCTGTACAGAATAAAAGTATTTGACGAAAACGCTGGGTAGTTTTATAAAAGTTAAAATTGTCTTTGTTTTAAATTGCGTTGAACTAGTCCCCCGAAACTCTGGTTTTTAACGGATTTTTACGTTTCGGCGCGCACAGAATCCGAAAATCGTACAATTTTGTCGATGTCTGTCTTTCTGTACGTCTGTATCTATGCCTGTATGTATGGTTACCTGAATGTTGTATCCACGCTAACTTTGGAAGAATTTGTCCAATTGAGTCCGCATTTGATAGACTTCTGAAGGTCCCCAAAATAAAGGCTAAGTTCGTTAATCAGATATTTCGAAACAAAATTAAAAAATTGAGTGAATTTTCAAAATTTTGAAATTTTTATTGTTGAAATTTAAAAAATTTTTATCAAAGTTTCTTATAGACGGGTAAAAGACTGGCAAATTATCCAAATAAAATTGTTAATTTTGGTGAAAATTAGAAAAGTTATATACTTTCCAAACATTTGAAAATCTTCACAAAATAGAAAAAAAATTTTTTTTCATAGATCCAAAAATTTTCACTAGATACCAAATATGTTTTAATAGTATTTAAGCCGAATTTTTCGATAAGCCCACATTTTTAAAAATTAGAGCCTGTATAATCTAACAGTAGATCGCGGAGCGCGATTATGGCAATGAGAATGTAATCGTCAAGGCCGTAGGTGCTTTGAGAACCTTCTTTAATGTCAAATTAAAAAAAAGTTTCAGCTTCACTTTATAATTGTAGCTTATGAGGGGTTTGAATTAAAG
>NC_046664.1:92662363-92673398 GCF_010883055.1 Belonocnema kinseyi
AGGGAAAAGGATTAAACAACCAAAACAGGGTCCTATTAGGATCAGGAAAAATAAAATGTGAACAATGTTTTGCAATATCTGAATAAGCAGGGCCGAACCAAGGTACACACAAAAAGAAATTGTAAGAGGAATTTGATACAATAGATTTTAACATACAATGTAGAAAATTTTGCATTGTGATCTGTGCACAAATGTGGAGGGTAATGCAAAGACCGAGCGCGGAGCGCGAGGTACATACATTATCGATCGCGGAGCGAGATAAAAATATTATCGAGCGCAAAGCAAGACAATCAACCGTCGCTTTAATCCTACTTTGAATTTTTTTTATAGATATATGTTTTTTCCGAAGGATTTGCGAACAAAAGAAAGAAAACTTGTCGAATATCCGAAGTTTTGCAAGATCCTCGGATCAAAACAATATTGAAAAATTGAACCTTTTGTTGAGAAAATCAGTATTTTCGTGATAAATATGAATTTTGCGAATGATAGAAACCAGCGGGTAGCAGGCGGCAGCATTTTAAATGTTAGAATCGTTTGCTATTTTATTTTTTTACTCATAATTCTGACATAGCAAAAGAATTCTAGAGACCAAACGACCTTCCAAAGGGCCAGGTCTTGATGATGGTGTCCCCAAATTTTGGAAAATACGTTGTGAAATGGAGCAAACAGCAGAGAGAACTGACATGCCCTATCTGTGTTTTCGTAACTGTATTTGTAATCAACGTCCAGGTTAGCTATTACCTTCACTCTACACACGGTATCGGGGCGCTCTTCGTTATCGACCGTGGGTCAAGACTACAATTCTCGAAGGGGAAAACACATGGACCATGGACATAGGAAACAAGGGACTAGGCATGCCATTGCGGGGGTGATGCAATGAGGGGGAAGATTCGCCACCTTTTGATGTCCCGCGACAAACATGATTTAATTCTTTAGGTTATTTGCTGCCTAAAATACGTATTTGAACATTATATCTCTTCCAGTTGATGTTCTATGGCATAAATTTTGATTTGTTGCTTACATTTTTCTTTAATTTTCGAAATTATTTAAAAATTGAGATTGATATTTCAATTGTGCCATACCGCCTCACCATGCGTTCTGTTTTACCCGCCGCGTGTTTCATAGCGCCCCACCCATGGTCATAGGAAACACGGGACTAGGCATGCCATCCTAACTTGCCGAGCGGGGTTGAATCCACGGGAGGGAGGAGAATTCCATGAGTGGGGAGAGCCGCCATCTTACGATGAGCTATTTGATTATGTGCACGAGCATTTTTGCCGACAAACTGTGCATGAAAATATAAACATGTGGGCGCTGCCATGTTTGTCGCGGGACATCAAAAGGTGGCGGACCTCCCCCCTCATTGCATCACCCCCGCAATGGCATGCCTAGTCTCTTGTTTCCTATGTCCATGGGGAAAACCTCTTCTGGGACATAGACTTTTTGATGCGACTATCATCAATCGATATTACTTGAAAAATAATGAGATACGTGTCCCGGATTTTTTAGTCCCTTGTAAGAACTATGAGCGATTGTAAATCACATTAGCCAAGGATGAAAAACCTTAGCAATTCGCAAACGATTATAAACGTTCAAATGCTGCCGTCTGCTACCCGCTGATTTCTATCCTTAGCAAAATTCATATTTGTCGGGAAAATAATCATTTCTTCAACAAACTTTTTTATTTCTCAACATTTAATTGATCCGAGGATCTCGCAAAACCCCGGATATTCGACAAGTTTTCTTTCTTTCGTTCGCAAATCCTTCGGAAAAAACATATATGGAATCAGTGCCGTATCTATAAAAAAATTCAAATTCGGATTGAACCAACACCCTTAATCACATAATTATTCACTATTACACAATCACTACACTATTTATTAATCGCACTTAATTTTTTCACATCCCTTACTTCTCCTACTTTCTAATCCCAAATTTTGCCTAATACTCCTTTCTCTACTTCCTTTACTCTATCATCCTGCATTTACACTCACTTGTCCTACTTCCCCTTATTGCACGCCCATGCTTCTCCTACTTCTGGTACCATCCCTTTCTTGTACCTCATGCATATAAATTTCATTGATATGAATAATATAGATCGAAATGAAGTGCAAAAATGAATAAAACATGTTCTATACCTGTAAAATTTTGATTTCACCTTCAATTTGTATTTGTATTGTTAAAGGCTTCGTGTTCCAGCATGATAATGTCCCGAAACACACTCTACGCCTCTGCCGCAACTATTTGGAGTCGAAGGATAATATAGATCGAAATGAAGTGCAAAAATGAATAAAACATGTTCTATACCTGTAACATTTTGATTTCACCTTCAATTTGTATTTGTATTGATAAAGGCTTCATTTTCCAGCATGACAATGTACCGAAACGCACTCCACGCTTCTGCCGCAACTATTTGGAGTCGAAGGAGAAGGCAGATGTGCTCAAAATGATGGAGTGGCCTGCACAACCGCCGGATCTAAACCCAATCGAAAAGTTGTGGGATGTGCTGGACCCCTAAGTGAAAAAACTACGTCCGACAAACAAATACGATTTGTGGGATAAATTTAAACAAGTATGGTATAGCATTAGGCCAGAAATATTACAAAAACTTGTCACTAGGATGCTGAAAATATGTCAAGCTGTCATTAAAGCGCGTGGATCGCAATTCGATGAAAATCAAATAAATTAATCTTTTCAATAACTTCACGGATCTTTTTCAAATGAAAGTGCTCAAATACTAATGAGTATTGACTAAAATATTTATATTTATTGTAATTTTCTGCAAATAAAGTCAATAGAAAGAGTGTATAATTGTAAAAAATGAGTATAAGTCTGTTTTTCCAAGGTGACCTCAAACTTTTAATGGGGGGTGTACCTGCATGTTATATGTATGTAAATGCATTTCAATACACCTCGAAAAAAATGAAATATTTCCATATTTCCATACACTTGTATGGAAATACACAGAGGTCTGGTCAGCCCACATGTCCCAAATCGAAGGTTACCTGAACATGTGCTAATAGAGGGTTAAAAATTCAAGTTTGTAAAATTAATGTGTTTCATATAAATCTTTATAACATTTAGATTCGCAATATGGTGTACACTCTATACAATCGTGTGCAATCCCTTTCAATCCTTTGCAATCCCATAAAATCTTTATTATACTTGAGCAGCGAACCTTACACTTACCAAAAATCGCCCCATTCTCGCCCCTAACTATAAACGATATTTTTGATAACAACCGCATCGAAAGTTCTACATTTGTTCCCTTTGGAGTGATTTGCAGTCCCCTGTTTCGACTTTCTAGTCTAGGGTCTCGAACACATATTTTAAGGTGCCTTCTCAGGCTTGATATTTAGCTCACGTATTCACAATGACAGCTTTTTTCCACCACTATAAATTTTTTGATCTCATATTTTAACCACATAATATTAGTGGGCAAATACAATCCCCCCAAGAGGGATTTTTCGAAAAATGGTCTGATTCTTGTTTTATTATAATTAATTGAAAATTAGATGCATTTTACGGGCCTGAAAAGTTTCAAACGGCCAACATGAGTGTGCCCATGGTGAAAAGAAATCGGGTCCGGTCGTTTCCGACTGAAACTAGAGTGTTATTTTTTCGACGATACTTCAAACATCGTAAAACCTAGGATCGAGCTCAGGATTTGATTGAGTGCCTGCCATTCCTAACTCAATCTTCCTATTGTTAAAGATAAGAGCCCGTTGAAAAAAAATTAAAAATGATTGAAATATTAAGCAATTTAATTTCAATATTCTCCATTAGATGCATTAGATAACGGTAAGAAGATTAAAAAAATAAATAAGAAAATCGGTTAATATGTTTAATTTCTGTTGCGAGTTTTCGTAGCTCATCCTCTCTTTTTAGATTCTACGACAGAAAATATTGAAGAAAGATGCTGCATATTCTAGAATTGGGAAAATGTGGGATTGCAAGTTACTTTCTTTTCAAGATGATACTTGAAGGATATACAATACGCAGCCTTTTCTCAGGCAATTCCTTTCTATAATTTTCAACCGAAAACTCGATATTCATCATTTATCTCTCTTTTTTTCTTAAATCTTTGTTTTAAACACAACTGCGTGCTTCACAATGAATCTGTGGTTGCTCAGGATTGACGCACTTTTTATTTTTAAACAAAATATTTCCATTTTTAACCAAAGATATTAATTAATATCAACTAAAAGGATAAAACACAAAACATGAATTTTCAACAAACAGTGCCACATTCTACCAAATAGTTGAATATTCAACCAAAAAGATGCTATGTTAACGAAAACGGCTTATTTATTACAAAAACAAACAAATTATCAAACAAATAGTGTAAGTTTCCATACTAAAAAAAAGATAAATTTTCAACCGTAAACGGAATAGTTAAATCTTTTGTAACGAAGAATTAATTTCATTACAAAAATACGAATGTGCAACAAAAAATATACTTTTTCAACCTAATTGTTAAAATTATGAAGCCAAAAAGGTGAATTATCTTCAAAAGGTGTAGTCAACTTGGGTCTGTCTCGAATAGTTAAGAGGTTAGGGGGGAGAGAGGCGGTAGGTGCTTTTCGAGGGAGTGACCTACAAATTTGTGACATGTAAATATATAAATGGAATGGAGGAATGGTAGTTTTGAAAAGAGAGGTTGAGAGAGGCTGAAAGATGTCCGTTGAGTACTAGGCTGTGTGTATGTATGTATCTTGGGGGATACTCTGCCGGAGAGGAATCCGTTGAGCACTCGACTGTGTGTGTATGTACCGGACCCGATAGACCCTTTCAGGGGGAGGGGTCCTTTGAGCGTTGGCTGTGTATGAGTAGTTGTATGTGCATATGTGTCAGATCCGGTGGACCCTCTAATGGCGAGGGATTCGTTAAGCACTCGGTTGTCTGTGTGTATGAGACGGACTCTGTGGGCGCTCTGGCGGGCAGGGGTCCGTTGAGTACTCGTCTGTCTAAGTGTATATGTGTATTTCAGCAGTAGGGATTCAAAAAGATAACATTGGATAAGAAACCTAAACAATTTTATCAAACTCAAGACGTGTAAACATGTTTGATGACAATAAATAAATAGGCTGAAAGGGGGACAAATATGTCAGGTGCAGCTCAGGATTGCCAGCAAGAAGCAAGAGGGTCCGCAGTATCGCGGCGAATGATCCACGACGGTGAATGCCGTTGTCAGGTTCATCGATCTGGCTTCCATGCGTGTTGAGAGGTAGAGCTTTCGCGCTGCGTGCTGGATGGCAGCTTCGATGCGAAGGCTTACCTGTCGGGGTGGTACATCCGGTTTGAGCGCCGGCCGCAAAAAATGGGTGGGGATGAGGAGGCCCCAACCATCACCCCCTCTCGTGAGATCCAATGCACGGGAGTAGAAAGCTGGCGCGTCCAAACCGCGCCAGTCGCGCACTCGTGATTAATGATCTCCCCGAAGAGTGACCGGACAGAAAGAAGTTGTTGTGCGTTACCCATTTGGACATTGTTAGACAATCTGAGAGAAATTTGGCACAACTTGAATTAAGGGTGACATTTGTTATATGTGGGAAAAAGCCCGCAAGCGGGAAAAAACCACAAAATCTGATAATTTCTTTTATGATTAAGTCTTTTGGCATCACGTGCTTGCGAAGCGGATCAAAATCAGATTTCGCGAGAGAGGATATATGTTCATAAAGAGATAACGATGCTGATTCATAGAATTTAGTGGCGGTTTCTTTGATATACTCTGAAATATAAGGTAATTGAAATTCTTTGTGAAGGACAGATTTCTTGAAGTATCTAGGGGTTTTTCATGCATCTAAGGAATTTATTTTGTATAATATGGATGTGATGTTACTTTTTGACGCACCATCCCAAATTGTACAGGCATATGTTAGGATTGGTCGGATAAACATTTTGTAAACTAGGATTCCATATTGAAATTTAAGACTCAAGTGTCTATTAATAATAGGGCTTAAACGCTTTCCCTTTAGTTTCATGGATATGCTGCTTTCAATTAAAACGTTTATGGAGTTTACCCCCTAGGTATTTTACGGAATTTTTTCATTCTATTGGTTCATTAAGGATTTTTGGTGGATCTATTTTGACAGACTTTCTGACTAAGAAAAGAATTGATTCTGACTTTGCTACATTAATTTTGATTCTCCAAAGCGTAGCCCATGCCGCAATGATTTCAAGAGCTTTGTTTAGTACTTTGAAGATTTTCCGAACTAACCAAGAGGAAGTGAATAGTGCGGTGTCGTCTGTATATAATTCAATTGTAACCTCGGTGACCTCAAGGATGTCGTTCACGTAGATAATAAAGAATACCGGACCTAAGATGCTGCCTTAGTGCACACCCGCTCGGATGGGTTTCTCTGTTGAAAGTTTCTGGTCTATTTTGACTGAGCATTTTCTTTTATAAGGATAAGAGTTTACAAAGAGGATGAGTCCTTTCGGGCAATTGTAATTTATTAATTTTCTGAGCACTCCCACATGACAGACACTATCAAAAGCTTTTTCTACATCGAGCATCATGTGCTGTGTGGAGTGACCTTTTCTAAAATCGTATTGTTGTGATTTAAGGATGCTTTTTTCCTCGAGATAATAGTTTACGCAAGTGAGTATTATTTTTTCAAAGATTTTGCTCCTTGTATCAAGAAGACTAATGGGCCTGTAGCTGGTAGGATGATATGGATCCTTGCCTTTTTTCTGAAAAACTAATATGTGAGCTATTTTCCATGAGTTAGGAAGTAGCTTAGTGATTTCTTGGCGATAGGTGACTTAGCGCGAGTGCTAGTAATTTCCGGAATTTTGGGTGGCTCTATAGTTTGAGATTAGATCGTATGTGTTTTTAATGTAGAGGCGACTACAGTGCTCTAAAGCAGTGATTTTTTCTGCGGCTAGAAACTGACTTGTGGGGTGTATTCACGTATATAATTATCTTTTTGAGCGGTCTGAACAGATTGGTTTATTGGGCAACGTTTCTTTACGCGTATCATTAGTTTTTGGTTTATTAATTATGGGTTTTCTGGAAGCTGTTTTAAAAGCAGGGCAACCTATGTAATTAGCGGGGTGGTCTCCTGCACAGTTAGCGCAAGTAGCCGGCGATTCAGGATTCTTTTTGCACGTACAACTCTGATGCGCGTCACCGTACTTCACACAGTGCGGAGTGGCGTGACATACGTCAGAAACATGGTGGAACCTTTGGCACTTAAAGTACTGGGAGGTTTCCTTATGATTTACGTAGGGCTCGACCTTTGTTCTTATAAAAGCAATAGACTTCAGATTGAGAAGCTCTTTTGCTTGAGGGGTATTCGGGAACGTTACCAGAAGCCTTGGTAAGGCTTTTTTAGTTTGCCGGCTCCTCATTCGAGCAGCCGACGTGAATATAAGCTCTTCCTCTTTTAGTTCGGAGAGAACTGAGTCTTCCGGGAACGCTATAGGGATATTTCGAATGATTAGTTTAATAGGTGGAGAGTCGATACTTTTATATAAGTAATACTGAAAGCCTTGCACCTCTATTTTAGAGATAATTTTTCTATATTTTTCGAGGTATGAAACTTGGATAGAATAGATGTCTGACCCGAGATTGTAAATTATCGGCTTAAACTTGGTGTAATCTTGTAACAGTTTATGCAGAACTGTATAGTAGGGGCTACCCTCGTCCACAATAACATTATTGGGGGTATTTTTCCCAGCCCTGCAGTCTTGTTCGGATTAGGATTTTTAATATTAGGGATTGTGTTTAAGTATGACAGATCCCTACTCACGATAGACGTTCGCGACGTCCTACTACTTCCTCTGATTGAGGTGGGCGAGGTTCGGCCACGGCTGGCGCTGTCCGATGCGTTATCGATAGATTTGGCGAGCTTTCGCTTTTTACTTTTAGGGGTGACAATGGAAGAGTTGTCTTCCGTATCCATCATGGTTAACGCCACTTTGGTGGCACTACTGCTTCCTGCTGGACAGGGAGCTAGGTTTGAGCTCTGTGACATTGGAGTCACAGAGCGCAGAAGTCTTTGATCAATCGACATTTGCGTCTGATAGACCAAAATCTATCAATCTATCATGAGCATAAGTCGATCTATCAAATCGTATTCTAATCAGAGGTCTCAAGATTGCAACGACTTCTCTACTGAGTATCGATTCAGAATAATCAATCGATCAGTGCCGACCGGCGAAAGCTCTTCCTTATTTATAAAGGAGGCTAACGCGTCGTGTGCGTAGAGGGGATAATAACGCCGCGTAGTGGCTGATGCGCGCAAAGAGGGGATATTGCGATGACAGTTGGTTCTTCGCAAAAACCGGAGTAGCGATGCCGCGTAGTAGCTACCGTGTTGAAAGAGGGGATTTTGAAAGGATGGTTGGTTGCTTTCGCGGGTGTCGCGACATCATACCGTGGCCCTAACGACGTCTTACTGGCTTTTCATTTACATTTTTTACGCTACTTATTTCTATTTTAAAGTAAATTTCTATATGATCAGCACAAAACGTCGTAAGAAAGAAAAACTTAAATTATTTCTTAAAATTTGTCAGCCCGCTGGCGGGCGGCAATTGCCAGCGGGTCTTTCTGCCACATTTTGGGTGATAAATATTACTTAGGATTAACTGAATCGAAATTTTCCTCTAACAACGAGGTCATCTAAAAGAATTACAACTAAGTATACTGTAAAATATACAAAAAAGAAAGGATGAGGTCTTCAGTCTATTAATCGGTTATTCTCTTATTATTTACATGTATTTACATTACGGAAGCGCTACTTGCTACGAGGCCGGAAATCGTATCGAGGTGGAAGATCCTCACGTCTTGGCGGTCTCTTTATTCTCCCTCGGGGTCGTCCGGGCCTCCTTCCCGCCGGAGTAGTCGTTCCTTGAACACCATGTAGTTCCTCATCCGGGGGACTCGCTCGCCCTTGAGCCACCCTTGGCTCGGCAGTCTTTTTCTTGAAAGAATTCGGGTTTCTGGATCCCCGTGAAGTGTCCAACGACGAATTGGGAATCTTGTTGGTTTTTTTATCCTCATTCTCGTAAACGACGGCATGTGCTTTCACTTGTTGTACGAGGATTGATTAGTCGTCTCCTTCTGGATGCTTTAAGTCACGCTTGACCCAGAGGAGAGAGATTTGTGTACTTTGCGCCGGTAAAATTCCCATCTGTACTTGATACACTTCGCCGTCTAAGTGCTGTATGACTAGATATGGTCCTTGCCACTTTGAGGCGTGAGCACAATTGAAGCCGCGCTCCTTGTCAAACAAGAAGTGTGTCCAAACGCGTACCATATCACTCACTTGATAACGTGGAGGTTTTCTTGGCTGCCGGTGATACGTTTTATTAATGTAACGGGCCTGATGACTCCGTACTTCGTCCACAATCTTCTCGCATTGAAGCTGAGGCTTTACGACGAGGGGCTCTGGAAACGCCCATTCTCCGTTTCTTTTTGTAGAAGTACCGAAAAGCACCTCACTCGGAATTTTTCCCTTGGCTGAATTTCTGCAGTTGCGTAGATTAAAGAGGTTCTCATGAATGTCTTTGTCACTGTTCTGATGAGTTTGTACATGGAGACGCAAACGCATTCCTTTCTTGAGCTCTTGATTTCTTTGCTCAGTCAAATTGGCCTGTGAATTTTAGGTGGGTGTCGTCCATAGCACGGCACCCACTGGGCGCAAACGCTCTGCCACACCTTCCCTTAAATTGTGTGCCATTGTCGGTAAGAATAGTCTGAGGGTAACCATAACACCGGAAAACCTCGGACTCCGTAAGTTCGACGATTTTCGTGGCCTTGGCGTCTCCGAGTCGAAAGGCCTCGACCCATCTAGAAAATAAGTCTGTAACGACAATCAGAAATCTTTTCTGTCAAGGAGATCTAGGATAGAGCCCCTTCAGATCTAGGGCGACGGTTCCCCATTTTGCTTTAGGTTGTCTCAGTCTCTGCAGAATTATTCCAGGGGTTCTGAAGGATTTGAAACTGGCGCATACGAAGCAGGTACGCACATACTCCCGTACGTCGCTACGCATGCTATCCCTGCTAAACTTTTCCTGAATGCATCGAAGAGTTTCATCACCTCCCGGATGATCCGAAACACCTTGCTAACTATGTAACTAAGATTTTCACACAGGTTTTGTTGTCCAGGCTGTTCAGGTGGGCTGAAAGTACAGGCGCTCTTCCAGATTTCCAGGTTGGTTTCCAGAGTGGAAGGAGCTGCTGGTCCGCATTTTCACCCTGTTCCCTATTATCCAAATACGTCTTTTCGAACCAGGGGGCAAACTTTTTTCATTTTTTGTTGATTTTAAAAGGGTCCTATATCACTAAAAGCAAAATATATCAGAAAGTTAATGTTTCTATACGTTATACTGAAGGGAACACCTTTTAAAGTAATAATGTTGTTCTGTCGACCAGGGTAGTTAACTAATTAATTCTGATGTTAAATTTTGCTTGTTATTGGTCAAAATAATTTTGTGAATCCGGGCCAAGGCATATTTTTTCTCGTTTCTTCAGAAAATTATTTTGACCAGTAATAAGGAAAATTTAACATCAGATTTAATGAAAGGAACACTACCCTGGTAGAGACAACCTTAGGTCTCCTTCAGAGTGAAAGTTTAAGTCCCATACTAATTTCCTTATTCCACAGTGATCTTGAGGAATACTTAATAAATCATGGAGCCAGAGAGATTATGGTTAATTATTTTACGGAAGCATTCTTTTTGGCTTACGAGGATGATATTGTGCTACCAGCAACTTCTATAACTCTTATTTAGAGAAACATAAATATAATTGGTTAATACTGCAAAGAAAATGTTCTTTTCATTAATGAAAATAAATCTAAGATTTTTATTTTTCATAAGGGCAACCTCAGGCAAGATGACAGATTCCGTTATAAGCGTGAACCTTTAGAGATCGTGCAAACGTGTACCACGATCCACCACGTGGTGCAGACGGCACCACGTTCTCTATCTCAGCGAGAGTTGCTAAAGCTAGTGAAAGAAGGATAAGTGCTTCAAATGTAGCTGTGGGTGCAGTCCTCAGGATTCTGTTCTCATCGAAGTGCGA
>NC_046664.1:92673498-92678378 GCF_010883055.1 Belonocnema kinseyi
ATAAATTTTTTCGTATGTATGAAAACAGTATTTTCTGCATCACTGTCTAGGATTTAAAGAAAACTAATCAGGATTTTTTATTTTACAACCAGCATATGAAATCGCAAATTTATTGATGAAGTAACAATATATTTTTTCAATCTTATAGTGCCAAAAATAACTTTTAGCCCAGGCAATAGGTACTTTTGCCTGGAAGAAATGCATACTTAGTTTGCTACCCCCCGCCCCCCCCCACCCACTCAAGTAAAATTTTTAGCATGGTGTCCAGATAAAATATTAATCAAATGGCTGAAGGTCATTCTTGTAGTAACTTTCAACGAGAAATCGAACGAAGACTTAAAATTTCACCTTGAACTTGATTTTCAAGGTCATTTCAAGGTCAGCTTTGTATTTTTGAATGGGAGTCTCTATTTTTGACATCGGCAATCGAATGAGTGGGAAATTTTACGTTTAACCATGTAATCAGGTTATAGGTCAGGTGTGACTTTGCAGGTCTGCTGATGGTCATTCATACTAAAGTAAGGCCCGGCTTAGGTTAACGGGACTTTATCCAATAATGTGATTTCAGGACGGCAGAGCTAAAATTGTCCATTATTTGCATCAGGGTATACCGTGAAGGGTATTTCTGCCCAAGTCGTGCAGTTGTAAATTGAAATGGGCAGTTCTAAATGTAAAAATGGGTAGTTGTAACATTTTTCTTCTATTCACATTACAAAATTAAACATGAAATGAAAAAGTTCGAAGGAAATAAATATGATTGTTATTAATAAATTGCACCTAAATCTATCTAAAAATACTTCTAAAAAGAATATTTCACAAAAAATAATATTTTTATATGCTTGTTCGTACAGTTTCTTCTTTCATATAGTTTTCTAAAGTAACAAAGCTTTTCCAAATTTTCCAAAATGAAAGATTGTTGGTATTTATTTCCGAATGAGCGCACACATTATGGACAGAGAAGAGTTAGAGGCCAAATTATGAGAAAAGTATTAAGTACAACAAATTTGAGAAGCAAAGACCTTTTTTTAAGTATTTGTATACTGTGAGGTTGGGCAGTTCTAAAGTTTGCTAAGGGGATTCCCTGATTTGCATGAATTACAAAGACAAGGACAACGCAGAGGTTCCCGAAATATTAAAAGACTCTGAGGAAGTGGGAGGAGAGAAAGAAATAAGATCTAACAGCTATAAACTCCGGAAAAAGAGGATTCAGACAAAGAAGAAGAAACACCAGAGACGGATTGCACAATATAAGTACAAAGTGTCCATCGAGAATTTCAGAACGAAGAAAAGTTACTAGATTACAAACAACGTAATAAATACATCAGAAGATAATAAAAAATCCATCCCTCTACCCATACATTTGTCAATTCATCCGTCCATCTATCTATTAATTCATCAAATAATACATTGATCAATTCGTTTATCAATCCATTAATCCATTAATTTGGACTAGGCCTTATGGGCAGAACGCAGGTAAAACTGCAAAAACCGAGGTGGTAAGTATGCTCACCACTGTGCTTGTAAGGTTTAAGGATTACTGATGGGTGATTTTGAGGGTAGGGTTTAAAGTGTTAGATAAGTTACCAGAAAGAAGTTTTCTAAAATGATATTGTGAAGATACATTTCCACGAATAATAAAAGACCTTTGCATAAACGTGCGCTGTGGTTGCATTTTAATTATTGTTTTCCTTTCGCGGTGTTTTGAATGTGTCGATTGATCTTTATCAATAAAATGAAAGAGTAATTATTTAAAAATTTTTTAATTTATCTGCTATATCATCAGAGATTGTACCTTACCGAAAGTAGATCAACGCTCCAAACCATGAAGGCAGAAAATCTACACAATATCGATCAAGTTAAGAATCTTCAATAACAGAAAATGCTTAACGTCTTAATAAGACTAGATGGAAAATAATATTTTTAAATTAAAATTATTTCTTGAAAAAAAGATCCTACTCCATCTTCACTCCATTGGGAATCGAGCCACAAAACTTCTGATTTCCGGTCAGGTGCTTTTCCAATTAAGCTACTAGAGGGATCAGAATAAGAACTCTTAATTCAAGAACATATAGCTAATTTTTAGCTGGGTGTTAATGGTACAAGTAATTATTAAAATTTTTTAAATTTATCTGCTATATCATCAGAGATTGTACCTTACCGAAAGTAGATCAACCCTCCAAATCATGAAGGCAGAAAATCTACAAACTATAGATCAAGTTAAGAATCTTCAATAACAGAAAATGCTTAACGTCTTAATTAGACTAGATGGAAAATAATATTTTTAAATTAAAATTATTTCTTGAAAAAAAGATCCTACTCCATCTTCACTCCATTGGGAATCGAACCACAAAACTTCTGATTTCCGGTCAGGTGCTTTTCCAATTAAGCTACTAGAGGGATCAGAATAAGAACTATTAATTCAAGAGCATATAACTAATTTTTAGCTGGGTGTTAATGGTACAAGTAATTATTTAAATTTTTTAAATTTATCTGCTATATCATCAGAGATTGTACCTTACCGAAAGTAGATCAACCCTCCAAACCATGAAGGCAGAAAATCTACACAATGTCGATCAAGTTAAGAATCTTCAAAAACAGAACATGCTTAACGTCTTAATAAGACTAGATGGAAAATAATATTTTTAAATTAAAATTATTTCTTGAAAAAAAGATCCTACTCCATCTTCACTCCATTGGGAATCGAACCACAAAACTTCTGATTTCCGGTCAGGTGCTTTTCCAATTAAGCTATTAGAGGGATCAGAATAAGAACCCTTAATTCAAGAACATAACGCTAATTTTTAGCTAGGTGTTAATAGTACAAGTAATTATTTAAATTTTTTTAATTTATCGATTCCCAATGGAGTGAAGATGGAGTAGGATCTTTTCTTCATGAAATAATTTCAATTTAAAAATATTATTTTCCATCTAGTCTTATTAAGACTTTAAGCATTTTCTGTTATTGAAGATTCTTAACTTGATCGATATTGTGTAGATTTTCTGCCTTCATGGTTTGGAGGGTTGACCTACTGTCGGTAAGGTACAATCTCTGATGATATAGCAGATAAGTTAAAAAATGTTTACATAAATACTTGTACCATTAACACCTAGCTAAAAATTAGCGTTACGTTCTTGAATTAAGAGTTCTTATTCTGATCCCTTTAATAGCTTAATTGGAAAAGCACCTGACCGGAAATCAGAAGTTTTATGGTTCGACTCCCAATGGAGTGAAGATGGAGTAGGATCTTTTTTTCAAGAAATAATTTTAATTTAAAAATGAAAGAGATTCAAAATATTGTGCAGAATTTCATTACTGGATCGGCTATAAAGCAAGTTGCCCATACAAATTTTTTTTCTTTTAGCGACGTTAGGAAGTTCTGCTCTTTATTTATATTGGATAACATGTTTACTTTTCGGGATGTTATAGATGAACCGAATTCTGGGCATTCAGCACATCAGTAATATCGTCATATACCACATAACCGTTGTCAAAGAAAGGAAGGATGAGGCTTTAATTAGAAGGATACGAGTTTCAGTTGGTAGTGATTATTTATTCCTGGTAAGATATTCGCGAGGACTCCAAAGGTTCTCCTCGAAATATCCGTAACTTGGTCATTTTAAGTACGAGAGCTATTTAGAACATAGCCTAAATCTTTGAAAGATTCCACAAAGAGAGTGATACGCCAATCGATTCGGTTTTAATTACATTTGTACGAAGCATATATACAGAGAAGTTAAACTAAAGGAAGGATTGAAGGAGAAGTAGTATTGGATGTTAATAAATTCATGGTTTTAGAGGAATGAAATTGAGCGTTGTATAGAAGAAATCACTTTGTCTAGGTCGTGAGCAATCATCAAATCAATTCATATACAAGAATAATCGTGTGGTGGGTGGTATTATGAAGAACTATAGATAATCCGACGGAGAACACTACTAATTTTAAGTAGTGAGCAAAATTTTAGTAGCATTAAGTTTTGTGTTCACGTTACCGGTAAGTAAAATAGAATTTTAATCAGGCATAGGGTCAACAATTTTAGACTTAAGTTCCCTGCTGTAGAAGCCATTAGGAGCTTTGTAGTTCTTACCCACCAACGCACTCTTCTAAGGCGACGATACCTTGATAAAAATGTGCTCAGCAGTAGAGTAATTAGCAAGGGGATTCACTTTTACCTGTATACCCCTTAAGCTATCGTGAATATGACATAATATGATATGAGACAGATCCCACCTTTCTTCTCTGATATATATCTCTAAGAAAAAGTGTGTAATGATCAAGAGCTTTGAGACTCGAGGGAATGTTTGGCATAAGCCACGTCTCGGACACGGCTATGATACGATAGGAAGAGGACATAAAATGATGTTTGAATTTACTTGCTCACATTTGAAATAAGAGAATAAGGCACATAAAAAAGTAAAAATTAAAAAAAGTAATAAGCATTATAAAGCTTATAGTGTACAACTAATGCATAAGAAAGGTTTTACCTGCGACAAGCCATGACGGGCTGCTGCCGGGATCGAACTTCTAACATCTGCTAATGTAACAAACTTCGATTGTTCGAACGTGCCTCACTGCTGCGTTACAGTATTATTGAAAATTCTTATTTGAAATGAAAAGTATCGAAAGGTTGGATAAAGAAAATTGTGTACAACCCTGAGGACTCTTCAAATTTCTCCACGAGACCCGTTGGATTAAAGGAGCAGACGATAATTGTCCTTTAAGGAGACTTTTGGGAAAGAATGCAGAGAGCACTACTGATACTGATCTGGGTAAGTCTTTAAATTCCATTTCACACAAACAACACGCACAAAGTGAATAAAATAAAACCCAGACAGGAAGTACACAAAGAATGTCTCGCAATTGAGTTCTTATATGCATATG
>NC_046664.1:92678478-92680148 GCF_010883055.1 Belonocnema kinseyi
GACCTGATCAGCTTGTATGATACGCTTACCATTCCAATCTTTTCGGTTCAACGAAACAAACAAGATGATAACAGGATATCTGAACTACTAAGCAAAAGTTCGCTTTCACATCTCAAGGAAACTTTAAAGACAGAAATGACGGACCTCCTGATCGTCAGACGTCGAACACCATATAAAGCTATCAACGGATAAACCTATACACACTCCACTATATAAAAATCCAATTTTATTTCAACCAGAGATTGAGAGGCAAATTAGGTAATATGAAGAAAAAGGACTCATTCGCCCCTCATGATCGCCTTACCAAGCTAACGTTTGACTTGTCAAAAAGAAACTTGACTCAAGTGGTACACAAAAATGGAGATTGGTAATGGATTTCCGCAAATTAAATGAATTCACCACCCAAGACAATTATCCTCTCCCATCCATTGAGGAAATACTTTGCATGCTAGGACAGGCAAAGTACATGTCCTGTTTCGACATGGCCAATGGATTTTACCAGGTGGCTGTGGCATCTGAGGATATATGGAAAACAGCTTTCTCAACTCATAAAGGACATTGGGAATGGGTAAGAATGCCCATGGGATTAATCAACGCTCCCGCAACCTATCAGCGCATGGTGAATTTCAAGCTTCAAGGATTGATCGGCAACATATGCTTCATCTACCTTGACGATCTCATTGTCATCAGAAAAACGGAACAAGAACATCTAAAGAATTTACGAACAGTTTTTACTCGTCTAAGAGAAACAAAACTTGTCCTTCAACCAGACAAATGTAAGTATCTAGAAAAAGAAATAGAGTACCTTGGACATTCGGTCGGCCCTGAAGGAGTAAAACCTTTACAAAAGAACGTGGAGAAAGTATTGAATTTCCCCACTTCCAAAAATACTAAAGAGATTGAACAGTTTATGGGCCTTGCTTCATACTATCGTAAATTCGTCAAAAACTTTGCAAAAATCGCTCACCCGATAAACCACCTGAAGGAAAGAATATTCCGTTTGTATGGTCACACGAGTGCGAAAAATCTTTTCAAGAATTAAAAAAGCGTTTAACGACCTACCCATTATTGAGGCATCCAGACCTCAAAAAACCTTTTATACTTTGCACTGATGCCTCTAATGAGGGGTTAGGAGTAGTTTTGAGTCAACTTAGCAATGATGGAAGAGAGCACCCAGTTAGCTTTGCTAGTAGGAGCCTGAACCCTGCCGAAAGAAATTACTCTACCACACAGAAAGAACTTTTGGCAATAGTCTGGGGTATTAAGCAATACCGACATCTGCTCTATGGACAGAGATTTAAAGTCTTTACAGATCATCAGCCGCTCATAGGACTATTATCAGCAAGACATGATAATATGTCCTCAAGACTGTTCAGATTAACTCAGAAACTTACGGACTACAACATAGAAGTGATTTACAAACCAGGGAAAAAGAATGGGAACGCTGACGCACTCAGTCGAGCCTTTCCAATTCAAATAACTGGCAATGAACAACCAAGCACGAGTCAGGAACCTCCACGAGTCAGTCCTCCGACAGAATTGGACCTGGATGAATTCCTAACCGATTCCGGACTGGATCAATCACAACTACAAGAAATAGTAGACGATCTCAAAAGATTTTTACCTCCAGCTGAAGGTTCACTCAATACGGAAAATATAACAGTTGAAGA
>NC_046664.1:92680248-92681550 GCF_010883055.1 Belonocnema kinseyi
TACTCAAATGAGGAGCTCATAGCTGAAACTGAGGCGTATTTTGGAGACCTTCCGATCGAGTACTTTTCGAACGGTATCAAAAAGTTAGAAAATCGTTGGACTAACTGTATCGACCTAAAAGGGGAGTATGTTGAAAAATAAAACCGACTTTGGCCAAAAAAACGTCTCCGTGTTTCATTTTTCAGGGACTTATCAGACTGCCTAGTAGATGCTTCAGGACTTACTGTGTCGACAGGAAATTTCTGTATGGTATACATATAAATACTTATAACAAAAGGAATGCTCTTGGAATTCCGTTCAGAAACCATCTCAAATGATAAAGGAAATTCATTTAGAATACAGCACAAGAAAATCTATATAGATACATGTAGATTTTCCATGTGGCGAATTTTCCCTAAGTGGCACTACCAATAGAAACCATAAGGAACAATTAGATACTTATAGAAGTTCTATATTGTGAACTGTATTTCTTCTTCTATTTAAGGAAAGGATCATAATTTTGAAGACTTTTGGATTTCAATATTTATTCGAGCAGAGTTTCTGCTTCGAGTTACAATATTAGAATGCTGCCGTGCCAGGAGACCAGACCGCTTATATGTGTATTGATGATAAGACGTCAGAGATCAGAAGTGGCTGGACTCCGGATTCAAATGTGTATGGATGATAAGACGTCAGAGATCAGAGGTGGCTGGACTCCGGATTCAAATATGTATGGATGATAAGACGTCAGAGGTCATAGATGGCTGGACTTCAGATCTAGATATGTATGGATGATAAGACTCCAGAAGTATCTGGACTCTAGACCAATTCACATCTCCATCTCTCGGAAATTAAACCATGTCCTCACTGGTTTTAAAAAGAGGGGTTGATGCTGCAGAGTGGTAGCTGATGCGAGTTGCCACGAGGGTATTGGTGGCGTGATTAATTCTTGCTGGGCCCTTGATTTTGTAAATTACTTTACCGCATGGAGTTGTAAGCAATATAAATCTGAGTAGATTATTTAGTCCACATTTCCACAGTAGTCCTAGCATTAATATTGTCAGGCTAGTATATCCTAGACGTTCAAAGATGGTAGTGCCCGTAGTCCACCATGAATGATTACGGCGTTCAGCTAAAAAAGAGCTAAGGTCTTCTTGTGCAGTTGCTAAATCATGGGCAGAATTTTTGAGCTGCTGTAAGTTTAAATAAGTGTTAGAAAATACAGGTAAAGGTATGCTTTCGGATTCTAGAATACTTGTTTCGATTCTAGAGAAGTTAAATTTAATTTGTCGTTCTTTCACCGGGTTTTCTTTTGAATAATGA
>NC_046664.1:92681650-92688170 GCF_010883055.1 Belonocnema kinseyi
TCGAGCTTGGCCTTGGTCTCGGATATCGTTTTCTTGCGAAGATAGTAGTGTTTGATCAAAACTCGAAACTCAGATTTTTCCATATTAAAAAAAAAACTCGGAGGTAAGTCGCTTCTCAGTGCTGTAACTTGTAAATGCGTAAACATAAATGGCTGAAGTTTTGACAGGCGTCATTTAAAGGATCAAGCTCGACGAAAATGGTTCACATTAGTGAATACTAATGCAATTTCTTAGAATTTTCAGGTACTTATCAGACTACCTAGTACATGGATTTATATGTATGCTCCTAACATGTAATCTACATGGAATTACAAAGAAGATTTGAAGTGGTTTCTATATCGATATACAAATAGGATTTTTTAAACATTATGCACATTCCCTACTTCCACATGGATTTATATATATTATCCTAACATGTAATCTATATGAAATTGAAGTGCTTTCTATATGGATTTTATATGTGGAATTTTCTGACGGCACGCTAAGTACCTACTTCTATATTATAGCAGAAATAGTGATGGAAGATTAGGAGGTGTTTGTTTTTGGCAAATTACATTTTTTTTACCTTTTTATTTTCGGTTTGTCGACAATACCTTATTATTTGTTCCACTAGTGAATTTGCAAATGGTCATTGATACTTTTAACAGTTTTCGTCCAAAACTTCAATTTACTCATGAAATAGAACAGAATAATAGAAGAGAAGAATTCCTGAAAATAAAATCAAGAATCTAACGACCAAATTTGGACAGCTACCACAAAATGTTACCATTGGAATATGAAAAAGGGAACATTTTCCTCCCGTCCTTTCCCCCTAAAAAAGAAAAAAAAGAAAATTATTCTTCTTTACTTTGAACAAAAATAAAAAGGAGAAAAGAAAAATGAGAAGACAACCAATTAGGATGATAGTATTATTACCAACTGGTATAGAAAAATTACATATTTAGGTAGAATTTTAAATTTCCTTTCTGCTCATCCTTTTCAAAACAAAACTGCAATAATCAAAAATTGATAATCAAACGAACCTACCTGCACGTGAAGTTCGATTTTAATTATACATAGTCCTCGCTCGAGTAGTTTTAAACAATTGTAGTATCCTTCCGGTCCACGGTGGCAGCACACGTCTTCAGAGTCATAGATTCAAAAATGTACCTACTATCCCCATCCCCTGACCACATCATTATTTTAAGAGTAATGAAGCAGGATCAACTTTATACAGGATAATCCTTATTTAAAACAGAGAGGGATGATACTATGTATCAAAGAGGGTAGGGACTATATGTACATGAGCGAGGACTATGCATAATTAAAATCGAACTTCACCTACAGGTCAGTTCATTTGATTATCAATTATGCTACGTCCTCGCTCTCCTACATTTAAACACTTGTAGTTGTTTATAGTGTTCACTCCGGCTATATTTAGTGAAAAAACAAAAGTAGAGAACTTTATTTACCTAAGAATACATATTATCTTAATAAAACTTTCGCAAAATCATAACCATCGGACACAATCGGTCTTTGATAACATTTTGCAAAGATCTGAGACTTTTCATACCAACCCGCGGACAATCTGATCGTATCAAAATCGACCCCCATCTTCGACGCTGCCGATGTTGCGGCGTGTCTTTTCGATTGTGCCGAGAAGATTGATACGTCAACACTGCTGTCTTTCATGATTTCCTTTACCCATCTGCCGATTGTACACGCATTAACTGCTGAATATGGTTTTCTAGTAACAATAAATAATTTACTACATTCTTTTCTAAGGCCCTTCGTTACCTTTACACAACGTTTTAACGCAGACACAACACACAAATTTGGCTTATCTCTAAACTTTAGAAGTTTTAAGCAAGGTTGTAACCTGCCTTGGCCTGAAGTATTAATTGACTCAGGTACCTTTATGAGTAAGCAGTCTGAATATTTTTCGATATTATTAATATTTAATTTATCTACAGTTTGAGGCCTCTGGGCAGTGCTTAACGCTAATAAAGTAACTGTTTTTAGAGTTAAATTCTTTAACTCAGAAGTATCAAATTTTTGAAGGTAATCTAAAACTATCGATACAATATCCGCATGCTCACCTATCTTAGTGTCCGCAATCAAAGAAAGTGCGCCTCTACAAGAATTTAAGGTACCGTAAGACGCTCCATTATAAAAGAGTTCTGATAAGAACTTGATCATTAAGGTTGGATTAATATCCAAATATTGCAATTTTTGCTTTGTGCAAAACTCTTCCCATAGCTTTAAGGCACAACCGTATTGTTTTACAGTAGAGTCTTCTATTGAAGCTAACATGATGCAGGTTGCTTTCGTCGGAATTCCTCTTTCTACGAAAGATTGCCGCACACTCTGCTTGCAATTAAATTAAGGTGCTCTGCTCTTGGATTTTGTTGAGGCCTACAAGACGAAATTAATAAATTTGGATTAGCCTCAAATATCAAAGTTTCTCCGAGCCGCATGGAGTCAAAGAGGTGAAAGCAGGGCTATTTCTTCCAAAGTGGAACTACCATAATGCCCCTTGCTTTTTCGCGTCTGACCTTTGCTAGTGATTTGAGAACGAGGGCGAAGGGCCGGAAAGCTTAAAAGTAAGATTGAGACCAGGGAATTCTAAAAGCATCAATGTATGCCGTGCCTATGTCTGGCTTCGAAAACACACATTTTTTACATTTTTTGTTTTAAGCGTTGCCAAAGGGGTCAATCTCTGGGAAACCAAAGGCTTTTACAAATCTTTGGAAATACTTGTTATTTAATTTCCGTTATATATCAACACATTCTTGTGTATATAATCTATCCGCGATTACATTGTCTTTTGATGCAATATAAGAAGCTAACAAGATAATCCTACGCCTCTCCACCCATTGCCTAATATCACGAGCTAAGTCGTTGTAATGGTCGAAACTGACTCCACTCATTTTACTTATATATAAGCTAACGCAGTTGTATTAACAACTCTGATTAGGATTCGATAGTTTCTTAAGCAGCTCGCTAAGCAGTCTAGTGCAATTTTAATTGTAAGTAATTCAAGGTGATTTATGTGCTTGTTCTTTTCTTTCTCTGACCAAAAACCAAAGATCTCTTTGTTGAAATTGTTGCATGCTCCCCATCCCGTCAAAGAAGCGTCAGTATAAATAGTAATTGCATAAAAATCAACTTTGATATGGTGTACACTACTACTACTATTATCTTTCCACCACATTAGACCTTGTTTAACTCCATTATTAATGAACGTTTGTCCATCAAAAAAACCCATCATTAAGTAGAAGTTGATCAATCTTCTCTCTTTCTAATCTTTTTGTGTATAACCAACCGTACTCGACAGCTGGGCAGCATGCAATAAGTTTGCCATCCATTTTAAAAAGTATATGGAAAATAGTATGAATTTTAAATCTTTTGAACATAAGTTCAATAGTTTTAGAAATTTGACCAAAAAATGAAAGAGCAAAAGTATTTAACGAATTATATTCCTTTAATTCTTTCTGATTATCTGCAAGCAAATTATTACTCTGTTTATTTTTGCTTTGTTGAACTCTAATAGCAATATGTTTCTCAATTAATTTTTCTGGATAATGATTCAGAAAAAGGATATTCCTAACAATATTCAAATTTCTTGTGTGAAATGAAAAATTGGACAAACCTAGAGCTCTGTCAAATAAGTTATAATACGTCCTCGCTCTTCTACATTTAAACAATTTTAGTATCATTCCGGTCCACGGTGACAGCAGAAATGTAACGAAAACGTAAAAGGTACCATTGATCTGCTTGAATGGTTAGGTTTTATAATAAACTATAGGAAGTCGGAGCTTGTACCTAGTGTTAGGTGTAAATTTCTTGGAGTAATTATAGACAATGAGAGGTATCTAATCGAATTACCATATGATAAAAGAAAAAATGTTCTTGCTGTTATAGAAAAAATGTTGAATGCCAAAAAATGTTCAGTTAGAGAGCTTGCAATGGTTGTTTTGAAAACTTATTGCATGCTTTCCAGCTGTCCAGTACGGTTGGTTATACACAAAAAGATTAGAAAGAGAGAAGATTTATTAACTTTTACTTAATGGTGGGTTTTTTGATGGTCAAATTTTCATTAATAATAGAGTTAAACAAGACTTAATGTGGTGGAAAGTTATTTTTAGGTTATATTTGGAAGAATTCTTTAATTGGAATAAAGGGTAATCTATGAGAAGAGTAGAGCTATTCTGTCAAATATTAGTGCGGCCTAATTTCAGAAATGAAATTTTTTGATATTTATTTAAAATACTTTTGAATTTGAAGTTTTTTTTTTATTTTAATACTAAATTCGAAATGACAGCCAACGTCTGCGTGCTTGCATCGATGTTGCGGAAGACCATCACCGATGGTCAGTTAATTAATATTAAGGAACTTAAGTTAACTGATAAGTAATTGGTCCTTATATTTCAATATTAAATGTATAGTAACATATTTTGGTTCAGTAGCATTTTTTGCTGAACACGCCATTACAGATTCCGACTGGCCGCCTGAATTCGGGAAGAGTGACAAAAAAGTGATAAGTATTGTTTTGTGGCTGAAAATGGTAAATTTCACTTAAGTGCTGATTGTGCAAAACATTTTGTATGATATGACTAACAGGCATAAAAAACCTATAAAATGGGCTTGGGTCAGGATTCCAGAATTCGGTGAAAAAGAATCGGGACAAGCTCATGTGAGCACAAGCTCACAGGCATCAAACATGCACTGAGCACTGAAGCTGCACACAAATCGAAACAGTCTTACAACATACAGTGAAATCCATTATTATTCTTAACTTATATTTTTATCCCAATAATTAAAATCTATTTAAATTCCACATTCAGTATGCTCTGACTGCGTGGAACCTAATTCCTTTCAATACGCCTAAATTCCGTTTTAAGCTAAAAATTCAGTTCCATATAATGATAAAGAGGAATTCTTATTTTATATTAGCTTATTCCTCTTAATTTTAGAAAAAGGGCTTTAAAAACGGATTCAAAAGGAATTCCAATTACGTTTATTATTTTGAATCCTTTTGCATTTACTGGGAACCTTACGTCCTGCAATCAGTTTATCTTGTAGACATTATCTGAATATTTTCTGAATATTGTCCGAATTTTGCTAAAATAATCATGGGGGAGGGGTTAGTCAGTGAAGATGCCATCATTCTATATAAGTTGACAACATCATCCTTTCACAAAGTAACATCAAGAGCTCTGGCGACAGATTCCATGATGGCCATGAGGTCCTCATTAGACTTCATGAGGAGACCATGAATTTCCAGAATCGTATACAGAGTTACTTGCTTGTTGAAATTTTGTGTGTGGTCAAGAGTAACAACTTTGACTTTTAAGTTTTTAGCTTTATTTTTGACCAAATCAATTTCTACCTCTTGCACTTCGGAGTCGGATCCCAATGGAGTCAATACACCTAACGTTGTTTTCATGTTCATTTTTTATTTCCGAAAACGTGGAATTTAACTGGTCTTGAAATTTTGGTTGTCGGGTTTCAAATTCGCTGAATCTTCCCCAAAAAATCGAGTGACTGCGCAAATGCCTTGTTTTGATCGTCAGAGACCACTTATCGCATGAGTTCAGCGAGGCCAGGGTGTAGATTGCCAACATTCCCCGAGGCAACGACAGCGGTGGGAGTGGGAGGTACAATACCTATACTGCCGACACCCTGAACATTAGTGGTGCCAGGGTTCGCAATTGAGTTAGCATGAAGCTATGAAGTGTTTTATGCCGCATATTCCATTTTCCAATGGTTTTGAATTTTAGTTTCTACAATTTAATTTATTCCATCTTGTGCAATGCAGATAATAATTTTTTATCATTTGCACCCTTTTAGTTGCGATTTTCTGATAAAGTTGTCATTGAAGGGACAAATTCATCCCTAAATTTTTTTTTTAATTATAAAACTGTCAGGAAATATTACTTACTTCGCTGACAACGATTTCTACTGTTGACCAAATATTTTAATTAATACTTGTCCAAGAGTTCAAAAATCATATTGAGAACATTCGGCATAAAAAACTTCATAACTACCTTTAAATACTTTTTTAATCTAAAAAAGATAGGAAATCATTTTCTCACCGAAAGGAAGAAATTATAGATTTAGGGTTTTAGAAAATCAAAAACAGAGTGTTTGATCCTAAAATAAATAAATAATAATATAACATTGCAACAAATTCGAAAATTCTCTCAGACTGTGAATATTGAATTGTATCCTTTTAGGATTCAGGTTTTTTGTTAGAAGTTTCACTTTTACTATCGTCTTTTCTATGAACCTAAGCATCTGCTTAGGTTTAAGTGTTATTGTCCCTCATCTTCAGGAGAATTATCAGACGATGCCTATTACTTTAAGCCCTTTACGATGTGACCATCGAAACTCAAAGTTGGCCTTCTTCGAACGGTTTATTACCGGAAAAACCAAGCATGCATTATTTTTAGTCATCAGACTCGCAACCCCCGTTTTTTATTAATGAAAAACTATATTTGATGGCCATTTTTTTCACTATACACATTCCAAAATCTGT
>NC_046664.1:92688270-92701645 GCF_010883055.1 Belonocnema kinseyi
TCACCCCTTATTATAGGTTTTTTATTAAGGTGAGAACAGTCGATTTCGTATTTGGATATTGTGCATACTGCCAAAATTTTTTTCGTCAAACTCAAAAAACTAATATTTTCATATTGAAAAGCGTGTCATTTTTTTATTAAAAAATAGGGGTTGATACATTAGTGGGGTAAAGAATTCTAATTCAATACCAAGGATGTGAACTAAAATTATTACACGTTTTACGCCACTGAATAGTCCAAGGGTATTTTTAAGTAATGAAAAAATAATACTTGTGATTGAATTTTAGGGATGAATTCAATTGTAAGGGCTAATTTCAGAAAATTTCAAACTACATCAACTTTACTTAACAATTTTAATAGTATCCAAGAGTTTTACACCATGATATAGTATTGGAATAATGAAATATAACAGTATAAATGTTAGGGGTAGCTCACCCCCTCAAGGGATTTTTTTTTGAAAATGCCGGAACAGGTCAACTTTATTTTTGATTATTGTGCATAAAACAATTAATTTTGTCAAGATTCAACAGATTTTGGAATGTGTATAGTGAAAAAAATGGCCATCAAATATAGTTTTTCATTAATAAAAAATGGGGGTTGCGAGTCTGATGACTAAAAGTAATGCATAAATATGTGCTTTTCAATAACAAGTATTACCCACTTTGTTCCAGTAAAAAATTACGAATTGTATTCGAGAAATATAAAAAAATGTGTTTTTAGGGGTGAACTTCAAGGGTGGGTTTCACCCCTTAAATGGACTTATGGGCACGTATAAAAAAATACGTGTCGAATATTTTTTGATGTTCTATAACATATCACAATTTCAAGAAAATCGGTGAGGTACACCTCGGGTACCTTCCTTGTTAGAGACATGACTCTGTGTCAAGTGTTATAAGTACACATACATGATTATTATTTTCTGAAGCTATTTACCCACGCCTAAAGAAAAATATTTTGAACCTATGTCTGCTAATTTTGCGCTGTCGAAACGTTCTATTATCGCGCTGAGTAGAAGTGAATCGTTTTGTATGGTCAAACGCTAGTTTGGACAAATAGTCTAGCACTAGTTTAGACGAGTTAATTTAGCGCTAGCCATTCGGTCTTGTGAACATCCATTTCAGATGTTTAACATTAAAAAATATTTTAAAGACTATCTAAATAATGAGAAAAATATTCTTTTTGTTTTTAATGTACAATTCTCATTTCTTATACTTTAAAACACCCCGGATATTTTTGCAGAGTTGTAAAAAAATATTTGTATTCAAAATATAACATTTTTTTGGTCTAGGCGGGTTGACCAGCATTCAATTTGGGCATACAATGATTAACTAGATTATAAGGGAAAAAATCAATTATTTTAATGTTCATTTTTCATTTTTTGGTACTTTTAAACACCCTGGTTTTTTTAATGTGCAAAAATGATTAGGTTTAAGGTCAGGATAGGAACAATCTTATTCTATATATAAAAATATATGAAAACTCCCGTGGAAGTAAAAAGTGACGTGTAAGCTGAATAATGAAAATTATACATTCATGAGCTCGCATATTTACAATAATCAGCCTACTCTCCGTATGAACTGTAAGGAAAACTTGGTAAAAGATAATAGAATTTTGCGGTCATTTATGAAAATTTCCGATATATAATTCGTCAAATTACCGCAAACGACCAAAAATTTAAATTGAATTTTGTGTAATTTATTATCAGTATCCACAAATTACATATATTATTACCATAAATTACCAAAAAGTTTCATAAATTTCCGTAAATTTATCAAAATGTTTAACATTGAGTGTTGGCTAATTTATGGTAAGTTACCATATATACCTGTAAAATTACCATAAATAACTGAAAAAATCCATAAATTTCAGGAAATTTATAGACATTTTTAAATTTAATTTTAGGCATTTTAAGGTAAGTTATCGTGCATTGCCCTTAAGATTACCGTAAATCATGCTTCCTTTATTCTGAATCTAATATGGGCTAAAATCATGACTGTATTTCGATAAATGTCTGCAAGCATCCATTTGTTATAAAAAATATTGTATGTGCCGTGGGGAAGATGGACTTTATCGACTAGTAAGATGTTTACCATCAATCAATGTAGATATGATTCCACCAAGCGTGAAACTAAAAATCAAAACTATCGATAAAAAAACTTAACGTCTTTTGTAGACAAGATGGACAATAAACTTTAATACATTTTAAAATTAATTTTTTTTTTCTGAAAAAAGAACACCTCCGTCGCTTCACTGGAAATTGAACCACAGAAATTCCAATTGCCGGTCGGGTGCTTTTCTGTTAAGCTATTAGAGAGATTAAAAGAATTTGTTTCAGAAATAAACTTCCCTAACTGAATAATTCCGCTCTGAATAGTGCCGCTTCTCCTCATATTTGCTCGACTACAACCCCCACCAATGCGCTATCACTTCGAGCGCCGGCATTTCAATCCACATTCTCTCAATAGTGCCACTTAAATATATGTACGCAAATAGACCATGTACCAGATTAATGTTTTATAGTGCATATAATGATTAATCAAATACTTACCGAATCAATGCTCGTACAAAAACGACTCGATTTGTTGAATCAAAATCGAAAAAAAACATCAAAATTTATACACTTCGTACTTGCGGGTGGAATAAAGAAAACTGACGAGCGGCACTATTTAAGAAGAGCGGACGCGAATTCAATGGTGCTTCCACGTGCTAACAGTGGAAGAGGCTGAGTTCCACGAAAAAGACTCCCCTACCAGCCCATGACCGGCATTATTCGGAGAGCGGACTGTAGACGCTATCTCAAGCGTATAAGAATCTAAGAGGGTAAATAAAAAAATTAAGAAATTTGACTTTAGTGCTGCAAAAAGTAAAGAAACGTAGGGGCTTGCATGCAAAGGGCCCTTATTGTCTATTCTAGTTTAAGAGATTTTCAATTCTTTCTAAGTTAAGGTCAAAATTATTATTTTTGGGTTTAATCAGGGGATATTACTGGGACATATATGGCACATATAGGGATTAAATTTATGTTAAAAAGTAAACGGAAGTAGCAATATTTTATGTTCCCAAAATAAGTATAACACGTGCGCCTATGGTACTTGCCAAGTTATGATTCGTTTTTAAGAAACAAGAATGTTTAGAACTTTCAATATCAAAAGTGTCATATTGACTCGTATTTAAACTTAGAGGGTTTTTGGGCCTAAAATTCCGGGAATTTATACGGCTACTTGAGCTCTTTTTATGCAGACTCCCATAAATATTTTTCTTAAATACTATCTTATTATTATGTTGTGAGTGATTTCTCCATCGTTTTTTGTAAATCAAATTATTATTTTCTCTCAATTAACAATAAGATGGTATTACTATCCCCTTTTTATGTGTTCACGCTCCTTTTAGTCGGGTGTTCTACTTGTATAATTGCGTTTGTGTGTAATCGAAAATACTTAAATATGTCCACAAAAAAATTCCCTGAATTAACTTCCGTTTAGTTAAAGCATTTTATTCTAACACGGTGTTTCTTCCACAATTTGCTGCAAAAGAACGCTTCTAATCATTGTTATTTATAACATAATAGAACCAAGCGGAGGATATTATCCCAGAGTACATCACAAAAATGTCTAATTTTTGAGAAATCGAGAAAAATGATTCATAGTATAGAACACCAACATTTCATTTAACCAATTCCATACGAAAATAAATCAGGCAAGCACTGGTGCAACTCTTACGACCTTGCGTAATTGTATACTATACAACTCCTCTAGAATAGTATCCCATACTTTGTCCTTTTTGTTATGAAAAAACAGTTATCACTCATAAGTTACAATTACTAATAAAATTATTATTAAACAATTATTAGTAGAATTGCTTTGCAGCAACTTATTAAAGAAACAGCATGTTAGAATAAAATTCCTGAACTAAATAGAAATTAATTGAGGGACGTTTTTTCTGGACATATTGTGAGACCCTTCAATATCCCTCTCTTCTATAGCCCTTCGGAGAATCGATGCCGCGCCGCCGGTATGTATAACAGGTGCTGCGCGGGGTGCCCGTGGTCTATGATTGTCCTTTAGGCGAGCACTCAGGCGTGAACAAACAAAAGCAGAGCGGGCTCAAATAAGTTTGTTCCCATCCACCGTCAACCGTAAATTGGCACAATAGAAGAGTTTCACTGTGTTAAAATACAGTTTATGTCTCATTCAATAACAGTTCCGGGGATTGCCTCGCACTGGTCTTGCTGCTAAATCGGTTCACTCGAAACTTAAATAGCCAGTACCGCCAGAACCGGTCGCAGTTAGAATATATAATATCGCGCAATTTACTCGACTGAGTACTCGCGAATTGCGGCCCTTCCGGGTAATTTCGAGGAGAGAGTTGCAACCGTCTCCACTCCTCGGCAGCGGTCACTAACCCAGGGTTGGCCTCCCTCTCACACACTTACGACTTTCTGTGCTGCGCTCCTGATTGGTCCAGCGTAATCATTTCATAACTCAAAAACTAAAAATTCAGTATATTTTTTCTAAACAAAGTTTAAATTTATAATTTTTTATATACCCATATCACTCGAACACTTAGTTCTGGGTCATCCTGTATATAAACTATATATAAAAAATTTTCACCTGGGATTCCAAAAAATTCAATGTTAATTTCAGCATGTTTAAAAATTCATCTCGAGTAAAATAAGCCGAAATAGAAAATTAACATCCGGCAAAACATGAAGAGAAAGAATATTAAACTTCGGCAAAAACAGTCGATTTTTCTGACAAATACGGATTGATGGACCTAATATTACCCATGGAAATATTCCAATAATTTTTTCTTTTTAAAGTAAAGTGATACCTCTTAGAACTGGAATATAAAACATTCGTCCTTAAATCAAAATTTTTCAGAAAAACAAATCATTTAAATGTTCGCGCCAAACCAGTTTGTAAAATAATTATACTTTTACAAGTTCAGCTTGATTATTTGAAGAGGACGAACCTTCTCTGTTATTGTTATCACCGGTAACCAGATACAATGATTCATTTGGAAGTTCAATTAAGGTCAGGAAAGTTACTTGAATACGTAAAGTGTTTATAAACTTTGTGAGAGTTAAAATAGCACTGATTCTCTGATTATTTTATTTTTTTGACATGGATTCTATAAATTTGTCAGTTATTGTTTTATCGGAGAATACGATCAATTCTTCTTCTATTTATCAGTCCAATTCAACTCATGAAAAAAGGAATGCTAATTCATTATGTTGCCGAATCTGTCACGAAGGTAACCAGTATTTTCTAGTTATTCCGTTCACAGTGTCTGTTCGTTCAGGATGTCTATATAATAAGATTGCCTTTTTTCTTTAAAAAAACTTCTTGGACTATTTTTTGTGTAAATTGTTATTGATCATTATTAAATGAAATAAATATTTTCAAATACTAAATAATTCCGATACCGAACTATATTTTGCTCTCCTCAGTATCTAGTTGATTTTACATTTGATTATTTTTGTTATTTATTATATCAAACTATTTTTCATTGCATGAATATTGATATATATTTAAAATTCAAATAATATAAAACTAAAAATAAAAATTGTTTATATTATACACTTTAAAAGAACGGATTCCTCAGAGTAGAAAACCAATGTTATAGTTATGATCGTAAAATGTAATTTTCTTTGTGAAATTGCGCTAATATATTTTTTAATAAATACATTAAATCTATCTATAGATGGAAGTTCTGGAGAACTCATCGATCCTTGTGAATGTTCTGGATCTTTGAGACTTGTGCACACTAGTTGTTTGGAAAAATGGCTTTCTGTCTCCAATACAGATCGATGTGAGATTTGTAAATTCACGTACTCAATTGAAAAGAAGAACAAACCTATTCACCAAGTGAGTATTACTTCATTCCTAGTTTCTAAATTAATTATTAGTAAACAAATATTTATAAATGATATAAAAACCTTGTAAATTGACAAATTTCAAACAATAAAAAGGATTTTATTTTTCATTTTGTAGTAGAAATTTTTGGATAAAATATTAATTTCATTTACAAAAGAAAAAAATCGTATATTTCTGATGTTGGATTTAATTCGATTTTTGACATAATTTTGACACAATTTGAATCTGGATGTATTCATTTTAAAAGTACAGTCTTTAAAAATTAAGGATTTAAAACTTTAAAAATGTATCTATTTGTAATGTTAACGTATAAAATCGAATAATTAAAATAAGGAAAGTAATACAAACGTAATATAATACAAATATATCACAAATTCTTGCAATATGAATGAGAATGTGTTATTACAGACTTCTCATTAAAATCTCGTGCAAATCCGTTAGATAAATTAGGATGCGGATGTGATCACAGGTGAAACATTAATTCTTTACAATCATTCAACAATAATTCATTATTTATCAAAACTTTTTGCCTAATATTTGACATAGAAATCTTTGGCAAAATGTTCTCGATATGTATTTTAAAAAAGTACGATATTTTTATCAATATAAATTGGTTAATCATATTTTATGTTTCAAAATACATTTTTTTTACATATGCTCACCTCTATATCCTACGATACATAACCAATTGTAACCAACATTTAATAAGAAGTCAGTAGCAATAGATTCACGATACAAAATACAGGAATTTTTATATCTTGAATATTTTTTAGCGAAAAAGTGAAATTATTTATTCTTCAATCATTATTTCATCATGGCAAAGGAAAAAAGGTTTAAGAAAATAAAATATACTTATGTAAGATCTTATAGAAAATTCCGTGTAGGTTAAATCCGGGGAACCTAGCCACCCGTAGCATTTCTAATTTAAATTGGACAATTCAATCCAATTGTAATTCGATAATACAGTAACATTAAATTGAATAAAATAATACTACAATTTAATCGATTCTATTAATTTTTCACGAAAATTATCCTAAAAATTATTTTATTTTTCGAATTTAGTAAATTAGCAATTAAATTAAAATTTTATTCTTTAAGCTAATCTATGTTATTTTATTTTAATTACAAAAAAAATCCACTAAAAACATCTGCGATGCAAAAAAGCTACCAAGCAAAAATGTTCATAATAAATTATAATACGATTTTTTTGTGAAGTAGCTTATAGAAGTTTTGAAAATAAATCTAAAAAGCCAGATTAAACATTAGAAAACTTGGCAGGATTGATTGTTATGAGCAAAATGATTTTAATAAATAATGCTGGCTGAGGGAGATTAATGGAACAATGTAAGCCTTTATGTATAGAAACCTTAAATATTTTTAAAGTGGAATAAAGACCATTTGTGAAATTTAAAATTCAAAGCTTTATTAATATTTTAAGTTGAATCCGTGAAAGTTAGAATTATTTAAAACTAAAGGACTTTTAAAAGACTTTCAAAGTGAACAATTCAAATTTGAAAACGTTTGCAATTTAAAATCGTTAAAATTTCTAAACACAATTTTCCAAATATGGAATTTAAACAATGTTATTTAATAGCAGGGCAAAATTTAAATATCAAAAAGTTTTCATGTTGCAAAACATAACAAATAAAAAATATAATGAAAAAATTAAACAGAAAATTAAAAAAAAAGTGATAGTCTCTGTTACAGTGGTGGCAGGCAAGACGTCTTTATGGATCGAAAGGCATTGTTGCTGATTTTATTTGTTTGATGGTTCTGACACCTCTTTGTACATCAGCTTCCTTTTTGTGTGGATTGGGTGCCACTACATATAACCGACTCGGTATTTGGGAAAGCATAGGATTATCAATTCTTTCCTGCATGTTGATGGCTACCTATTTTCTATGGTTATACATCACAGTAAGGTATGTTTAATTAAAAAAATAAAATAATTTATCGCAATTTCAGAAAATCATATTATAACTATCAATCTAAAATCCTGATTAAATTGAAAGTAAATTTTAAAAACAAAAAATACGAGCTTCCATTTAAAAAAAATTTAGAATCCCAAACAATAACATACCTTAAAGCAATGCATTATCACTCCCATTAAGTGTATTAAGTCTGTAACCCGTGTGGAAATAGCCCGTGTTAGCCCTGGTACAAAAATGTTTCTGGTCGGGGACTGACCGGGCTATGAAGAGCCTAGCCGTGCGTTGGTTGGATACTCACTAGGCAAAATTAATGCAAAACCCCAGTCGGAGACTGACTGAGCTCAGATCGGATAAATCTTATGATCGAATGCTCAGACGGTAGCTGGCCGGGCGGTGATTGGCAATAATAAAATGGTTCAACTTTGTTTATAACTTAATTAATTTGTCTTATTTCATTGAAAAATGGATGCGTTTACCTGCATGGATGTCCCACGCGTGAAAATATATTGGATGAATATCATTTGCCACCACAAATTTTAAGGTTTCATGAGTTCAGACATGCAAACAATGCATTTTGTGACAACAATTTGATGACGCTTTTTTGAAATTCGAACTGTTTTTTTTTTTAAGAAAATAATTCTGACTTCCATCTTTATGAAAAATTGCAAATATTCAGAAAAAATTTACATTTTATATCAATCTTAAACGTTGTAAAATTGTATAAAACACCTAAAAATCAAACCTTGCACGAAAGTTAAGAAAATTTTATTATTAGGAAATTTTCAGCATTCATAACAAAATTTCTAATCCTTCGTTAAAAATGTTAAATTTTCATAAAAAATTACATTTTCTGTAATTGTAAAAAGTTGTAAAATAGTCTAAACCGAAAAATAATAAAATAGCACGCGACGAAAAATTGTAATCGATTTAAATTATTCATTTGAAAAGTATTTTATTGGTATTCCTGTTAAAAGTTCGTGTATTTTATATTTACATATTGCCACATAATAATAAATAATTAGAAAAATAGAACTTAAAATTTGGTACTTTAACTTTTCTGAACTGCAGCTTATGAGGATGGCTTTTTCAACGAGTTTCAACTTGTCGGTTTAGAGAAATGGTTAGCACTCCCGACTGCTAGGCGTTATATTAATGTATAGATATGTAGGTTCGATACGCAATTTTATTTGTAATATAATTTAAAAAAATGTAATTTATGTATTTACTCTAAAGAGGACTATTAATGTTTAAAGTCAAAATACTCGCAATCATTTAATGTTTATTTTTTAAATCTTTTTTATCTTTCAACGACTACGTGAAAATAGTTAATGTCTGTGTGCTGGGCGTGCGGAATTTCATATACTAATATGCTCCAATTCTACAGTAGAAAAAAATCAAATTGATCCCCTAATTCAGTGACTGATGCTTTTTATACAATTGAAACCCGAATCATTTAAATGTCCGGCCATGCTCCATGGCCGGACGGACGCTGATCAGCGCAGCGTGACGATGCTGTTCGGATTTCGACCAGAAACCCCGGCCACAGCCCGACTTAAAGTCGGGTTCCCCGGCCAGCTCCCGGCTTAAAGCCGGGCTCTCCAGCCGTAGACTCGCCAGCCCCTGACTTAAATTTCCACCCGGGAATCGATTAATTTAAATTAAGGTGAAGCATGCGAACGAAATAGGTTTAGAACATAAAGTTGGCAGTAATTGATGGCCTTTGGCTTTTAGAAAATTCATATATATATATTATATTTAAAAAACTGGAGTGTAGTCAATGCATTTCACAGCGGAACCGCAGCCTCTTCAGGACTATAAAAAACAATGAAGCATGTCATGAATATATATACCTATATGGTCTATTATCAACGACATACATTTTTAGGCTTTCTAATTTTTAAACTTACCGCAATGTGTACTTTTCGTCTATAACTAAATATTAAAAATTATGAATCTTAAAAATTGGTCTAATTCGAAAAAATAGGTTTAGAAAGCTATTATTTGCAGAGTTCAGAAGTTTTTTAAACTTAATGTTTTTCATTTTTGAGGATGTTCTAGAGCCTTCTCAATTTTTTCTAGATTTAAGGTTACTATTCTTCACAAGATAATCATGTTCTAATATATCACTGTAATTAACTTTTATTTGCTGCCCCAATGAAAACAAACAAATTTTGGCACTTTAAGGCTTTATTAGTATCAGAATGAACTCACAAAAATGCAAGATATCTGCATGAGCAAAACTTATGTAAAATTGGAACAAATTCTTTGTGTTCCCAATTTTGATCCCCCATATATTTTGAATTTTTTGTGAGCTAATGTTGATCCCAAACAACTCTAAAGTGCCAAAAAGATGGTTTTTTTTGTTTTCATGGCCACCAAAATCAAACTGAATCACAGGGGTATATTAAAACATTATTATTGTTACTATTATTATATTGGAAGGCTAGTCCATTCTATTCCTATGGAACTGCGGTTAAAACGTATTGCACTATACCTTTAGCGCGAGTCCATATACCGTCAGACCAAATAATGAAATTATTTACCAACAGAATTTATATTAAGCCAACAATTTAAAAATAGATTTTTCTATTGCAAATAATGAACTTTCATAACCGAAAATGGTTTGATTTTCTGATTGGTCTCTACTAGTTTAGTTCGCATTTCTGTGAAGAAACGGGAAAAGATGGGAATAATTGAATAGAATTTTGATCATTTGTCGACTAAATAATTACATTTTAAATAAACGATTAAAGTTAATTTTAATCGTTTTGAAATATAAGTTTAGGTAACTGGATATTGTTGTTAAAAAATAAAAGGTAATTTTTCCTTGCACACTTTTTGATTTCAGACTAAACATAATTTTAATGATTGAAAAATTGTATGATACTATTTTTCAAATTTTTTACACTTGAAACAGCCCTGGAATAGTAAAGGCAGGTCTACACCTCACCTTTTTTTTCTCTCTCTAGAGCCCCATATGTTGATGACTATCTTTCAGGCATGTTATTGTTTTCGATTTCTAAATTTTGTTCGACCCACCCTGGTCTCAAATAGTAGGATGTTTTTTGCACTTTACGCTTTATAAAATATCGATAAATTCAATTCTTATTTCGGGAATTGCAGACAACTTTTAACCGTGTTTTACACGCAATGTAAATTCTTAATGCAATTTGAATATATAAATAAAGGTCAATTAAAAATTTGTTAAAGGTTTCACTTCCAGTCCTGGAGGCTGTGGTGTAGTCGTAATCAAGATGTAAAGGTGTTGGTGAAACATCGTGCACAAAATCTTACCTGTTCAAAATGCATGAAAATGGAAGAAGATCGCATCAAGAGGGAAAATGAATTCATTGGCACGAAAAGATTGCTCAACTGGTTTGATTTCAATCACAGAATCGACCCTACCTGCAATTTCCAACAGCAAACCACTTTAGTTTGATTTTAATTCCTCGAGTTATTCTCTAATTTATTGAAATATTTTTTTATTTATGTTGAATAAGAAGCGAGTATTATGTGTGCATTTTAATAGATAAAATAAAAAGAGAATATATAAGCATCTCTTTTTATCTAAATATATATGTTATGATTTTAGGCTGGAACCTTATGTTAATTTTTAAGATAATAAGAACCGAGTTTGATATAAAAATCTTTTTTTTTTTGGAAACACACGTGAATGTGTATTTCGGATTTTATTGTAAAGCCTGATAAAGTAATTATCGAATGCATTTCTATAGTGTCGTGCGAAATCTTTGTAAGTTATGAAAATAATTTTTTATAAGTACTTGTTACAAACGTTACGAATTTTTAAAATGATGCGTTTATGTGTCCATCCAGTTGTATATTTGTCACATAATTACAGGGCATATTAGATTCCATCATATTTACTTGATTTGATACAAATTGTTATAATAATAAAAAATATTTAATCATATTTTTATATATGAATATAATAATAAAATGGATTATATTTATAACTATTTATTTTTTAATTACGTTTTTTTATTTTCTCTTAGTTTCTTTGACTATAAGAAAATAGAAAAATAACCATTGATTGTACTAACTTACAGATAATTTAACTCACAAAACTTTTTTTTTTTGCTGAAATCTCTAGTTTTCATCAAATGTCCACGCCTATAAAATATTTTTTGCACTAAACTATTTTTAAATATTAAGCAAATTTTCAGGAGTGCCATTTTTAATTTTAGGAAGGTAATTAAATATAATTGATTTTAGTTCAATAAACAAGTTTTCTTACAATTTATGAACACTCAAGTTTGAAAACTGCTGAATTCAAAAATTTGTTCAAAATGGGAAGTTGTAACATTTTTCTTCTATTCACTCCACAAAATAACGATATTTCACAAAAACGAATATTTTTCTTTGCTTGGTCATACAGTTTTTTATTTTATATTGTTTTCTTAAGTATTAAAACTTTACTTAAATTTCTAAAATTAACGATTATTGGTATTAATATCCGAATAAGCGCATACATTATTAAATTAGGAGTGATTTAGTAAGCAAAGGTCATTTTTTTAAGTACAATGAAACACTTCAATAGCCCTCCCTTCTATAGCCATTCCGACAATTAAAGCCGCGCCGTAGGTAGGTATAACAGGAACTGCGCGGGGGCCGCGGGGTTGCGGCTGTCAGTCGGGCGAGTAGTCAAGCGTGAACAAACAAAAGCGGAGCGGGCTTCAATGAGTTACTTCACACTCAAGGTCAGCCCCAAAATCGGCGCTATAAAAGAGTTTCACTGTATTTGTATACTCTCAGGTTGGGCAGTTCTAAATTTTGCTTAGGGTATACCCTGCAACATTCTTTGACAGAAGTAAGATCGAATGGAATGCCTTCTCTAAGTTACTTTGAAATTAAATTCAAAATAAGAATAAAACAAAACCTTTTTTCTATTTTTATTAATTTCATTTCCTTACTTACTTTAATGAAAAGATTTTTTAATTTTATTGTAATAAAAGAACATAATAACAATATAATAAAGAAGAAAATAATAACATATTTACGGATGTTCTAAAACTCATTGATGCAAGAGTGATATAAAAAATAAAGCAATAAAAAGGCAGCTATTAAGGCGTAATATAATCAATAGAAAACGAGGAGAAAATTCTATGTCTAAACTACTAAAATAAAAATAGCCATAAATACTTCTATAAAATCACTACTAATATTAAACATGAACAAATAAGTTTTTTTTTTAATACCACGTAAGGTTCATGTGCATTCAGTATTGAAATAAAGTTTTTCTCCTTGACACAATGACACCTATAGCAAAATAAATCACTACGTTCTCCATTTTATCTCAATTTTTTCCATTGACTATTGGAACGTCTTTGATTGAAAGAACCAATCTCTAATCACGATATCTGTTTCTGAATTTCCAGCTGAAAGGAAAACAAATTTTGTTCTTATAATACATAGTAATCTAATTTTTGCTGACTTTGAATTACAAGATAATACAGTCTGTCAAGTTAAAGCGTGGGTGGCTTTACTCGCAGTCGGTAAGGTGTATCGACATGATTTTGGTGTCAAAATATTAAGAAGAGCTCCTTCTTTC
>NC_046664.1:92701745-92736855 GCF_010883055.1 Belonocnema kinseyi
AGGGAGCTCTTCTTAATATTTTGACACCAAAATCATGTCGATACACCTTACCGACTGCGAGTAAAGCCACCCACGCTTTAACTTGACAGACTGTATCTCAAAGTGAAATATTGCTTTTTATTTCACCGTAAAAGCAGTTTTCGGTATCTGAATTGAGTGAAAATATTTACCATTGTACAGCCCAAGACTTTAAAAAATTCTGATTAAATTGAAAAAACCGAATAGGGAAACTAAATTTTTTTTTTAAATTTTCTGAAGGTACCGGCACAAGTTTCAGTACAGTGAAAAACATTTTGAATTTTCGCTTAATTTAGAAATTTCGTTTTATCTTGAAATAAAATGCAAGATGTCTTACGATCGCCAGAAATGAGGTTATGATTCCGGAAGTTCTGAAAAGAAGGTTTTATTATGACTTCTTTTTCTTTAATGGCAAACTGCTTTGTACAGACTTCCTTTTTTTAAAGAATTTTCTTACAACTATCTCTTACAAATTAACATCCATCCACATCTTATAACTAATCCGCTTAACCCAATTTTTTTAATTCCTCAGTTGTTGCCTTCGAAGGATTCAAGCGATGACTATCGACTTCGTTCTGACTTCGTCCTGCTTTCATGACTCTATTTGACTCGGCGCGTACTGTACATTGCAGCATGACATCCTTTTCTTCGCATTGACTCGGCACTGACTTCGCACGACGCTACGCTCATTTTTTCTGACTTACTGCGTTGGATGACGACTCTTTCCTTATTATTACGACTTTAAGTATAGTTTTACTGGCTTCGTCATTGCTACAACGACTTCAACGTTAAGAGATCATACTTTTCATAGTTTTACGTGATTTCGTTAAGACTTCACCAAAAAATTCTAACCTTCAAACGTTAGATCGCTATGCCTCGCATTGCCAGTCTCTGCATCTGCGGCTAACACATAATACTTGACTACCATTTACAATATTTACAGTTTTCTTACACCTACTTCCTCTCCCTTTTACAATCTTTCCTTCCCCATTCCTCTTCCTCCTTCTTTCTCTTCTTCTCCATCTTACCCAACACCCCCTTCACCCATGCTAATGCAATTTGTCCCCCCTTTCATGCAACAATACCTCCATGCTTATCCCCCTCCTTTCCACCTCTTCACATTGCTCCAACCAGTGCTTAACTTTTTCATCCCCCTTCCCGCACAATTCACACATTCTCTTTTCTCTAGAAAGGCAGAACCTATTAAAATTCTCCATGCGAACGCATCTCATTCTCGCTATCAGTTCCTGACTCCCTTGCTCTCCTTTCTTACACAAATATTGCGCTCTCTCCATTGGCATAATCCACACATAGTTCCCGTTAAACCTTGACTCTTATATTCTCTCCTCTCCTTCTGCCTTCCCTTTCTCCATGCCATTCTTTTGAACCAACTCATATACCTTCCTTCCTCATGCATCCTTCTCACTTTGTCAATCTGCAATCAATTCGTTCAAAAGTACCTTTCCCTTTTCACCTCCAACTTTGCACCCCTACGTCTGTTCTCCTTTTCCCACCAATACTCCCTAACCAGCTTACTGCCCTCCTCTTCCAACATTTTCTGCTCATATTTACACGCTCCTACGATTCCCTGGTATAATTCCTAAACTCGTTCTTTCTCCCTCCCTCCTGACAATATAGTTCGGCGTATTCCTTGCCAACCCCAGTGTCCACTTTACATACCTCTCCTGTATCCTATTTACCTCCTCACTTACCTTCCACCTCCACTCCGTAAAATAAGACACTCATTACTAGTGAATCAAACAATTTCATTCTCCTAAGAAAATCATCTGCGATCAACCTATTCCCCAGCTCTCACACTTGCCTCATCAACACATTTTCCTGAACCCATAACTTCCGACTTGTTCGCAATGAACTCTAACCTATTTTTGTCCAAGTATCTTCTCAACCTTTTCAGCATGTCCTTTTAAGCCTCTTCGCTCTTTGTTAGCAGCACTAAGTCATCTGCATATGCGAGGGACCATATCCTGAGTCCTCCTACCCTAACTCCTTGTACCATTCCCACCTGCTAGCTTACTTTCCATATCCACGATCAAAATTGGTCGCCTGCGTTTCCGACAATATTCCTTTCGACTCAATATCCTTGCGCATCCTATCTGCCAACACTATCACGTATATTTTGTACGCAGTATTCATTAACGTAATTCCTCTAAAATTTCCCTGCCTTTCCCTACCCCCTTTCTTATACAGTGGTACGATCAACCCCGCCACGCTTCGTTTTCTACCCCGCCCAGCCCTGCTGCCTTTGATTTTTTCAACCTCCTTATCTGCTTCTCTATCTCCTTGTCATTCAGCTCCTCTCCATCTATCTCCTCGTTCTTTTTATCCCCTCATCTATCTTCCGTGTATCTGACCCCTAAAACCAATCCTTAAAAAATTTCCTCCATTCGTCGCTCCCTATCTCCCCCTCCTCCCTTTTCGCGGTTTCTTCCTTCCACTTCCTAAACTTATTTTTCACCTTTCACTTCATCATTTTACATTCCCTATTACACCACGGATTCACTATTCCTTTCTTCTTCTTTCTAAATACCTTCTTTTGCACATAACCTTTCACTTTCTTTTTTAGATCCTTCCATGTCTCGTCCACCGACTCCTCCTCAAAGCTTATGTTACTCAACTGCTTTTTATACTTCTCTATCGCATCTCTCGTCCATGACACCCTCTCCCCTAATGACCCTCCTTTCCCACCCTGCCTTTCGGTATCCTTCCCCTGTATCCACAAACTTAATGGCTGATGATATGATTCCACCCTTCCTTCCACTGCGAATTTCTCTATCTCCTCCCACCCTTGCATATTCATGATCACATAGTCTATCACCGATACACCCATCTTACTCACATACGTGTATTCTCCCTCTTCTTCCCCTGTTACCATATCATTCACCACCGCCCAGCCTCTGTCCTCCATTCAGTCTCTTAGAATCTCTCCGTCTTTATTTATTATCTTATCCTTCAATTTTCTTTCAAAGTTCTTCCTTTCGCGGTACAGGCCTCCTTTACCCCAATTCTTGCATTACATCCCTCCCCCCCCCGGTACCCACATACCCTCATCCCTCTCTCCTAGTAAGTTTTCCACCCTTCCTTTAATCCTTTCCATCCCATTCTTATTTTACACAGTCACAAACTTATACGTTAACCCTCCCATCTTTACATCCCTCATTTGCACGTCCTTCCCCTCTCCCTCTCCATTATCTTCTTCCTCTAATACATCCCTAACTCTTGTTATAATTCCCCCACTAGCCCTTCCTTTCCCCTTTATTTTGACCGTCTCCTGTAGCCTCCACCTCTAGCCTCTTGGCATTTTTTGCTTTACTCTACACTATTCCTTTCTCGCAACCCACGTCTCTACCAGTCCAATCAAATCAAATTCCTGAATATACTTCCAGAAATCCTCATCTTTCTTCTTTATACCTGCTACGTTCCAGTACAGCACCTTTAACACTCCACCACCCTGCTTTACCCCCCCCCCCTACTTCCCATGAAACAAGTTCCCCCGTACTCTCCTTCCTAGTCCGGTCATTTAGCATTCTCAGCACATCCCTTTCCTTCCTTATGAAATCTTGATCGATAAAAACCTTCTCGTCCTTTATCCTATTTTTGTTACGCATTACCCCGATTTTTTCTTCCCAGCTCTCCGATTTCACCACCGCCACTTCATTCTCCTTTCTCCCATCCATCCTTACTTTTCCTACCTTGCCTCTAACTCATGCTGCGCTCCATAGTAGCGCTTTCACCCTTTTTATCCGCTCTTTAGCTTCGATCCTCTTATTACTATATTATTTCTCCTATCTGCCTTCTCTTTTTTTCCATCCTCAACTCCATTGCCCTTATCCTTTCCCTATCCGCTCTCTCCTCCTGTTCATTCCTACGCTCTTCCACTTTCTCTTCTCTCATAATCTTCACATTTCCTAGCCTTTTTTCCGCCATTTCCTTCCACATCCTAATATCTTCTTACATCTTCTTCATTTTATCCTCTTTTTCCATCCTGACCGACGCCAACTCCCTCTACAATCCTTCTGCTTTCCCCCTCAGTACTTTTATTTCCTTTTCCCATCTCTCATCTCTTATAATCAGGTCCTTCCTCAACCCTCTGATCTCGCCTATCAGCATCCAGAGAGCCACCCTCTCCATCTGCCCCTCCATTTTTAGGGGGGGGGGGGGGTTGACCAACATGTTCGTATGCTCTTTTTAAAGGGGCTCTCTAGCGCGCTTTTCTCCGGACTCTCTTTGCTTTCCCTTTTCCTCTTCAAAAGATCCTGGCCCTCACTTGCACTGGACACTCTCTCTCTCTGACGCGCCACTCGACACCGGGCCACGCACAGCTGACCGTGGCCATCGGAAAATTTCCTCTCCGTCTAATTTATTACCAGCACTGCCAGTACTCTAGCTGTCCACCTCCCACTCTTTAGTCGGTAACTGTAACCTATTCGTACATAATAGTACGTACTGCAGCCAACAGATGTCTCTTAAGGCTGATATCGCTTATCGCCCTAAAATTTCCGTTTCTTTGTACTATTTCACCCCTCACATCCCCGGCGGACAGCCTTTTCTCATCCTCAACATCCCCCAGAACTACGAGAACCACCCTTGTCCACTATGAAGGCTCAAACTCCTGACCACAAATCTACCGCACTCCCTTGCAAACCTAACCTCACTTTCCCTATTTAGCCAAATCCCACCCCACAACTATAAAGTAAATTAATGTTTAACTACCCAATTTACCCCTCACAACCGTCCTCACCTCCTAGACTTCCACCCTCACACTCCACTTACACCTTCCACACAAACTCTGTAAAAACTTCTCACCACATGTGCCTGCACACTTTCTCACTACCGCATCCACACTGACGTGCAAAATTTTTAGACTGAATAAATTCTCTTAATTTTAATTATACCAGAGCTAAAAAAAATTTCTCTTTAAAAAGTGGATGTTTTCAAAATTCTGTATAAAATAAGCCCAGGGTGAAGCCAATTTGTCTAGCTTTTAGGTAGATATTGCAGAAGTAGTGTAAATTTCAATGTTTTCTTAAATTTTCAATAACTTCCGAAATAATCACATTTTTTAATGACCTTGGGCTCATTTTGAAACTATTTTTTATTGAATCACAACAGCTTACGAGTAAAAATTGTAAACAATTTCTTTTCGAAAAGTTAAATAAATATATATTTTGAGGAAATTACATAGAAAATTCATGATTATATGTTTCGTATATTTTACAAAAATATTTTTGTTACCAAAAATAATATTGCAATTTTTCCAACTTTGAAAAATGTTGACTATTTCGAAAGTTATTGAAAACTTAAGAAAACATTGAAATTTACACTATTTTTTCAATATCTACTTAAAAACTAGACAAATTGATTTCAACCTGGGCTTATTTCATACAGAATTTCTGTCTGTAACTTGTTCAAGTAGCGGTTGGGGGTGCGCTCCGCGCACATATCCAGGTTTCAAGAGTTATGTACGTTGATTTCTCAATGACTGATAGAATACGTGCTGAAGCTCTGGGTGTTTCTGGCACTACAGAGTATGCATACGCGTCATAAATTCTCTGTGAATAGGGGTATTGCTAGCATCGTAGCAGTCTAGCAAGTCATCCTTGATTAAATTCTTCTACTCAATGTGCACGTCTCGCCGGTTCGTCGTCGTGTTTTTATCTAAATTATTTTCACATCACGATCTCTAGGGTGATCAGCACTGTCCCCTGACATATTTTCGGCTGCTCTTGCGCGTTTGACCGTTGTTCCCACAAGCAGCTAGGGAAAGGGTTCATCCGTCCTTGTAAAGCCCCGCATGCAAGGATAAAATTGCATTCTCTTAGAGGTACTCTATCCGCAACCCAAGGATGCGTTTGATGGCTTCGTCATAGGCACTTCGGTTTCATTCTAAAAAACTACCATGGAAAGGAATAAACACGAAAAATTTGAACACAAAATTATTTACTGTTCCTAAATTTAACTATGATGTATTGTGTTCTTAAAATGTTTTTATTTTGTCCGTAATATGTTTTTGAACAAATTTCTTAGGATAATTATTTAAAAACAAAATATTTTCAATGAAATCAATATTAGTTTTGCGAAAAGACACATGTGATAATTTAAACATAGTCAACTAAAATTTTAATAGTGGTTATTTATGTTGAATTGGATGGTTAGAAAGAAAATTAATGTATATACCTGAATAAGTGCCCCTCCTATACCAATCAGTAATGATAGCTCCATCATCAGCTTTTATGACTTTAAAATTTTAAAAATGTAAAGAATGATCATTTTTCATTTCATAAGTCAATTTTAGTCTTATATGATAAGAGTTCAAACTTGATAAAACGTACTTTAATTTATTTTGTGATAAAATCATGAAAATGGCATCAACATACCTAAAAAATGTGTGTATATTGAAATCTAAATGATTAATATCAGGATTTTCTAAGTTCCGCATGACTTAATCGGCCAAAATAAGTGAAATTGGTGAGCCTATAGGAGTACCATGAACCTGTCTATAATAATCATTGTTGAATTGGAAAACTGTTTTCGCCATTAGGAATTATATTCCTTTCTCAAATTCATTTAATGGTAAGTCAGTATAATTTTTTACACTTATCCATCTACTGAGAACACTATTTTTAACCAATTCTATTGGAACATTTGTAAATAAAAGATGAAACGTCTACTGAAACCATTATATGACCATAGCAACAGTTCGTTCAGTGATAATGTGTTTGAATTCAAAAGAATTTTTTAATTGTGTTTTAGGAGTTCTTAAAAATTCTTTAAATATGTTATTAAAATTTTTTGCCATTTTGAAAGTTGGAGAATTGATTTAAGAAACAACAGGACGCATAGCACAATTCTGTTTTTGTATTTTAGGTCAACCATATATTCTTGGGATGTTTGCATTATGAACCAAAATATCCTTTCGTTCTATTTTTTCTTCCAAATAACCACTATTTCTCCGAAAGTCTAAAAATTTAAAATTTTCTCTTCTTAGTTCAATTTCAGGATTCATATTTAACTTTTCATATACACTAAACTCTCGCTTTCAGTCACCCCGTTCTCAGCCGTCCTAGAACTACTGCCTCAAGCAGTATCTCAGGGGAGCAGGGCGAGAGCGGTTGCGAAATATTTATATATATATATATATATATATATATGTGTGTGTGTATATATATATGTATATAGATATATATATATATTCCAATTGGAAACGAGTCAGGCGGCCCTCACTGTTTACGTTTCTGTCCCCCCGAAATAAATCCAAGGGCATTTGAAGGCAACCTCCGACACTTGACTGAAAGCGAGAGTTTGGTGTACTGTGGTATCACTCACAAATTTATTCATTTTGTTAATATAAGAATCCTTATTAAAAACAACTTCGCATTGCCTTTATCTGCATGTGTTAGAAGTAATTGTTTGTTAGATTTAATGAATTTTTTTTTTTTAATATTCTTCGCAAAAATTCTACCAACAGATGAAATTTGCCTTCTTTATACAAAATGTTGTACTGAATTTATAATTCTATGTCTAAGCATGTCTGTGCCCTCAGAATTTTCGATTAAACCAATATCAGACTCTAAATCTTTAACTATATTGAAAACAATGTTCTGTTTACTTGAGACAAACGATGAACTAAATTTTTCACCCAACCTTAAAACGTCGTTTATTTCGTACAGAATTATAACATTGCTAAAATTCATGATCCAAGGATCCTTAAAATCTCAATTGATTTTTTCTTTATGTTTATTAATGTTATTCTGCTCGATTCTACTTTTACAAACTAAATTTTAGAACTTCTCATTGAGACGTTTTTTTTGGTTTTGAAACGCTTGAAACATTATTATATTGATTTTGTGAAATATTTGTATCAATATTAAAAGATAAAACATTTCTAAACTTGCTCTTAGTATTGTTACTAGTATTTTTAAGAAATTCTAAGTGACAGTTAACAAAAAATTATTAATAACACATGCAGATAAAGGCAATGTTACAGTTGTTCTTAATAAGGATTCCTATATTAACAAAATGAATTAATTATTCAATTATATCACAGTATATGAAAAGATAAATATTAATACAGAAATTAAACTAAAAAGAAAAACTTTTAAATGATTAGACTTTTGGTGAACTCGTGGTTATTTGGGAGAAAAAATAGAACGAAAGGATATTTTTGTTCATAATACAAACATCCCAAGAATATAGGGTTCACTTTAAATACACAAACCGAATTGTCCTATACGTCCTGTTGTTTCTTTAATCAATTCTCCAACTTTTAGAATGGCAAAACTTTTTAATAGCATATTTTTAAAATCCTTAATAACTCCTAAAACACAAGTGAAAAATTCGTTTGTATTCAAAAACATAATCACTAAACGAACTGTTCCCCTAGATCACATTATGGTTTCACTAGATGTTTCATCTTTATTCACAAATGTTCCAATATAATTAGTTAAAAACAATGCTCTCAGTAGGTGGATAAATATAAAAATTATACTGAATTACCATTAAATGAATTTGAAAAAGGAACAGAATTCTTAATGCCGAAAAGAGTTTTCTAATTTAACAATGATTATTACGGACAGGTTCATGGTACTCGTATGGGCTCTCCAATTTCAACCATTTTGGCCGATTTACTCATGCAAGAAATAATTCTTTATCTTTTTTAAATTTTAAAGTAATAAAAACCAATGATGGAACTATGATAACTGATTGGTATAGGAAGTGCACTTATTCAGGTAGATTTATAAATTTTCTTTTTAAAAATCCACCAATTCAACATAAATTACTACCATTATAAATGTAATTCACACTATGTATAAATTATCACATGAGTCTTTTCACAAAACTAATATTGATTTCATTGAAAATATTTTGTTTTTAAATAATTACCCTAAGAAATTTGTTCAAGTACATATTAAAGACAAATTAAAAACACTTCAAAAACACAATAAATCACAGTTAAATTTAGGAACAGTAAATAATTTTGAGTCCAAATTTTGCATGTCTATTCCTTTACGTGATAGTTTATCGTTTGAAATAAAAAGAATTCTCAAAGATTCCCGTGCAGAAATTTGGCGGGTTGCCGGTCGGCCCATTATATCTTATTTTTTATATTCTACATTACATTATCTGTTTGTATTGCTTGAATTAATCGATAAGAGTTTGCATTTCGAAGGAAACTATTATGCTTGGAAAACCAGTGTTCAAATTTAGAGCTATTACACACACATACACAAATAAATTTTTTCATAAATTTTTTTGAATCTTCTGAATATTCTTTTGGAATGTTTTTGTTTGACTAATGCACATGGGGCAAGTGTAGTGAGATTTCAAAAGTGAGGTTATGGTCGAGGAAAAATATAAAAAGCATTTACTCTATAATGTTACTAAGCCGGAAATGCAGACATTTGGTGTAAGGTATCTCTATTTTCACAATATCAGCAACAAAATATAAAATTCTAAACAGCTGGAAAAATTTTTTTTATTCACATAAATAGTAAATGCGCTCAAAATGAAAACGCTTTCTCGAATACATTGCTGTAAATCTTTAGAAGCTAAAAATGAATGTATCTGTCACTGGAATTCCAGATAGCCGCCCATAGGTTAGAGTGAGTTTTAAATGAGAAATCAACTTTTTTAATCGGCCACGTAATTTTTTTCGGACCCATTCAGTAGTGATTATGAATGAGCATTAACCGATAGAGGAACGATAATTTCGATAGAAATTATTAATTTAAATAAAACAAATATAATTTAAATAGTTAAACTTATACATTAAGAAATAGTTCAATTGGCAACTTTTAAGGAATTCCTGGCATACGTGTAGTCTATTTTTATTTACAGACTATTTATTTTCAGGCATTTTAATTGATTTTCCTGAACATTTTTTTGTTTGACATATTTCATCTTATCGAAATTACCTTGACTAAAAATGCAGGTATTGCAATTCTAAACATTTGGATGTTTGTGATGCAAATGTACATAAGCGAATTGCGGAGTTTGTTTCTAACACGTGGACTCCCTTCAGCCATTAGCATGTGCACTGAATAAGATAAATGTCATTGGCGCTTAATTCAGTGTAAACCTTATAATTCCTGTGCATGATAATCTAATGAAACTACTTTAAAAAAATAATTACAACTAAATAATCATTGAATTTATAAATTAATTGTCGCATCAGTTATAATATATTAAAATATTATTTAATTTAAACTTCTGTAATTTTTGATTAATCAGCATTGTACTATTCAAATTTATTTATTATTCACGCTTATTGAAAATTGCTATGTTCGCATTGTATTTTTACCATTGGGTGCGATCTTTTAAGAACTCCATTTCATATTGAATTTTAACCCATTCATATGCATATTAATGAATCCTAGAATGCTCATAGGAATTGTTTCAGGTTAGTCAGTCTTATTCAACTATATTCACTCAGCATTTTGACGAATGTGGAATGGCAGATTTAAAGCACCGCGCACAAGAGACGGATTAAAAAATGTGGCCAACCGATTGTATTTCCATTCTTTTAATCTGTAAATGACAGATACGCAATTCAAACCGACTCGCTTTCTATCGGTTGTTTTTTCCTGGGTTCTAGCGAATTAATGCTTACCTCTGCCTTCATCGCGGATATAAGAAATCTCACCAACAATTTTGTGATTCCGAAATCGCAATCTACTTTTTGCTTTTGGCATTTTAATTTCTATGAAAGAAAAATAATATTACGACGATAACAGAAAACTTGACATAATCTTGTCTAACCTAATAAACGTAGTTTATAAAATTGAATGTTTAGAATGTGAAGGGTTACATAGGTCAAAGTGAGATATTACTGTATACTAGGATTAAAGAATAACATGACAATTTTAGACAGAGTGCAAAAAACCATAAAGTGTCAGCAAAAAACCAGTTCAGACTGGTCGTGAAATGGACTGGATAAATGTTCAAGTTCTACACCATGAGACTACTAAATTTAAAAGATTGGTAGCTGAAATGTTCTTTATTAAGAATGGAGGTGATAAATGCCTGAATGTAGTAACTGATCTCAAACATCATAGTCTTTTATACACTGTAAAAAATACGTTTTAAAATTGCACTTCAAAACGTAAATTTACACATATAAAATGTCACTTTAGATACATTAAAATTACAGCTTAGAAAGCAAATTTCCACATGTTGTGTAGAATGACATCTCTTACAGGTTTAATTTATGAGTTTGCATGAATTCATACGACGTGTTCAAAATCACTACGTTCAGAGTGTGTAAAAAAAGGACTCACGCTGTACATAGTATAATTCCCCAGACTGGTAAAATTACCGACTGCGCATAAATTTCTATTTGCTAACGAAAATTTCTCCACTTTATAGTGATTTTAGATTCGTCCGTATAATACACATTTGTGTAATTTTAGCGATAGTGCTTTTTTTCGCTCGTTTGTTCGCGTGTTATGAGCGAACCCTCTACTCTGGTAAGTGGCTACTTGGCCGTACCTTGAGAAAGAGCTTTTGCGTGTGCAAGCAGAATCCCAGGGCTAATTTTTGCTCGCCGAATAAGAAGAGATGCTTCTTCAATATGATATAATATGATATGTGATATATGATATAATCTTCAAATATGAAGATCAATTTTTCCTCCTTCACCCAGTATAAGTCGTCGATCGACGAAACCCTGGTTCTGGGTTGTGATGTCATCCATTTTACCTGCTGTATCGTCAAGCCATAATGCTGACGTAAGATGACTTGTTTTCGCTTCTGGCCCATAGTTGAGCAGAGATTTAATATACGCTCTATGTGCATATGCATTATTTGGTGGCGAGACAGGCTTCTGATTGAAGTATACATCTAACTGGTTAAACATGGAATGCAGTCAATTGCTGACGGGACCAACGGATTCTACACTTGAAATATTTTCTGCAGTCTTTTTAGGAGTGACTAATTTGACTGTTACACTTAGAAGTGTATGTGCAAGATCAATGTACTCATCCCCCTGACCTGGAATTAAAAACTCGATTGGCGAGTCATCTGTGAGAGATGACACTGGCTTATAGTGCACCCATTGAGAGCCCTCTATGGACGTTTCTGTAGGAGGTAGTGAAAAGATATCTAATTCTGATTTCATGCAATCGCACGACTGTGAGTGTAACAAATGACATTTTTACTTATTTCCAAAAATGTCAATTACTGATCTTTTTGTACTTTTTGGACGTGCTCTTCTTTTAGATTTTTTACTTTTCTTTCTCTTGACTACCGTTTTCTTCTTCCTCTTCTTTCTGATTTTTTCACCCTTTTTATTTCTTCTACGAGATTTTCCCGCGATGTTCAACACGCTGTGAACGCCAAACGACTGAAAATTATTCCTCTTTCCACTCAATTTATATCCCAATCCATTCATCAGGCTTTCCACTTTTTCCATTGCTCGTCTTTTCAATTCCTTTCCAGCCTCATTTAGTCGTGTTTTCACAGCCTTTTTCAATGGTATGTTACGTTCCACATCATCACGAAAATTCATTCCGTGGCGCAGTGCTTCTTTTCCAACAACTCTTGCCCCAGTGTGATACGGAGAACCAATGTAAATTTTGGAAATGCCTCCACCTCCGACTTGAGATGTATAGTAATCTGTGTATTGGATCATGTTTAAGCAATCCGTTTGAAATCAAGTGTTACGGTTGACGTGCCAAGCTCGAATGGTACAGCAATTCCTAAATGGTCCCTTATATCTATTTCGATTGTGCGGAATGAAGCATTAAGAATAGGAAAATAATGAGGTGTTGAAAAATTTGTCACCTGTGTTGAACCAAAAATGTAATTTTTCGTATCCACCGGCACGACTCGTAAGAGTGGTGTTTTTACATTTCCAGTGATAGGCGGTTCGCACAGATCACAATACACAAAAGTTTACTTGGTAGACCATTTGATAAACTTGGTGGATGGTGTGCCATATATGTATCAATAGGTAAAAGTGTATAAGGTGTAAAGCCTAGAATTTAAGATATCTTCTCACTGATTAGAAGAAAGTGACGACCCGTAATCTTACAATCATCTTTACATATCTTCTCCAGCGTTATATTGCGTAAACTCCCGGTGGAAAGAATGATGTAATAAGGCGTTTCCACTTTCCTTTAAACAGTTCCAGTTTAAAACCTTTATCAGCTGAAATGACATTCTCGCGTGGTTTGTCAGAATTTTCCGATATGGCTAAATCGACACTACCAGACTCGTTTACTCGAACACTTTCAATTGTAGATTTTTCAATGAGACCTATTTTCTCTACGATGGATTTTAGTACAATTGAAATACGATTTTCCATGCTGGATTCACCTCTCACATGTAGAAATGATCATGGAAACTGAATCTCTGTGAGTCCCACCACCCAGCGACCATGAAGTCTAATTTCATGTGGACATTGAGTGACAAAGTGGGTGATTGTACTCTGTAAAAAATACTTTATACTACTATCACTTGGAAAAATGAGATAAAACTGGTTCTCATCATTCATTGTAGAGTGTTTAGCTCTGTAGCTTGTATCCACGAGTTGAATTTGTCAGGGTACCCAACCCACTTTACAAGAAGCTGTTTCTTAGCTCCGTGGCCCTTTGTTTGAATCACCTTTTCAACAATGAATTCGTCGTTTTCTACACAAGCTACAGCAGCATTTTGGAGATTTACTGTAGATGGCGCCATACGTATGCTTGAATGACGAGCACTATTGTATGCATGTACCATTAGTTGGAGAACACCAATGTATCGATGAGTATTACGGCGTGTAAAGTACCGCCACATACGCTCCTTAATTGTACGATTGAAACGTTCAGCAATGGCAGCCTTTATACTAGGGTCTCGTGTAACACGAAACTGTATTACAAGATCTGACAAGAATTTTTGAAAAACTTTACCAATAAATTCTCTTTCTTTGTCACTCTGCAGGTAGACTGGTATTCTACCACCGGTTCTATGAAGAATTCGTTCAAATGCTTCTTTAACCTCAGATGCAGTTTTACTTTGAAGTGTTTCAACACAGACAAATTTGCTCAAAACGTCAATGACAACCAGTAGATAGGAAAAATCATCATTGTAGCTTTGTAAAGATCTCAAGTCTGCTAGGTCAATTTCCCAAACGTCATCAATATTACACACACTGTAATGCTGTCTAGAAAATTTACGTCCAATAGGTTGATGGAGATTGTATGCATCTTGACTCTTTAAGCAGTCAATTAGTTGATTACGTGGAATATTTCCCCGTGTAGACTTGGCAATCTTTTCTACACCCGCGTAAGAAGCCTCATGCGAAGGGTCATAATATATGTCTTCCAAATGTTTCATTTTTCAAAAATTAAAATTCAGTCAGGTGCGTCGTTTTGTATTACTTTTAATAGTACCATCATCGTCATTTCTTGGGCGTAGAACTCTTACGCGAGTTGTTTTACAACCTTGCTACAGATGCATGTGATTTTAATCTCCAGTACTCACGATTGCTCAAAATTTTTTTGGGTGTCTTAATTCCTTGAAGAAACTTTGCAAACTGACGTCTTCCTGGCACAAAAACTGATTTCCTATACCTAATAGCATCGTTCACTAAATCTGAAATATTTGATTTCTCGACACGTTCTCTGTCGATAAATACAACACCCTGTTTATCCCATTTTATTCTATTTTTAACCTTTGGTGCTTGTAATCTTTCAATCAAATATTCACTCTTCTCCCTATAAGTTTTTGGCACAAAAGCAATAATATCTGAGATGGGAAGAGTTAAAACATCGTCGTCTTCATGCGGACTTGTCATTTCATTTTGAGCACTGTTTAATTTGTCTAAAAAAGCATCCTTTATCTCCTTCTTCTTTCCAATTAAATTTTTCGCTTCATCGGTAAAGAACAAAAATCTTTGTAAAACTTGCTGATATAATTTCCACTTTTCATGTTCATCAGTGTATAATGGAGAGTATAAAATTTTACTCATCTCATTGTCGAGTCTGGAAATGGCATCACTAAGTGTTTTTGTGGTAACGAAATTGGTGAATAATTGTTCTTGTTGTGGGTTCGACTGGAGCTTAATTTGGTCGACACTATCACTTGATACAAGTACCATTTTCCTAGCATGTTCCATTTGAGTAAATTTGACAAATAATTACGAATATGAAAACATGTTGGAAAAGAGGGAGCCAAGGACTGATGCTAGTAAAAGTGGTAAAAACCCCTCTCCTTTTTGTACAATAAAGCGTTTTTTACTGTTCTACGAGCCGCCAGGTGATACTAGTTTTCTTAATGCATATCTGTGTTTTCTCAATTTTTGCTTGTCGGTTTGTTTTAGAGAAACTTTTCCATGTAAAATATTCAATGCACATTCACAGATGCTTTTAACAAGTTGTGGGTTAGCTTTTTTTAAAACAGAGCGTCGCTGATCTGTATCCAGATGATAGAGAGCGTGTAACTTTTTAGCAGTCTTCTTTCCGATGGATTTTCGTGCATGCGTTATCATGGCAGACGTACAACTGGTACTAGAGTGCTTGATGAGCCTGCTTTTATACCCCTTGCTGGTACGTAAACGTATTGATATGAATCTGATGGAAATATACAAGCTCTAAATCTACATTTTTCAGGAGTAGATTGTTTTAAATCCATAAGGAGGTACCCGCGGGGGCTAGATGTTGCGTCATAATAAGCTTCCTGGGGAAAAAGTGTTTTTCAGGCTGTACCTGCCTAGCGAGATGTTCAATTTGCGTTCGGTCCCTTGGGTTTTTAAATACTACAATATAATTAGCGTTTGAAGAAATATCGCGTTGACCATGTCCCTGGTGAAAAATATTTTGTGATATAAAGATCACACTAATATTTTTGTGATGACTTCCCTTGGTAAAAAGATCGACGACTGTGTTATTTGACGATTCGCGCATAAGATCGTCTATAATTACAAGTTTGGCTCGAGGATCATTGTTATAGTCTGATGCTTGTGGTAAACCTTCACGAAATTCAATTTCCTTCCCGTACTCTTTATAGGATGACTGCCATTCTGAATAATATAAAATTACGCGAGAAAATACAACATCACACATTAAATTAATATTTTGAAGAAATTTTTTCACTTAAACTGTTTCACCACAACCCGTTGGACCATCAATTATAGACTAATAGGTCTGGTTGCTAAGCTAATAGGTCTGGTTGATTCGGCCAGAGAATGAGCTTATAACCCTGGCCGTCGCGATGCTGGGGGCTCTGCTATAAGCTCATTTACAGCGTCCGCGGTCCGCGCCCGCCAGCCAGCCCGCCCGCGCTTCCGGGGAGAGTCTTTTTGAATAAAGTTTAAAATACATACTTACCTTTGGTTTGATCTCTGACGTTGATATTAAATAAAGTTCACTCCTAATGCTACTGCTGCTACTTTCATTATAAATCATTTATTTTATTCCTGTTGAAACTAATTTTTAATTTATGTTTTTGATTTAAGAAATGTCATGTGATTTACAGATTCTAAGGGTTAAACAGCAAAAAAATGTAAATACTTGGATATTTTTTAAAAATAAAAAACAATTTATAAAAGAATAATATTTATTTTACGCATCAGAGCCTGTGCAATTGGTATTGCCGCAGGACATGGTGGAATGCATGTAACTCGTGTTGAAGGACGTATAGTGGCGACAGGCCAAACAGCTACGTGGCAAATAGGTTGCCTATACACATCCCAGTTAACTGAAATATGAAAAAGTGTTAATTATACAGTTTTATGTTTTAACAACTTCAAATATACATTCAAATATACATACAAGTTCTTCCAGCTTAAATCATGAACCCATCTTCTCATTACACATGCAGGTAGAGACAGAGAAGAAGAGAGAGATTTTATACATAGTTTTAAAGGTAATATTCTACAGAAAAACAAACAAACTAATCAAGTCAAACTACTCTGAATTTTATTTATTTTTACCCTCTTCGATATAACGATTTACTACTCACCGGTTTACATATTTTTTTCTCCGTCCTTGTTACCACATCGTGAAATTTCGTTCGGCGAATTGCTCTGAATGAGAATGAAATTGGAGGAGCATTGCTAACTACCATATCTCGAACGCTTTCAAAACTGAAAGGTTGTGATTTTTTTTTTGTAATTTAGAGTTATCCCCTTAATTTTACAAACTTGGTGAGATTTTCCATCTGGGGATGTTACGTTGTACGCGTAAAATTTAGGGCCACCAAATACAAAAGTAAATGCATGAGTCTGTATCGTAGTACAACACACGTCGATCTAGTTGATAGAGGTACTCAAACAGTTTTAGCCTAGCTTGAGCAGTGATGTAAGCAGCTATTACTACATTTGTATTTAAGGTGACGCTACACTAGCTTCCTCTCTATAAGACCAAGAGGCATATAAAACATCATCATTTACAGGGACAATGTCATGGAGTTCCAAATCTGGACTAGTAAGCAACTCCATCAACCGTTTATGCTCCTCAAGAACCTCCGTTTGCGGTAAATTCTCTCTTTGTCCGAATTTACCCTAAAAAGATTTGAGACAAAGTTTTACAACGGAACGCAAACCAGGGTTTTTTTATCTGTTCAGGATCTAACTCTATCCCCTCAATTTCATCATGCTCACGAAGATAATTTTGTTTTGACTCTACGTCAACGCACTCGGTCAGCCAGCTACTAGCCTCCTGTTTAATTTTTAAAAAGGTGTTTATATAGTCCGCGAATAGCCAACCTGTACGTGTTTTCGTATCGTATTGCGTAACCTAATATTTCCATATCTCTGAAATATGGGTTACTCTATAATTTAACTCCATGACTTTTTTCAACTAATCCAAAACCCAGGTTCCCTCCAGCTCATGCATCGTATCGTCATGAGAGCATTCAGTTTGGTTCATAGACGCACAAAACGCGTGACAAAGTGGGAACAAACTAAAGCAAAACCATGTTTTTAATAATAAAAAACAGTGCTCCGTAAAATAAATATTTTTAATTCATCCATGGATATCCAGATTATATTTTTAAAGTTTATTTCAGTCAAATGATATATTTTACATAGAATTTTTTCGAACAAAATAATAAACAAAATAATAAAATACAATTCTGATCATGAAAAAAGTGACATTGCATTAACCATTATTCTCAATAAAAAACAGAAAATAGACTTTAGACATTTAATTATATTAAAATTAAAGTTAAAAAATGAATGAGTTTGCTGGATGAATTTCAAATAATATGTTTTCTAAATACTGTATAAAATTCTGTACATTTGAGTGCATTTAAGAATTCGATTGAATACGTCATTGTTTTTATTAGAAAAAATGTTTTAAAAGAACTGAGGAACTCCAGCAAAAGTTTCTAACCAAACGGATTTCCCCCTTCCTGCAAAAATTCAAACAGTATTGTGAGAGGCTAAACTGCGATACGTTTACTAGTGAAAAAGTTCGAACCAGAAAGAATAGGTTAGATTTCAAAGATGAAATTGAATTTCCACATAAAAGTGTTTTAGACATTTTTTTTTAATTTAAAGTATTTATTGGATACTAAAAATGAGTCTTGATCATAATAAAAGGCTTTTAGACAGAATTTACATCTTATACAGTGAAAAACACATTATCAATAGAAATATTTTTCTGAATAAAAAAATTATTGTGTTATTTACTGTGATTTTTTAAATAGATATTGAACTTAAATGAACTTATTTTGAAGAAAAAATGACCTCAAAGTGAATTATTATTAATTTATGCATGAAATATTTGCTATTTAAAAAGATTATATAAAAGTTAGGTTGGAATTCGTATTTCACTTTCAATCACTTATTAATTATATTTTCTGCATAAACTGCCAAAAATTTGTCACTACATATATTAATTAAAGATTATTCAAGCTCACAATGCATCGAAAATTACATTTTTCTGTTGTTGAAAAATGTGTGTTTTCACTGTATAAGATGGAAATTCTATCTAAAACGCTTTTTTTATGAATATTTGTTTCTTGGATTTAATCATTGTTTCAGACTTTACAAAAAAATCGTAAAAACACTTTTATACCAAAAATTAAAATACATCTTACAAACTGTACCTATTCAATCTAGTTCCAGTTTTCAGCAATAGGCGACAAAATGACCAGCCATTATTTCCAATACTTTTTAAACTTCGAAAAAATATTCAGCCTTATGTGAAAATAGTTTTCCTTTCGTAATTATATATCTATTTTTAGTCTGCTTTAATTTAAATAGGTGAAAAACATATTTTAAAAAATATAACAACCAATTCTAGTGATTTTAAAACTTTTTTAAAAATCGCTAAACTGAAATTTGTTTTTTAATAATAACAACAATAATAATAATAAACTAAGGAATGAATGTAACATTTAAGAAAAGATTGTAAACCTTATCAAACTTACCATTCACATCCAGATGATCTTCCCTCATATGTTCATCTCTAGTCATCTGACAACCATCCCCATCGTAATCATCTATCACGTTCTCATTTTCGTTCTTGTCATCATTATTATGGTCATCCATCACATCGGCCTCACCGTCATGTCTGCTACTTAAATCAGGTGAATATTTCCCGTTAGTGGCTTTACTCTGCTCTTCAATTTCCACAGTACTCGCCTCTGAATCGACATCTGATTCACTGGATTCCGATGATGAAGATGCTAGGACGTGATCACTCCCGTCTATGGAATCATCAGATAAGAATGTATCGTATTCATCGATGCGATTAGCCCTGTTATAATTTCAGGCTGTACAACACAAAACAATTACACATGCAAATAAAAAAATACACTGCACTTCACTTTGACCAAAATATTTTTTTATATGAATAAATTCTTACCATTTATTTTTGCAAGAATTCTCGCATTTGCCTGCATAAATTTTTTTCTAAGACACCTCTGCGTTATGCGCAGAGAATCCCTATTCTCCATAAACAATGCACACTTGGACACTTTACTAGTACTGCATTTTTTTAATATATATTTTAATATTTTTAATAACTCGCGTTTTTCTAAGTTTTCCGACACAAGTTCCAGCACGGTGCGGAGTTCCTTCGAGTGTGACATCATGAAACAAAACTGACCATCTACGTGACGATCACCAGTATTTATAGAAGACGAAAATACATCCCTACCCCATTACCCACCCCCATTCTTCTAGAAAACTCCAGACCCTCCTTAACATGGGTAGAATTTCCAGGAAATTGTGAAAAAACCTGTCAAAATCCTAAAGATTTACCGAAACGACAGGTACACCTAATTGCAACTTCGACAGTTGATTACCGTGATGGGCTTCAAAGTGATTCGTCGCCAAGTTTTTATAAGGACACGCTGATTTCCACTTCACAATCCATTGGGTTATTCTGCATCTAGACAAAGAAACAAATTTACGACCAAGTATAAAAAATTCCCGGTACCTTTTAAACTCAAACCTTGTTGTAGGAAAAAAAGATTACGTCAATATTTTACAGAACTATGTGAAATCGGAAATCTTTTAAATATTCGTTACGCTTAGTAATACATGTCATTGGTTTTGGAGGGTATTGCAGACACGATATAGAAAAAGAGTTACGATTAATGTTTCACTGGACAAAAGTAGAAATTGACATCGTAAAACCTGACATCTTACAAGGCTCTACGCAAAAAAAATGGTTATGGTGTAATCCGATTGACACGCAAGATTCCTTGGAAAAAAGGTTTTCCTTCCAGTACACGTGTTCTTAGCTATAAATCTCATTTTAAAGTATGAACTTCTGAAACTTTTAAATATTAGTTACGGGTACTATACTTTACCAGCAAGTTCTTCGATTTTCTAATTTATGACTAATTTATGCCATAACCTCAAAAAATGACGAAAAATCATGCACTGAGGCAAATAAATTTCAAAATAATGCCAGTGATGCAAATTTTCACTTCAAAAACATGTCGACAACTGTGAAGGATCAACCCTTGTCTGATATCAACTTATTTAACGTAACTTTACCCAACAAAACCTGACCTCACCTAACCTGAATTAACAGAAATTTATTGAACTACACGTAAAGCTCTGTAAGCATATTTTCCCAGTAACAAATGTGCGCTACATCGAATGGGTCAACTCGAGCCTAACCTAGAAATAAATCTAACCTAGCCGAACCTAACCTAACCTAACCTCACGAAACACAATTAAACTGATTGTGTTGTCCCGTTGTGTTTCCGGTACCGTATCATTCAGCTTCGGCTTAACCTACATAGAGGTTTAACCTATCCTAACCTAACAAAACCTGACCTAACCTAATCGATTACGCTGGCAACCCTGTTCTTGCGTACTATCATATTTTGACATTAATAGCAGTAAATGTCTGGAGTTTCGTAACCGCTTGTTGCTAGCATTATTCGCCTGTTGCTGTAACCGGGGCACCTCCACGTGGTGACGGTGGGTAATGGATCCACATTGGCTGAGTCCCTGGGTGAACGGCGTGCATGCCGTCATGGCAGACACAGGTAAAAAGTGTATTACGATGCAGGGAAAAGCCTCAGTATCGGCGTCTGGTCAGGTTGGGAAAGCGGGCTCTCTGACGTCGTCATCATGCAACTGTAGCTCTTCATCAATGGATCACTTGGTTGGTGTAGTGTCTCATGCTACAAGGAAAAAAACCGCGAGCATTTCTCAATCGCATGCCTGCAAGAATAGCTAAGATTCATTCTGTTACATTTGCAGTAAATATGAAGGGAACAGTTTGCGAAAATCAATCGACGAGGAAGTGAAATGTCTTTACGAAAAGTGTTTTGACCGTAAATTGCTGCACCAAGAATCAAAATGGGTTCCTCACGTCATTTGCAATTCCTGCAGACTTATGTTGTATTGTCTAGAAAATTCGAACAACGAAAAGTACCGCAAGTACTCTACATCAACCACATGGAAAAAACCGTTATTGCGAAGGACTACTACTTTTGCATGAATTTCGTCAAAGGGTTCAACGCCAAAAATAAAAATAACATTTCGTACATTAATGTGTGCACAGTCACAAGAGCAATTAAAATCAATAAAAATGCACGCCAGACTTATTTCTAAAAAGAAGAAATCTTCTAGAGCCAAAGACAAAAGTTTCATTCTATTGCGACAGGAACAAAGAATTCAGACAGTTTTTCGTTAAAGACGAAGAGACGTTTTTAGTGTACTGCACTGACGTTAACGGACTAATGAACCACTTGAAGAAAAATGTGTACAGAGACGAAGAATGGCGACTTTTCATTGATTCGTCAAAACACAGCATTAAGACTGTTTTACTGCATAACACGAATACTTACGTTCCTATCCCTATAGCTCACTCAACGGTCATCAAAGAAGAATATAACAATGTTAAAATGCTTCTTGAAAAAGTTAATTACACGAATCACAAATGGCAAATATGTGGTGATCTCAAAATCATAACAATGATATTAGGCTCTCTCTCACGAGAGAGCCATGCTTTATATGCCTGTGGAATAGCAGAGATCGAGCCAATCATTACAGCAAAAAACATTGGCCTTTAAGAGATTCATTCGAACCTGGTTCTCATAATATCATCAACCAAAGCCTCGTTGATCCAGAAAAAATTTTACTACCACCCCTCCACATAAAGCTTGGACTCATGAAGCAATTTGTCAAGGCGTTAGACAAAGATGGACAATGCTATATGTACACATCCCTCAAATTTCCTAATGTTTCAGACGCTAAATTGAAAGAAGGAGTCTTTGATGGACCACAGATTCGAGTATTGACAACAGATACTAATTTCGTGAGCCACATGACGAAAATTGAAATAGACGCTTGGGAAAGTTGTAAAGCAGTAAACGCAAATTTCCTCGGTAACAAAAAAAGTCCAGACTACGAGAATATTGTTGCGAAAATGATAAGAAACTACAAAAAGTTAGACTGCTTGATGAATTTAAAACTTCACTTTCTAGATTCCCATCTGGATAAGTTTCCAGAAAATGTTGGTGATTTCAGCGAAGTACAAGGGGAACGTTTTCATCAAGACATAAAAGTGATGGAACAACGATATCAGGGTAGATGGGACGAAGTCATGATGGCTGATTTTTGCTGGATTTTGAAAAGGGAAACGAATGATGGTCTTAAACGTAAGCGTAACCCTTTGCATTGTTCCTTCGAAGAAAAAAGGACACATTATAGCAGGCAGAAAATAGACTGAAGTAGGTCTATAAATCAATTTAATTACGATAAAAAGCAAGATAAAATGTAAACACGAAAGATAGTATAAATATATCCCTTAAGTTTAAGAAAAGCAGAGAGAAAAAAATTTGGAATAAGACTCTTATTCATTTGCATGTTTAAGTTACAGTTCTACATTTTAATTGATACAAACATTGTCAGGTTAAATGAAATGGGGTCAATTCTACTTGTAGTTCTAAGTTTCTTCAAATGAGTAATTTGCGTCTAAATTTTTAACCACCTGTACTACAATGAAATGAATTTTATTGTGTTACAACGGGAACACTTAAGTTAAGTTATGTTGCGTTAAGCAAAATTTCGTTAGGTTCTGTTAAGTTGGATTCATTTGTAGGTTAAAATCGAGTTAACCTATTAAATATAGTACAGATTTAAGACTGAGAACCGTACGCTCACATAGCTACACGTGTGGTTGAATTTCATTCGGCTAGGTTAGGTTGGGTCAGATTTTGTTAGGTTAGGCTAGGTTAAACCTCTATGTAGGTTTAGCCGAAGCTGAATGAAACGGTACCGCAAACACAACGGGACAACACAATGAATTTAATTCTCTTACGTGAAATTAAGTTAGATTAGGTGAGGTCAGGTTTTTTTAGGTTAGGATAGGTTTGACTCTTTGCAGGTTAAGCCCAAGCTGATTCAAACGGTAACGCAAACACAATCAGTTTAATTGTGTTTCGTGAGGTTAGGTTAGGTTAGGTACGGCTAGGTTAGATTTATTTCTAGGTTAGGCTCGAGTTGACCCATTCGATGTAGCACACATTTGCTACTGGGAAAATATGCTTCCAGAGCTTTACGTGTAGTTCAATAAATTTCTGTTAAATCAGGTTAGGTGAGGTCAGGTTCTGTTGGGTAAAGTTATGTTAAATAAGTTGATATCAGGCGAGGATTGATCCCTCAAAGTTGACGACATGTTTTTGAAGTGAAAATTTGCGTCACTGGCATTATTTTGAAATTTATTTGCCTCAGTGCATGACTTTTCGTCATTTTTCGAGCTTATGGCTCAACCATGATGTGATTGGTGATTTTTGATACCGAATTTCAATTCAGCGCCCCAAAATCAGTAGGAGTACGTGTGTCTTGTTACCAGATCCGCACAATATTTTTTGTGTGGCTGTGTTATTTATTACATTTTCAAATATACTTTTCCCTTAAAAATTACATAAATTTACCCTATCGGTGACAGTTAAACTGACCCTTTTCGCTTATGAAGAGCGAAATCAGGTACTTTACAAAGAATTTAGAAACGTTTTCAAAATTTATAGGTTTTCCCGGAATAAATAAACTTCAAAGTGCACTCTATTCTTTTTACGACATTTGCGACAATTTTTAAAAAAATTTCCACGATGATTCTTTCGGTGAGTGGGAGAAACCGGTTTATCCTGTATGAGTCATCGTCACATATGGTGGGGAGAAATAAAGGTCCAAGGATGTACAAAAGCGGGTGGGAGCTCCACTCAGCACTCAGTCTAGTTTCAATCCTCAGACCATACAGGATACTATGTCTGACAACAAAACACCCAACGCTGCTACTACCGATATCCACGCCGCTGCAGTCATGGATTCATATACAGTTTCAATGGACACAGCAGGTGCACGGTCTGCCTTGAAACACTGTTTACCTGGAGTACCTGTTGGCGACGTCGCACGCAAGCCTGCCAATCACTTACTAATGGCTTCACTCTACTCTCTGAATAACTCCTGCACAAAGCAGCTTTTCACGGGACTTGAGTTGCAGCCGAGTGGGAATCTCGAACCAGTCATAAAACTGGTCAACTCGACTTTGAAGGGCATTTCTCTTGACTCGGCATCTTGGATATGCTTGTTAAATAACATGGACTATATATCAGACTTCTTCGAGACGTGTTACGGTCACACGAAACCTGCGAAATTGGGTAAATTCAGCATTGTTTTCACCACTTCCAATGGCTGCAAGGCGATCGTCTTTAACATTCCTGGAGATAAAGAGGAACCCACCACGGGGGAGAGTGGAAAAAAAGGACTAAGGAATACAGACCGCCTATAGTGATTCAGAAAACTACTTTTGATGGACTGAAGCAGATTGTTGATTGTGTCAATGAATGTTTACGAAGAGTGCAAAGGCATGTTGCTGATATCGAAAAGTCTTTAAATTTTCTAATAGATGAGACACATATGTACATTTTGACAGAGAGCGTTTAATCTCCTAGTGAAATGCTTATTCGCCAGATTATTGCTGTTAAATTTAGAATATTTCAGCGAGCAAATTAAACAACAATTGCCAAAATCATTTGTTGATTTATACTTTCATTTAGTGTTTTTGGAAATAACTAGTATGTATGCATCCTATGTTGCAGCACCAGTAAAATGCTTGATAACAGAGTAATTACATTTTCTGTTAGTACATATATTTATATTGCTAGAATTAAGAACATACATGTAATTGTTTAGTAAAAATAACATAAAAACAGATGTAACCAGGATAATTACGTTTTAACTAAATCACCTGTCCTTTTATCTTTAACTATTTATTAAAATTTCTTTTAAAAAGTTAAGTTAGAAACATTTTTGAAAAAATGATCTCAATTTTTAAAAAATAATATAATTTTGAAAATTAGCAACGTTGATTTCCCCCACTCCAAATTCCCCATAGTACAGACCCCTCCTTCTCCCCCACTCCAAATTCCCCATAGTGTAGGCTCCTCCCCCTACCCCCCTCAAAATTCCCCATAGTGGTCCTATTCTACTCATATAAGCTTGCGAAATTATAAATATATTCTTAATATGATCTTAATGATTTAAGTATTCGAGGTTAGGTTGATATTTTGGAGAAATTTTCCACATTCCGTTGTTTTATTTAACGTGACATATTAAATTTTAGTTCTGTTGAGAATTTTACACTTTTGTACAATTTTAGACATTTCTATACTAAATTCACGCCGCTGCGCGTAAATCCACGTTTTACATATGTTTAGCGCAGTCCCCTGCAACGACTGTACGTTAGCTTTAGTTCGCCAGTGGGCTAAGTGAAGCGTGCGGCGCAGATGGCGCTGAGAGTCCTTCCAGCCTGTTTTTGCATGGCAGGAATAGGCAAAATTAGTTCGAAATTAATTTAATTTATATTATTCGTAATGACAATGGGTTTTAAGTGTAGCATAATTAAATCTCCATATCTTGTCAAATATAAGAGTAATAGTAAGTGAAAAAAAATCGTTAAAATATTCTTTTCTAGCTGCGGGAACTTGTGATTGGTTTCAATCGTAACATGGAGTAACTGAATTTAAAGTATTTTTCAACTCAAGAAACAAAATTAAACTTATAATTATACTCTGTTTTATTATTGAATTCCAAATACGTCTATCAAATTTATATAAAGTAGTTTTGTAAAAAATAAGTTTGAGAAAAGCATGTTGAAATAACAAATTTATTTTATAAATAATAATAAGAATTAACAATGTCAGATGTTGGTATAAATTAGTAATTCATTAGCCAGAGTAGCCCTAATACAATAACAGATGATTTGTTGGAATAAACGAATTAATCAATTGATTGAAAGATTAATTAACTTAAAAAACTTAAATTTAAATAAATAAATGAAAAAGGTATAGTTTTTTAAATCTTTTTATGAAAGCATTAAAAAATAAAGATATCGTTTCACTTTAAGATAAAATGTTCCATATTTCTCATAAAAATACATAAAGTTTTTATTAAATTTTTTATATTTACACGAAAGAATTTTTAAAAATAAAATTATAGTTTCAATTTAATATAAAAGGTTCAATATTATTTATTAAATTACATTGTTTTATTGGTTTTTCATATTTCTACACAAGAGTTTTATAAAATACAGTTTTTATATAATTTTTTTTTTATTTCCACGCCAGATATTTTTTCATATTCATTATTCATGGTAGCCGCTGGCCCGGGAAATCTGAAAACCGGGAAATGACAGTGCATTTTTTCTTTGACCGGGAGTTTTACAAATTTATAAAAAAAAAGCTTCTCTCCAAGTTTGATTTCAACAGTTTTTTAAATAACCAATTGAATTTGAATCCTTTTCAATTATGACATCACTCAGTTTATAATGCGAAATCCAACAATCTTCTACTTTAAACATTTTCTATTTTAAATTTTAAATTTTAATTTAAAGAATTTTAATATGTAGTCTTGAATACTTGCATATTTAATTAAATAATTTTAAAAATAAATCTGTGCTTTAAGTATTAAAAGGGAACAATAATTTATTTAAAAAAAAAAAAACGATTCGAACTCCGTTCAAAATTTAGGAATTTCCAGATTTTAACGTTAAAAATTAAACGTTTTCAATTCGAAAGTCTTAGTCATTTAAAAAATGTAAGCTTCTCATTTAAAATTTATAATTTATTTTCAATTTATAAATAACTTCATAATAATGCATTTTTTATCAAATATTGTTTCAGTCCAAAATATTATATTTTTATCTATTCAATTTAAAATTTGTTTAATTGAGAAAAAGAATAATTTTTGGATAGTTAGAAATATTTCACCAAATATTTAAAAGTAAAAAAATTGAAACTGAATTGTTTTACATAGAAAGTTTTGAATCTCTAGAATTTCGGAGAGCTTTTAAACTTTTAACGTTACAGTTTTCATTGTTCTATTTAAAAAATGTTTTCTTTGTAAGTCACTTTGTTAAATTTTATCGTATATATAAGAATTGGACACTTATTATTTGTACACAAAATTTGAGTAATTTTAAGAGGCATTTAGAAGTTTTGAGAAGTACCAGAATTAATTTTGAACTTGAAATGATTTAATTTAAAACAAAATGTATATTTTGCCGATTAAAAAAAAATAGAAGCTTTTTAAGAATTGTCAAAGGATTTACAAGAGTAAAAACATTTTCTTAAGATTCTTATAAAAATTTAAAATAATTTTGCATTTTAGAAATTTTTTAAAAGAGAATATTCAAAATAATTTAATAAGATTTCTAAAATTGTTAAGAAAGAATCTGAAAGATTTTAAGAAATTTTTTTTTGCATTTGCAAGATTTTCTAAAAATTGTAGGAAAAATTCGACTCAATTTCAAAAATGAAAATAATTTAACTTATACTTTAAGAAGTATTCTTTTTTTTTTAATTTAATTTTTCAATTTTTAACGTTTCTACCTTAAAATTGTTTTAAATTATATAATATAGAAAATTTAAAATTAATTGATTCTTTAATTTTCATTCATTTAATTCATTAATGTCTAAAAGTTAAAAATTCTAAATTTTGTAATTTATCTGCATTTCATTAAAAATTGTTAAATTGAAAAGTGTTAGTACCTTCAATTTTTTACATGTAAATTTTATTGGCCACCCTGTTATTAAAATACTTAGACTTTATTTAATTTTTAATATTTATACAAAATAATTTTAAAATATAAAGATATAGTTTTAGTTTAAGATAAAATCTTCTATAATTTTTATTCAAATTTATAGTTTTTCTTATTTTTTTTTTACAATTCAACGAACGAATGTTTAAAAATAAGAATATCGTTTTAGATAAAGATTAAATGTTTCATATTTTTCATTCAAATATGCACACTGTACTTATTGCAATTTTTATATTTCTGCGTAATTTTTTTGTTTGAAATGAAGATAATTATATGTAAAGGTATTATTTAATATCTCACAAACAATTCAAACAAAAATATTAAAACATGAATTGCCGATTATTATATAAACAACACTAATATTAGGACTATTAAATTAAACAACAGTCAATTATTGGAACTTCCAGAACAGTGACTCCATCCTCTGAAATCGTGTTTCGCTCCCACCATGGACATAGGAAACACGGGACTAGGCATGCCATCCTAACTTGGGCGAGCGGGGTTGAATCTACGGGAGGGGGGAGAATTCTATGAGTGGGGAGAGTCGCCATCTTACGATATGCCATTTAATTATGCGCACGAGCATTTTTGCCGACAAATTGTGCATGAAAATATAAACATGTATGCGCTGCCATGTTTGTCGCGGGTCATCAATAGGTGGCGGATCTCCCCCCTCATTGCATCACCCCCACAATGGCATGCCTAGTCCCTTGTTTCCTATGTCCATGACTCCCACAAAATATCTTGTGTCAAAAAAATGTCTCGCGCATGCCGCATTCGGGTTTTACAACAACATTTTCTCTTAAGATGGCTTTTCGTCGGACGCTAACATTTTCTTTATCTTCTGGCACATAAAAGAAATTAAATTTTTTGGAGAAGCTATCATAACCTGATATTTAGATTCAGGAGTAACACACCGCAATCCACCCATTTTTGTTATTTTAGTGCAAGCTTTTAAAGTAGTAAAACTTAGAAAATGTTCACACTTTAATATGTCTAATTTTAGATTGTTTAACGTGATTTCCAATTTTCTCAGACTCCTATTCCTGCTAGTTAAATAATCAATTAGATGGAATTATAAATTATATTCAACTTCCAGATTTTTTTCTATTGAACCTTTTACTTCGAAATTAGAGTAACACTACTGATATTTTATCCTTTGTAACCATCTCTCACTATTTCTCGTTTTCAATACCAAACGTTAAAATGGACCTTAAATCCTTTCGTTTACACAATAATATGTTGCAACTTTTAAAGTTTTATGGAGTAATTGTGAACTATTTATAGTTTGATGAACGCAGATAATCAATACATTTCTGACGCTTTATATAATGGAAAAATTCTGTAATATACAAGAGAACACGGAGAAAAATGGATGGTCAAAGTTATATGGTCAAAATTTAGAGAGCCAGCAAGTCTGTCTGCATGGTCGAACGGTCCTTTCAAATTTTTTCGACATGGTTAAAAAGACTCGTATTTTATCGCCAGTCTGATTTTTATAAAAGCATTACACTCACTATCAGGGATAACTAAGGTATCCTTTTCGGAATGTTCAATACGCACATATTATTTTCACTCATTTCGACCATCCAAGAAGGATTAGATAAGCCATTGCGTATGGTCCATTGCTTGATTTTTGCGCGTCAATCATGGGCGTGAAAATTTAAAGGGTATCGCTAATTGGCTCCAATTAGCATAAAGAAATCGTAGACAGCATAGTGATATCAGTTAAAAAAGAAGGTTTTTACCAACTATTTCATTGTGAAGTGAAGTGTTTTTATTGAGGATTCATTGGAAATATCTTATTTTGTAAGTACCTGTTTTAAATAAGAAATTGTAACGTTAATATTTTCTATTAGTAATGTGAGATTCAATACATTTCATTAAAATCTTTTTGAGGTTAATGTAAGTTTGAAATAGATTATAATTATTGAAGTAATCACTGTTACTTATAGCATTAGTCGATTTAGGATAAACTTGAATTGTACTCATTAATTTGAAACTAAATCATTATTTTTCAGTTCTGACATCAACTGTTGTGATTCCTGCAAAGACAGATAGCAGGGGCAGGGTCAATGCCCTAGTGATCCTACATGCAGTTGATGGAGTCGAATGTCTGAGAAAATCAGATCAACCATCTGAGATTTCCAAACCGGCCCGTCACAATGATCGGGTCAGCCAGCTTGAAATGACCGAGACGACGGTCTGAAACAATCGGGTCGTCTCTCTGGGATTGTCGATTTGGACCTCTCGTTTTTATCTTCTAGAGATAGTTGCTTTAGCCATATTCAAGAGCTGTCCTATAGTCGACCCTGCAATATGATCTGTCTGCACATTTATATGGCCAAGCAGACCTCCCTTTTTTCTCCGTGAATACAATAATTTTTTGCATAGTTACGAATTCTGGAACGACAAACAAATTAATTCTCACAAAACTTTCATTTGCTTTGAACGTATAATTTGGAATTCATGTACGACGTTATGTGTTAATGATTAATTACCTTATTGAGTACAATATGTATACGGAGTACCATGATAGGTAAATTCCTTCTGCTTTCTCTTGTTTAATATTAAGAACATTTACAGCACAACCTACGGTCAGTCCGCCACTGCTTAAACTTGCAAGCGAAGCGAGCCGCACGCGAAAATAGTATAAAACAAAGAGATCAAGAAATTTATTTGTGACGGATATGCATTTTAAACAGTAGTAGCTGCTACCTGAGGTGTGATTCGACATTCGACCCACATTTAAAAAAATCAAAAGTCTTTTTAAAACATATGTATTGAAGGTAAAAATATTTTAAATTATGGGGAAAATTACTATTATCGCGATTAATTTGATTTTGACTTTAGCGCCTAATATATCTTCTATGTATTTATTGTAATTTGAAATCCACGTTTCTAAATCGATTTTTAACCATTCTAAAATCTCGGTATGTCTAAAACGAGATGTATAATTAACATTCTTATTCATTATCATGAATAGTTTAAATAATTATGTTCTAATTTTATCCTAAAATAGCAATATTGCGTGGCCAACTAGAAAACTTGTGGTGCAGACTTTGAATTAATATTTGACATCCCTAAATCTAAAGTATTTTAACACCTTCTTGCTTATTATTCTTTATAACTTCATATGAGTTGAGCTTGTGCATCTTAAAAACTGAAGAATTTTTGTTAATATTATATAGCAATTTTTCGTTCATAATTTCTAATTGACTTCGTCTACAATTGAAGCTCCGGATGCAAAAAGGAGATATAGAATTATTTTGCTGGAGTGTGGAGGCCCCTGAGCACTTGAAAATAAAGTCTCGAATTTTAAGTCTTAAGATATGTATCTACAATAAAAATGTAATGCCGCATCTTTTTCTCATCAGAAAAAAGTTGTAGCTTTTCTATTTTTCGAATTATTTACGAAAAACTGTTTATTTCCAATTAAAATATTTTGAATTTTTCACTTCGACTCGCAACGAAATAGGAAGTTTTTAATATTTTGTGAAAAAACTTATCAGAAATGTGCATTATCATGTTCTGCGATGGATGACGTTAGCGAAAGTTCAAAAATTTTATTAAAAATTGTTAATAATTTTTTCCTGAGACGTTTCATAATTCGTGCATTAACGACTTCCAACGTTTCGGGAGTCGAGCGAATTTTGAGCAACCGAAAACTGTCAGTGAGAAAGTTGTTCAGGAAGTTTCAAAGAAGTTTCCTGAAAAGTTTTAGCTCAATTGGAATAGTACTTAGCAAACTGTTGATGTTTTAATTTGCTGGCGCAATGAATTTTCTCCCGCGTAGACTACGGCCCGGCCGGTAATCCGCTACTCCAACGTTAGGTACAAGTGTGTCTCACAGCCAGCCGAGTTTTTGTTATTAAAAACACAGTAAATATAAAAATAATTGTTTAATAAGTATAAAAAGTGGTTTTTAATGTATAAATTGATATTTTGGTGCTAAAGATAATAATCATGTAACAACTCTCGACATTAAAAAATAATTAAACAAATTTTTCCAAGAAATAATGTATTCCAATTTATAAAATTCAATTTTCCTTGTTTCTCCAAACGATTTTTATTTTACCAAAATGTTTCTAATGTCACAGACAAGAATTTAGTTTGTTTACGGAAAATATAAATTTTGAAAATACTATTTAGGTTGCTACAAATTTAGGTTTTTCGAAGCGTTTTTTTAAAGAATTTATAACAATATTTTATAAAATCGCACTGTTTTATTTTATTTTTACAATTTTGTAAACAACGCTTTCAAAAATAGTTGCACCAAAAATAGAATATTTGTCAAATAATCATTTTCCTCCATGATTCACATTTTTCCATGCACAATAAAACGTATCTATTTAATAAAATCATCATTATCATCACTGCGATACATATAAATATATTTTTATTTGTTTTTCACGATATTTTCCATGTATCGAACAACTTTTATAGATCAGATTATATTTTAACGATGTGCTCTGTTGATCGACACAGACTTAACTACACTGATATATTTCATTTTAGGTAAAGAAAGAACCCTAGAAATGGCAACATTAAAAATATTTTCATAAGAGAAAAAGAAATACTTGTGCATACTTGTGCCTAATGCTGGAGTAGCGGATTACCGGCCGGGCCTTAGTCTACGCGGGAGAAAATCCATTGCGCCAAAAAATTAAAACATCAACAGTTTCTTAAGTACTATTTCAATTAAGCTAAGACTTTACAGAAAACTTTCTTGAACCTTCCTTCACAACTTTCTCACTGACAGTTTTCGCTTTCTCAAAATTCGCTCGACTCCCGAAACGTTGGAAGTTGTTTGTGTCCGAATAATGCAATGTATCGAAAAAAAATTATTAACAATTTTGTTAATAAATATTTTGAACTGTTGCTAACGTCATCCATCGCAGAATATAATAATGCGCATTTCTGATAAGTTTTGTTACAAAATATTAAAAACTTCCCCATTTCGTTGTGAGTTGCAGTCAAAAAATTTAGAAAATATTAATCAGAGAAAAAAACAGTTTTTCGTAAATAATTCGAAAAATAAAAAAGCTACACCTTTTTTTATGAGGAGAAAAAGAGGCGGCATTACATTTCCATTGTGGATATATATCTTAAAAATTAAAATTCGAGGCTCTATTTTCAAGTGCTCAGGGGCCTCCCCACTCCGACAAAATAATTCTATATCTCCTTTTTGCATCCGAAGTCTCAATTTTAAAGCTTTATTAAATTTTGTTTTAAAATTATTTCTTGAAAAAAGATCCTACTCCATCTTCACTCCATTGGGAATCGAACCACAAAACTTCTGATTTCCGGTCAGGTGCTCTTCCAATTAAGCTATTAGAGGGATCAGAATAAGAACTCTTAATTCAAGAACATAACGTTAATTTTTAGCTAGGTGTTAATAGTACAAGTAATTATTTTCAAATTTTTAAATTTATCTTCTATATCATCAGAGATCAGAAGTTTTGTGGTTCGATTCCCAATGGAGTGAAGATGGACTAGGATCTTTTTTCAAGAAATAATTCTAATTTTAATTTAAAAATATTATTTTCCATCTAGTCTTATTAAGACGTTAAGCATTTTCTGTTATTGAAGATTCTTAACTTGATCGATATTGTGTAGATTCTTCTGCCTTCATGGTTTGGAGGGTTGATCTACTGTCGGTAAGGTACAATCTCTGATGATATAGCAGATAAATTTAAAAATTTGAAAAAAATTTTGTTTTTATATAAGTCAAGGCCACGAAGGAATAATAAGGAGACCTAACTCCGCGTCCACACTTGGCAATAGAAACATTACCGTAAGTGGTATGCACATTACAGAAGATTTTTAATTTTCGTGCGCAGGTGCGCAGTTGTCCTCTTCCTATATATAGAAAAGTGTGCGAGTGAGAAAGTTTGTCAAATTGACGTAAGTTAAAGAGGTTTTGTTCGTTTGTTTTGATGCAGGTGTCAAGTACCGGGTTGTGGTGCAAGTTACACGCCGAAGAAGGCGAATACACTTCGCTTTTTTAAAGCCCTCACTGTACGTACAATAAACGTCTACTATCGGCGAGAAAACTATAGGCATCTGCCTTTGAAGCTTAACAACTAAGTAAAAAAAAATACTAGCGCAACAAAAAAACAGTCATTTAAAAGCTGAAAGCGTTCTACGTTAATGAGCTTGAAGACATTTCTGTAAAAAAAATTTTTGTGCTTAGCAGACTGAAAAATGTAAAAAAAGTAAAGATTTTTGGGTACATTTAAGAACATTCGAGTGTAGAGCATTATTTCTTATACGAGGGGCGATGGAAAAAATTTGAAAAAATTCATGAGTATGAGGAAAATTGTTGTGAACCAGTTGCAGTTGAGAAATTTAAAAAATAATAAAAATTGTTGCTTAAAAGTACAAAAATATGCAACTATATTATCTTGAGTTCTAATACGGATATTAAAGCGATTCAAAATGCAAACTGTAATTGATAGGCTCTGTATTTATTTTCAATCACTCGGAAGAATGTTTTAGTCGTCTTTTTTGTCAAAATCGCGATATTTTCAGACATTTTTTGTTGGAAAACAAGTTACAGAAAGCAGGGGGGGGGG
>NC_046664.1:92736955-92749501 GCF_010883055.1 Belonocnema kinseyi
CCCCCCCCCTGCTTTCTGTCACTTGTTTTCAAAAAAAAAATGTGTAAAAATGTAGCGATTTTCACCAAAAATAAGACTAACACATCCTTACGGGTGATTGAAAATAAATACAGAGCTTTTCCATTACAGTTTGTAGTTTGAATCGCTTTAATATCTGTATTAGAACTCAAGATAATATAGTTGCATATTTTTGTACTTTTAAGCAACAATTTTTCTTATCTTTTAAATTTCTTAACTGCAACTGGTTCACAACAGTTTTCCTCATACTCATGAATTTCTTCAAATTTTTTCCATCGCCCCTTGTATAAGAAATGTATCTTTCGCATGATGATCAACAAAAGAACAGAACGTCAAGTTGACAAACTTTCTAACTCGCACACTTTTCCATGTACAAGAAGAGGACAACTGCGAACATGCATACGAAAATTGAAGATTTTCCTGTAATGTGCCTATCACTTACGGTAATGTTTCTATTGCCAGTTTCAAATGACTTCCCACTGGCAGTTGGGTCTCTTTATTATTCCTTCGTGGTCAGGACCCCAAGCTGGTGTGTATTTCAACGTGACAAAGTTTTAGGCAGATAGTTCAAAGCCCTGTCACTGAGGCGCAAACTTTGTATCATTGATGAGCTAGGCCGAACACAACCTCTTTATTTTTTGTAAACTGTCACAAATGTGATAAGCCACTAAAAATAATTAATAAATATGTTTTTTTCACGTTGCGGAGAGCAGAAGATGCATTTTTTTAATTTCCAATTATCAAAATTGTTGAATATGTATTTTAATTTCTAAAAATCTTGTGACCAAATTTAAAAAAATATATCGAAAATATTACGGGCGTTACCGTAACCCTATATATCTCTCATATACACTGTAAAAAAAGGTATGTGTAACATTACAAAGTTTCGGAAAATTAAATATTGTATCATTGTAAATATCAGCACACTTCACTGTGTGATTTTACAAAAGTATGTGAAATTACATCCTCTAGCGATGTAAATAAAAGAACCCTCGAACAACAGTGTAATATTACACACTCGATAAAAATAAAATTATACATTCCCTCGTACGAATTTTACATTTAGAAGAGAAAATTCAGTCGCAGCCATGGACATAGGAAACAAGGGACTAGGCATGCCATTGCGGGGGTGATGCAATGAGGGGGGAGGTCCGCCACCTTTTGATGTTCCGCGACAAACAAGGCAGCGCCCACATGTTTATATTTTCATGCAAAGTTTGTCGGCAAAAATGCTCGTGCGCATAATCAAATGGCACTTCGTAAGATCGCAGCTCTCCCCACTCATGGAATTCTCCCCCCTCCCGTGGATTCAACCCCGCTCGCCCAAGTTAGAATGGCATGCCTAGTCCCGTGTTTTCTATGTCCATGGTCACAGCGTGTAAAAATACCATGTGTCGGTAAAATCACTTACCTGTGATTGAAAATTACTTCGAGATTTTTAATTTTACCAAAGATCCTTAATTTTACCCTTGCGGCAACTGTAAAATTTTATATTTATAATCAATTAAAAATTTTGAATAATTAATCAAATAGTATGTAAATATGAAAGCGTCTCTCAAGTTCTTTGTTTATAGATGCCTTTATCCTTCAATTTTGAAGCATTTTTATTTTTAATGTGAGGAAATTCACAGCTATGTTCAACTTTTTTGACAGCTTTCACACAAAGTAGTCCGAATTCGAGCTATTCCTATTTTGCCTTTTACATTTTCTGCTATTAGAACGGAAAAAATGCGGTTATTGAAAACGTATATTTCATATTTTTTTACGGAATATTTAATCATCAAAAAAATACCTTATACAAGTATCTTATGTGTTTTAGGTAAGTGGTAACGTGTCCGGCTTGTGTTTCTTCAACCTCCATGAAATTATACGAAGTTTGAGCTTTCGAGTGTTCGAAACCCGTGGCCCTGATAAATTTTATTTTATTCTTTCACATAATGAATTTTACATTTTCGCATGTAAAATTATGGGCCGAATTGGAATATCACAACAGATTCGTAAAGTTACTCGCATATACGAGGGTCCTTTTATTTACATCCACCAGAGATGTAAAATTCAATCGATTTTTTTTACTGTGTACGTTTTACAAAAAGGCTGACAATTTCTCCACTAAATTTATTAATGTTACTTGTTTACAATCAATAAAAGAAAATTATTTTACAACTTTTTTAATATCCATCAAATTTCCTTAAAATATAGTATTTAATTTTTAGAGAACTTATATTGCGGATTTTATAAAATGTACATCCTTATTTATTATGTCCACACAGCCAACAAATATTTTTATTGAATATATTTTTAATAACTCTTTTATTCATAATCGTGATGAAATTTAAATTAATGAATTTACGGGAGAAATCGGCAGCCCTTTTTTTGAAATGTATGCGAGGGATGAAGGGTGATGTTAATGTAAGTGCTATTTTAACAAAAAATATTTCTCAATTTTTCGAGAATATTTGGTTAGATTGAACATTCAGTTTCTACAAAATTGGTTTTATGTGTTTAAAAAATGCTTTGGCTGCTTCCACACGATTAAAAATATATTTAATAATTATTTTGAGTGATTTAATACATATGTGACAATTTTGTGTGTATGGCGAATGTAGCGCCTCTGCGACAGAGCTTTGAAATATTTACTTTAGCTTGGGGGACCTGATATAATTAAATTATTAAGATATTTTTAGACAAAATTAATTGATTAGAGACAACGTCGTAAATACTTAAGACTTAAAATGGTCACCTTTTTGCATACAAATTATGTATATATGCAACACAAAAAGAAATAAATTTAATAATTGGAAAAAAGTTATTACTCATTAATTTCCGTTAGTAACTCTATAATAAAGACATAAAATACGTTCATTAGAAAGTATATAACATAACATAAGATATTAGTAAGATATTAGCGTGAAGGCGACGACGGTGGTTGTTACTAACAGTTATAATAGCTCCAATGACCCTATCAGGGTTTCTTCAAAGTTGACTCTCTAACTTTAACAAGCAAGACTTCGTTCGTAACTGGGTTAGATATAGTACTAACCACTCTGGTCGATTTCAACTGTTCTTCGTCACTTCGCCCCCGAGGCGAGGTTTAATTTTGCAAGGATAAATAAGAATCTAGGGGTAGGCGTAACAGAGGTTGTGAGGTGGGACCTACAAGTTAGCATGCCTGACCCAGAAACCATGCTTTACATTTTAATCTAGTAAATATCTCCACTTAAAATTATAATCATGATCTTTATAATAAATCAATTTATAATTTACATATAATCTCATCAACAGCCGTCAAATACAGATAATAAAAATAATTAAAGAAGTTATCGATTTTTGGTTCAATTTATCAAAAGGATTAACTATAGTATTAACTCAGGTGTACTGATTCTTTCTTTTGCATTTTTTCTTAATTCAACTAAGTATTTTAAATTCTTTTAAATTCTTTTAAACTATATTCAATTATATTTTTCTCTCGTAGAGAAAGCTTTGTAACGATAAAAATTCTTAAACGTCATTTCTTGACATATATTGACATATTGTGACCTCAGTAGTTCGAAAATGAGGTTCTTGAAAAATGTCTGTTCGTGTGTTTGAGTGAGTGTATAATAACAATATTTTTACATTCTCATCAAAGAAGGTATTAGATTTGTGTAAAATTTGACCCCTCCCTTGTTTTTGTGAAATGTCCACGTTTTAAGATCCCCTGAATAAAAAAAACAAGTTTTTAATCATGTGTCTGTCTTTATGTCTGTATGGCTGTCTGTAAATTTTTTCTTTGTTAGGGCGATAACTTTCGAAAGAATTGACAGATTGGATTGTCCTTTGTTATATTCTTTTATTGTCTTAAATTGAAGGTGAAATTCTTTAGCCAGCTTATTTTTGATGAAAATTCAAAAAGTTAAATCAATATCAAAATTTTTGTGACCACTTTTTTGAAGATTTCAAAATTCGATGTACGGTCATTAGTAATACTCGAAAAGACCAACAATTTATCCTAATTATTTTTTATATACAAAAAATTATCGGAGTTGTAGCATTTACAAAATTCCGAAAAACAATGGAAAATGAACATTTTAATCCAAAAAACGGACGATGTGAAAAGAAATCAGAGCAAGAAAAAAGTTGCACTTTTAAAACCCTAAGAGATTATCATAACAACTTTTCAAAAAAAATCGAAAATTTAAATTTTGATAGCATGAGAAATAAGACAAATAAATATTCCATTTTGTGGTCAAACTGTGCCAGATATAACAAAATGTGAGTCAACAAAAATAGTGCACCTAAAAAGATCTAATATTTGTTGTGAATCACTTTTTTACAGGATGCGTAGTTTATCTTTTATTCGCAGAAATAAAAGAAAAAGGAATTAATTTTTTAGACAATAAGGTACGAACAAAAATTAATGAATATAATTTAATTACCCAAAAAAGATCGACGAATTTGTTATTAATAATGTTTAGATAGGACGAGTAGATTTTCTTTTAGTTGTAAGAAATAGGATAAAAAATAAAACATTGAATTTTTGGAAAAATGACACAAGAGACTAAAAAAATCTGCCCGCCTCGCGGGCACATTCTCATCGCGCGCTGCGCGCGCGGCTCGCAAGTTTGAGCGCGCCTAGAGCGCGCGACGGTTAAACCTCGCGCTTCGCGCTCAATAATAGTTTACGTCGCGCTTCGCACTCGAACATAATTACACCTCGCGCTTCGCGCTCGGATATTTATTCTTTGCATTTGGAATACTTGAAAAAAACTTTATCAAAAAGATCTCTTTTAGATGGCAGTATTTATATGCGTCGTCATATTCTGAAGTAGAAGATTAAGCTTCTCAAAGCTCTGTAGGCTTTGAGGTACACATTCTCATCGTGACACTCGCGCTGCGCGCTTGATTTCCGACAGACATTTGTAAACTGGTTTTGTTGGAGTTTTTCTCTCGTAACTTTCGTCGTTTTTCCACACATTTTTTTTATTTTATTTTTTTTCAACGTTATTTTTCACGAATAAAACAAAAAGTACGCGTCCTATCAAGAAGTGATTCAGAAATAAATTTTAGATCTTTATAGGGATAACCATTTTTGTTAATTCATCTTTTTTCATATTCTACATAGTTTGTCCACAAAATGGAAATTTTATTTTCCATTATTTTTTGTGCAATCAAAATTCGAATTATCGATTTTTAAAGATTTTTTGATTTTCGGTTAATTAAAAAAATTTTGAAACCGCTATAACTCTGAGAATTTTCTTTTTATCGAAAAAAGTCATAAGGATAAATTGTTTGTTATTTTTAATACTATAAATATCCGTACATAAAATTTTCAAATTCAGAAAAAAGTGGTCTCAAAAATTTGCAAAATGCACTCACTTTTTGATTTTTTATCAAAAATGGCTGGTTAACGATCTCGTTCTTTCTTTTATGACCTAAAAAAAGTGTGCAAAGATGGATTTGTTTCGTTCATTTTTTCGAGAGTTATCGTGTTTACGGACGGAATGGACGGCCGGACGGACAGACTGACAGACAGACGCCATGAAAACCTGATTTTCGGATTCAGGGGGTCTCGAAACGTGGAGATCCGTTGAAAAAGTTTGATGTCAAATTTCCGGCAATTCCAATACTTTCTCAATCATAAATGATGAGAATGTAAAAATGAAAAGACAAATATGTTTAACCGAAAAATATCTACAAATTTGTTATAAATTCTTGTTCTAAAGCGAAATTTTTCATGTATTATGCCAATTCCAAAAATCCAAATGAGATGAGATGTCAAACTAAAAGTTTGGAAAAATACAAAAAGTTGACTAAGGAACGTTTATGTACTAATAAATGTGGACAATTAGAAAAAAAAATTTTCAACATTTTTTTCATTGTAGTGAAAAATTATTTGAAATTATTAGTACATAAATCTTCCTTATTTCATTTTGTATATTTCCCAAACATTAAGTTTGATACATCATCTCGTATGAAATTGGTTCGATCCACAAGAAAATGTTGGTAAAGTAGGAATCGTATATGTGTCACATGCCCTTAACAAATTTTTTTCCTAAATTATATCTGCAAACTTGCTTGAAATAATTAAAATTCGTATTAATTCTACAAATTCCCTTGATAACTGAAATAATTCTTGGCAATCTTTTAAATCCATATCTTTGGAAATCTTTTAAACATTTTGAAATCTTTCAAAAAAATTGGGTGGAACGGCTTTCAGGGCCAGTCTCCAAGACTTTTATTAACTTCTGAATGCTAATTTTTATGAATAAACAATATTTCCATTTTCTTAAACAAAGATATTTAAAGGAAAAAACATAACTTTTTCCAGTCAAGAATAAATCCTAGTTAAAAAACAAGTCTGATAAAATTGTTTAATTGCAATTCTTTTTCTCTATAATTCGTTTTAACCTTTAACTTCTTTGAATTTACTAAAGTCTTGAATTTGATTGAATATCAAGAAGAAAGAAAAATAATTTAAAAAATTTTTTTTTTTGAATTTTCTTGAAGAATTAATTCTTGAATTAAAGCAGTTAATCCCCCGATTTGCAAGATAAAGAAACAAAATATTGTTATTTAAGTCTTTTGAAAAGCCTTAAAATCTTTCTAATTTTTTTGTATTCTTAAGAAGTCTTTTTTTAGCATATTTCTTTTTGTATAAAAGAAGAAAACGTGTGAACTCAAACAGTTTTGGTGTCTCTTTTAAAGTAATATAAAGAGTAATAATCATCGCAGTATCTCCTCTTCATGATTTTTCTACAACGTTCGGAGCACTTCTCTAATTGTCTGCGAAAGATACCTTTAAACAATTATCTTAGACTTTGTTATCTGAACTTAACATAATTTTCAATTCTTCGCAAAGGGATTCATATTTCTTGCAATGCTTTATAAGCGTTTCCAATTATAGCTGTGGCCATGATACAGTTACTCATGACATTATAAAAATAATAAGATGCTCCCCCCCCCACCCGCCCTAGCACATTGCTATTCCATATACCTTATCAAGTAAGATTACTAGCAGTGTATAATAACGTAATTGTAGTGTAGTATGCAAATTTCAAATAAAAACTCATAAAAGATATTAAATAGGAGGGAATTACTTAAATCATTGTATATAACTTAAAAATAATAGTAAATTAATATGTCTTTTTATTTTGTTGGTCATAATTTGCAATATCACATTTTATAAAAAATGAGAAGTACATATGTTTATATTAAAAAGTTAGTATCTGTTAAACAATAGTCAAATTTTCTGCAATTAAAATCATGATTTAAAATATTTTTTCTTACACTTTTATATGAAATCATCTTATAAAATTGAAAAAAAAACCCTGAAAAATAAAATTTTAAGAAAATTAAGTTTCAATACAAAGTATATCTAAAAATTGTTTCACAAGAAAAATCGTGAACAATGGATTATAAAATATTTTTTTTACCCGCAGGTAAAAACTATAATTATACAAAGTTTGACTGAAAGTGCTTTCGAAATAAAAATATTTCAGTATGGAAGTCATTCAGGAGGCAACGATTCTACTTACCTTGTCTCCAGTTTAATGGAAAATATGCGCAATTCCACAGGCTTATACGAGAGGTTCCTAGAAATGTGTGTAAGTAGTTATAAATTATTTAAGTCAGACCTCGTGTCGATTCCGTTATTCTTAGAAAATATGAACGCCGTAAAATGCATTCTTCTTGGAGGCATATGTAGGCGAATTTTAATAATTAATTTTAACAATTCAGATTTTTTTTCAAACGCTTTCATTTTTCTTTTTGATCTGCACTAAATTTATTTTTTATCTTCTCCTTTTATAATACTATAATTTCCTTGATGCATATAGGAAGAGATTTGAAGCTCTGAGAGACACAAAATTTAGATTTTAAAGCATACAAAAATAAAAAAAATTTCACGTTTCATACCATACCCAAGGCTTCTCAGCTCGATATTAAAAAATGATGAGCTTTCAAAATTAAACAAAATATTTGATGTTCTGCAATTAAAAATTTATTGTTAACAGCTAAGTAAATTAAGCAATTTTCTTTTCTAAATTTAGGATTTTAGCAATACGATGTTCTTTGAATCATTTTAAGAATTTTTTCCCAAAAAACCATACCTCTTAAATGAATTTCGAGCCTTCCAATTTTTCAAGGTAAGTTTTTTTCTAAAAAAAATGATTCAGATGTTGTATGAAAAAGACAAAAATACATTTTTTTTCTTTATCAAAATGTGTATCAAAGGGTTTTCGAGGACGACGAATCCATTTTCGGCTTTGATTTTTGAGTGCCGCCAAAGGGCGCTTCCGTACATTTTTTTTTTGGATTTTATCGCCTTTTTTGTAGAAAATTGACGAAATTATTGCGAAACACGACGAATATTTGACTTTCTTGTTATGGAATCACAAATTTTAGATAGTCCAAAATGATGAGGGTTGAAAACTAGGTTAAAAATTAGTTGAATTGTTTTTATTTAAATTTCGTATATTTTTATCTCTTAATATTAATTTTTGAAGAAATAAAAGTAAAATAAGGAAAAAATATGCTTTGTTCATTAAGCTAGTGAACAAAGAAAAAATAGAAATTTTGGTTTTAAATTGAATACAATCGATATAGGTCGTGCATGGGTACCCCCCTAATTTTCAACGCTGATTATTTTCGGCTATTTAAAATGCGTGATTGCATTGTGAGAAAGTCAAATATTCATCGCTTTTCGCGCTTCAGCCCTCTGGCGCCCCTTAAAAATAAAAATAAATTCCAAAAATGGATTCATCGACCCCGAAAACCCCTGGATACACATTTGGCTAGAGAAAAAAATGGGTTTTTGTCTTTTTCATACAACAACTGAGTCACTTTTTGGAAAAAATACCTACCTTGAAAAATTGAAGTCTCGAAATTCATTTTAGACGTATGGTTTCCTGGGAAAAAATTCTTAAAAAGGTCCAAAGAACACTGTGAGGGGGTACGCAACACAGCAAAAAATTTGACGGGCACATGTTGACGGCAGTCAACATTAAAAATTCTCAAAATAAATTTACTTTAATTGAAAAATGACAAGATGTCAAGATATTTTCATAATTTAAAATCAATTTAAACTAATTTCAAAGTTTTTATATTTTTTAAAATATATTTGTATTCTACGAATTTTGAAACTTGTTTTTCTTTCAAATTTAGATCTTTCGTTCTATCACTTTTAAGAACTTATCACTAATTTTTAAGTTTTAAAAGGTAACCTCTTAGCATTTTCATGTATAGACAATGGGCAAAATTATTGCATTTTCTGGAATTATGCATTACCATCCCCTAGATATTTTAAAATTCCACTATTTATTTCGGTAGATGTAAAAGTTTCGTAATTAATTATAAGTCTCTACCTTATTTCAAAATAGAAAAAATTTAATCGTCTAATTAAAAATTTAAAATCCATTAAATTTTATTGGTTAATTTGAATATTTCAATTTTGAAATCTTTAATACATGGACTCTGTTACTTATGAACTTAAAAAAATGTCTACAATTTATTTGGTTAATAAGTTAGAAATATTAGAAAAATGAAGTCTGAGCGTTTTTAATTTTAACTCAAATTTAAAGAGTTTTTAATCATTTTTAAATAAAATGTCGACGTTACAGTGATCACACAGAAAATGCGAATTTAAAAGAGGTATCATTTTTTCTTTTGGAAATACCAACGTTTTGAACAAACATTAACAAATGGAACACTTTATAAGAAACCACACTTATATTTCTAAAATTCTACTATAGACATTGTGGTTAAAGGGTACATCCAAATTTAAATCGGAAGTGGGTTTTCATCTTGATATACAAAATACAAATGTTTCAGGAAATTTTATAATTGTTTAAATCCATAGACTTGCACGGTTTTGACAGCAGTCGATTTTTGACGATCGATACCTCGAAAAATATACACGTTTTCTAAATTTGTTTATTGAGATCTCTAGTGCTCCATCCAATCTCGAATGCACTTTCTCATTTTTTCTTGTAATTTTAAATTAGAGAAATTTATTTTTCTCTATTGAAAAATATGTTCCAATGGAAGGATTTTAAAGGCTCTCAACAAGGTATTTTAATTAATTCTTCATTATCACAACGGATTTCATAGAATTTCAAATATTTCAAGGAATATCCTCAGATTTTAAGATATTTTACAGAAATTCAGGGGATTTTATCATATGTAAATGAAATTTTGACGAAATTATTCATAATAGTTCAGGGATTTCAAATATTTAAAGATATTTTAAAATATTGCAAGGGATTTTAATAGTTTTGAAGAAGCTCAAGAGATTTCAAGGATTTGAATGATTTTATCGTATTCTATAAAATGCCAAGGAATTTTGAGGAGCCGTAACAAATTTCAAGAAATTTCAAAAGATTTTCAAAATTTTCAAATAGTTTTTAAGACTTCAGGATATTTGAAAAGATTCAAAAAAAGTTAAGAAGATTTCCAAATCTTTCAGGAATTCGAAAGGTTTAAAGAGATTTTCCAATATTCAAAGAAATTTCCGTAGAATTCAACAATTTGAAGTCAATTTAAAGAATTTCAAAGATTTTATGGTATTTTAATACATTTCAAGGCATTTTCAAGATATTAATAAATTTTCAAGCAACTTTAAAGAATATCATCCAATTTAATTTAACACATTGGGAATTTATAATATTTTCAACAAGTTTCATAGAAGTTATTCCCAAGAATTGGGAATAAATTCGGAAAACACAATGGAAAACGCTGGTGTTAAATTGGTTGCAGCTCAAATTTCATTGGTCTCCCAATGAACATTTGAGAGAATTTTTAGTCGCAAATTTAGTCCTCTGAACGTAGTTGCACATCTGGGCATCTAGGGGAATGTATCATTTGGACTCTGAATTTTGGCTCATGCCGACAGTTGTGGAGTGCTAAACTGCGCTGTCAGCCACCTGAACCAGCAGCGTAGCCAGGATTTTTTTTCGAAAGAGGCTTCGATTTCTTTTCGGTGAGGGCTTCGGGTTTACGTATATGCGAAGGATAGGGGAAAACGGAGTTAAATAATGAAAAAACATAGTTTTGGGGGAGGAAGGACTTGAGCCCCCCAAGCTCCTCCCTGGCTACGCCAGTGACCTGAACACCTATAAAAGCAAATATTCACACCCTTAAGTTATTTCCCTTTCGGGGTAGGCGTGACTCACTCGTTAGGGGAAAGGAGTAGTGTGTGGAGGGGATAGAGATTTTTCAGATTTATCAAGAATTCTCGTGCTATTTAAGTAAATAACACGTTCGTTCCACAACACTGCTCCGACCCAGGTTACTGATCAATCTCTCTAGCAATCACCCCAAGCGAAGAACCTCACGAAGTCGTTATGTAAGGTTCCCCACTTGGGTCCATTAGTGGGCAAGGCCTTTTGTTTCAGGTGTCATTCACTCTACTGAAACTCTTTTTATTAACTATTTGCCGCCATACTTTCCTGTCCTAACATACTTCTCTAGCTTCTTTTATGTCCATGCATTTTTTCATGCAGGCTCTCGTGTTTCTGTGACTTCTTATGTCTCTTCTAACTAAGGTCTCATTCACACATTTTAACCATTCTTTCCGCGGTCTACCTCTGGGCACGAAATAGCCACAGTATAATTGACTTTGTTGTTGCGGATGAAAGACTAAGAGAGTTAGTCAAAGATACAAGAGTTATGAAGGGTCCTGAATGCAATACTGATCATTACCTTTTGATCTCAAAAATTAACTTAGGTCGGGGATGGAGAAAAAAGAGAACCAAGAAAGCAAAACAAACGCGAATCAAAATTGAGAACCTACAGAAACCGGATGTGCGAATAGATTTCCAAAATAAGATAATCGAAAGCATAGATAGGGCAACATGGGAGAACCGTATAAAAAACAAAGATATAGAGGGCGCCTGGACAATGTTACGGGATATACTTGTTAGATGTACGATCGAAGTGTGTGGTACCGCAGTTGTGGGAAGAAAGTCTGGTGATGCGTGGTGGAATGATGAAATTCAGGCTGCCCAAAAATCAAAAAGAGAAGCGTACAAGAGAACTTTGAACATCGCGGGTCTTAGCAATGAGGAAAGAAATAGACATAGAAATGATTATAGACGTGAAAACAGGATGCTTAAACGATTAGTTAAAGAAAGTAAAGATACAATTAGAGCAGAAGAAGAGATAAAAATACCAAACGACTTTGAAGGAAGCAGGAAACTACTTTATAAAAAAATGAAAGGAAACAAAAGTACAGAAATTGCCAACATGAGAAATAGTAGGGGGGAAATGGTATATGATGCAGACGGAATACTAGAGGCTTTCAGAGACTATTTTAGGAGACAATTCGGAGATGAATCTATAGGACACCACAACTGCGATGTTGAACACGATGCGATGGAAAACTCAATTCAAAAAGTCTGTGTCACTGAGGTTAGGATATAATTAAGAACTTGAAAAACGGTAAGGTTGCCGGGGTAGACGGTATTAACGTTGAAATGCTTAAACACGGTGGCGCGTGCATACCACATAGACTGTGCGAATTGATAAATTTATGTTTCGAGATGGGAGACGTCC
>NC_046664.1:92749601-92760992 GCF_010883055.1 Belonocnema kinseyi
GTAGATAGAAGTAAACTTTGGGAAGTCCTGAAAGAGTATGGAGTCAATGGATGGATCCTACAAGCTATAAAAACAATATATACAGGTAGCAAAGCGAGTGTTTAAGAGTGAATGGGAAACTGAGTGACTGTTTCGATATTATTCAAAGAGTTAAACGAGGATCCGTTATGTCTTCATGGTTATTTATATTATTTATGGACAGGTGTTTAAGAATGGCTCTCTTAGACGAAGAGGGTGTGGATCTCCAAACAGTAAGGGTACGTGGGTTAGCGTTCGCAGATGATAAGGTTGTTATGGCAGACTCTATCGAAGACTTACAAAGAATGTTGAATAAACTAGATGCAAGCATGAAGAACATGGGCCTCAAAATTAACGCAAATAAAACGAAAACTATGGTATTCGAAGGAAAGAGTGAGAAAACACTATGCAATATTTTATTAAATGATGAGAGAATTGAACAAGTTGATAAGTTCGTATACCTTGGTAACTTATTTACTAGGGATGGCAAGATAGATGAGGAATTAGATAGACGAATAAATGAAGGTAAGAAGTTTATTGGTAGAGCAGGTAGAATGGCAATACATAATTATATATTTGTACCGACTCTACTATACGGTAGCGTGACATGGACTTATCAAGAAAAAGCTAAGAGTAAAATTAACGCGATTGACATGAGATTCATGCGCATAATATGCGGGAAAACCCTCATGGACAAAGTAAGTAACGAGATAATTCACATGGGAAAGAAATCGTTTGATGGTTCGGACATGTTGAGAGAATGCCAAATGAACTATTCGCATTGCAATATTTGACTAAATAATTGTTAATAAGGAAACTAATTGAAATAATATTGACCTAATTTTCAACTTTCTTTCATTTAACAGTACGCACTAGTCACTTAGAATAAAGTTATAACTTCCCATCGACATATAGAAATGGACCGGTAACGCTTTGGGGAGAACGGAAATGTGCTCTAGAGAGAGAAAAAACATATGAGATGTAACCTGCCTTTATCTATTCCAGGACTGTGTCAAGTGAATCGATTGCCCCGGGCATTTCCTAAATATTATGTGCAGTTAATTAAAAAAAAAATTATAAACAATGCATGAGAAATTTATAGTTATAATAAATTAAATGTTTAAAAACATTCATCTCAAATAACCTGTTTCAGTTAGCTTATTAAAAAAGCTTGGCAAGGGGCTATCCATATACCACGTGGACAATTTTTCACCACTTTTTGACTCCCCTCCCCCCTCGTGGGCAACCGTGGAATTTTGACAAACATCCCCCCCCCTAATCTGTCCACGTGGACGTATTTTATGAAAATATAGATATTATTGGTCTTCAAAGCACAATATAAAAGATTCGAGTGTATCTCGAGTATACCTTGTCTGATTTCAGTGTATTTTTCACAGAGTTAGGGGAAAGATTGTCCACGTGGATTCTAGCCCTCTCCCGGCTCCCTCGTGGACAACCGTGAAATTTTGCCATCCCCCCTCCCCCTAAACTGTCCACGTGGTATATGAATGGCTCCGAACCTTAAATTCTTCTTGAAATTGGATTGAAAATGCTACAATAATAATCGTTTTTTGAGTTTAAAAATAATGTACATACCGTCAAAATTTTGAAAAATAGTGTCATACAATTTTTCAATTATTAAAATTATGTGTAGTCTGAAATCAAAAAGTGTGCAAGGAAAAATTAACTTTATTTTTTAACAATTTCTAGTTTTCTGAGCTTATATTTTAAAACTATTAAAAATTAACTTTATTGTTTATTTAAAATGTTATTATTTAGTTGACAAATTATCAAAATTCCATTTAAGTATTCCCACCTTTTCCCGCTTCTTCACTTAAATGCGAACTAAACTAGTAGAGCCAAATAAGAAAATCAAATTATTTTTGGTTATGAAATTTCATTATTTGCGATTAAAAAGTCTGATTTTAAATTTTTGGATAACTCTTTATTTTTTGGTTAAAAACTTCATTATTTGGTTTAAAATTGAATTATTTTGTTGAAAACTCTTCAATTTTGTTCAAAAGTCATTCCTCTTGGTTGAAAATTCGAATTTTTGCTTGTAAGAATCTGCGGTGAAATGCACGCTGCAAAGTCTCCAATGCTTTGCGACTCTTTCTGTAGGCAAATTTATTGCAGAACATTAGGCCTACATTCTGTTCTCATCTTTTAATGGAAACCTACCCAGGAAACAAAAATCCATTCACTTCTGTTTAATGGGTTTCGATATCTTTGCATTGCGTATCAATCACTAGAATACTAAAATTGCCGCCGATTTGTTTTTTGAAGACTTTTATTCGTTATAATTTTGATGACTAACTTATATACCGTAAAAGACTAATAACTGAAATAGCAAAAGGAATCTAGTAGACCTGCGCATGATTTCTTTTAATCTTTCGATAATTTATAAATTTAAAAAATCGTGTGAAATATGGCAGCTTAACCACAAAAAAGTCGGTCTCATTCAAAAAGAAAGAAACCGATTCAATATAACCTTGCTTAAAATGGACATTGCAGTACATGGCAGATTCGAAGCTGCATGAGAAAATGACCGATTCACATAGTCGCAAACTGATTCTGTTTTAACTTTCTGAATCTGCAAATGACAGATACGCATTTCACAGAGTCGTCTTTTCAATGGATTCTTTTTTCCTGGGTAACGATAAAATAATACAAAAATGCAATTGACAATATTTCTATAATATAAAAAATAACCATTTGTAATACATATGTACAATACGTCTTTAAAACGCCCACAAACTATACAGGCAACCACCATTTTTAATATGTATTTATAATAAATTATAATGAAATAAATGATAAATAAATCAATTCTGAAAAGTACAATAAACGTCACATTATTGGGGCATTCACAACACAAAGCACGGTCCTGTGCTGCACCAAACTTCACCCAACGAAAATATTTTCGACCAATCATCTTTATCTAGAAAGAGATACGTCTACATCTGATATGTTTTTTCTCTGTTAAGAGCCCGAACGAACAGGCATCAATTTCGATGCAGACGTTCACGACTTAGTTTTTGCATCCCGGCTTTGATGGTTTGAATGTCATGTCGGTTTTGACTAACCTAAGATTTGGTAATTATACTGTGCCCAGTACAATTTTTATTTCAAGATGCTAATAGTCACTGGTAAATTGAAGCAAAGTAATTATTAGGCAATTATTATTATAACTTACCTGCTTATCAACATCTCTTTCGCCCAAACAACGCCCGACAATATCATTTGGATAGGTGACTGACAGTTTGTAGACGACACTTCAGGTTGCTCTGGATGAGAAAAAACAGTCTCTAAATTATGCTTTTCCCCTACATTCTCATAATGGTTCAGTGTGGCTAAAATTTGTTGCAACTCAATTGAACATCGATTTTGGTGTACTTTGGAGGATCGGCGATTTTCAACATTTTTTAATAGGGGGTAGTTTTTTAATGTTGAGGGATTATTTTGGAGAATTGATTTTTGGGACGTTAGAGAGCCTAAAATGAGCCTTAAATTCTTATGTAATAATTTTTTAGATTAGTGCATATTTATTTTCATTGTAGCTTCTTTAATGATAGGGGTTCTTTTTGAAAAATTGCGCCGGGGTAATGCAAGAGCCTTGAATGAGCGCGCTGATGTACTTCATTCTCAGTTCAATGTCGCATTTCTCTACCGGGTAGTTTTAGAGTATCAGGGGTGGTATTTGGAAAAGGCTTTGATTTTTCCTGACGGCTAGAGAATATTAAAAAAATGATAAAATACTTATCCTTGCACAGTATCAGCACTTTTGGGTAAAGGGTATTTTTCCAATATTGAGGGATGGTTTTTAAAAATAGATTTTTAGGGCGTTGGAGAGTCTAAAATGAGTCTTCAATTCTGATGCAGTAACTTTTATGATTAGTGCATTTTTATTTTTTTTTATTTTTTTATTATAGAGGTTGTTTTTGAAAAATTGCGCGACGGGTCATGCAAGAGACCTAAATGAGCCCTTAATTCCTGCACAGGGCATACAATGTTTGGGCAGATTCCAAGAAAATCAAACACTGCTGATTTACCTCCTTCCCAGTTTAATATCGCATTCTGATACAGGGTAATTTTAGAGTGTCAGTAGTAACTTTTGGACAATGGTTTGATGTTTTCTGATGGCTAGACAATATTTAAAAATCGATAAAATACTTTTTCTTGCACATCATCAGCACTTTTGGGTAAGGTGTAGTTTTCCAGCGTTAAGGGATGGTTTTGGAATTTTGTTCAGGGAGGCTGGAGAGTCTGAAATGCACCTTCAATTTTGATGTACCTACTTTTATCAAAAATGCATATTTAGTGCACTTTATCGTCACTTTTGGGTAAGGCATATTTCTTAATGTTAAGGGGTGATTTTGAAAATTTTATTTTAGTGGCCAGGGAGAGTCTAAAATGTGCCTTTAATTCTGATGTACTCAGTTGTATGATTATTGCATATTTAGTGCACTTTATCAATATTTTTGAGTAGGGGGTGGTTTTTATATGTTAAGGGATGGTTTTGGAAAATTTATTTTGGGGGCTATTTTAATATTAGTGCATATTTATTTTTAGGACAGTTTTTTATGATAAGTGTTGTTTTTGAACAATTTCGCCGTGGGTCGTGTAAGAGCTTTAAATGAGCCCTTAATTACTGTGAAAGAAAATTTGGATATAACCAATATTTCTACCATGGTACTGCTAACTTTACGTAAAGCTGGCATTACCATGATTAGTTTTTTTAATTGTGCAAATACTATAGCTCTGATTAATATCTTTTTATCGATTAAAGTCGTATGGATAAATTGTTCGACTTTTTCAGCACTACGAATAGCCGTACATATAATTTTTAAATTTTGACAAAAATTCTTGAGAATATTGAAAATGCTCTAACTTTTGGAACTTTTGTCCAAAATAGCTGATTAAGGAACTCGACCTTTATTTTTGATCCCTTGAAACGAGTGCCAAAGCATAATCTAATCCGAGTAGTCTTTCAAAAGCTTTCAAGTATACAGGCAATGAAAACGACAACAGCGACGGCAGACAGACAAAGACCATCGTAAAAACAGTTTTTTCTGATTCAAGGGCACTCAAAATGTTGCGTAAAGGTAACGTAAGTCGCAATTTATAAAAGGCTCCTATAGTGAAACTTAATAAATATGTACAATTTGTTATACTTATAGAATTCATGTATAACAGATTCAGAACTCCAAGTATAAGTATTTTGGAGAAGAAAGACATATTAAAAAGATGTTTACATAAAAATATGTTGGAAAAGTTTATTATTTGTAAGAGTGAAGGTCATCCCCTTTTCATTGTAACGTACTCGCGTACTTAGGTGAGTACATACGTACTACTGGCTACTAAGTATAATAAAGTAGGTTACTGCTACTAATTTACCTTCGATTTTCAGTAAAGGAATAACGAAAGTTCATCAGAAACTGTCTATATGAATTGAAGAAACCGTGTAATTTCATACGAGAAAGGGGTTTGGTTTCACTGTGCAGAACATATTATTCCTCCCTTGTTACCCATACATATGTCGTTGAAAATGAGCCTTTAAATATTTGTAATTGCGTCGACTGGCCTTGTTTCCTAACTTATGTATAAAGAAACTCTTAATCGAAGTATACCTGCTTTCCTTAACGAGCATATGCCTAATATCCGCTCAATTTGAATTTATTATTGAGCATAAATGCCTATTAATTTGTTCAATATTTCAAATACAGTCCATCATTGAGTATAGTAGTAGGTTGCTAGAATAATTAATTTCCTAAGGTACAGAGGACATGTTTCTTATTCTACAGTATAATTATTGATATTGTAATTATCGCTTGGTCTTTCTTCTTTATTTTTAAAGTGATATCTAAAAGTCTGCAAACGCAAAAAATCTTACTGATTCACAAGGGCATACAATAATTGGAAAAAGAAAATTATCGCTTGGCAATTTTATAAATAATATATTTCAAATTCCCGAATTAAGAACATAACATAAAAAAAGATTTATTCTTTTAAATGAACATAGTCGCATTTTAATTGAATTATAATATTGCATGAAACATAAATTAAAAACGTCACATTCTTAAAAAGATATTCTGACTTTAAATTTATATGCGCTATTGAAATAAACAAATTATCATATCAGAATTTTTTAAAATCTAAATGGAACTAGAAGTAGGTCATGATATATTATAGGTCATATATAATATATATTTTTATATAATTTTATGATATTATATAATATTATATTATAATAATGATATAGGTCAGAATATAAAAATCGTTTCAATACAAGAATTTATTCCGTATTAGTTTTCATATAAACTTACATACACAATAGTAACCTTATTATATTATTATTGTATGAGAAATATTTAAATCGCGTAATCGCTTCTTCAAAATAAACACAGACAACTTATTTTTTTCCTTAATGAAAGAACGTCTACAAAATTCAATTTTCAGAAAAAATGTTCCATAACAATTTTAAAAAACGGTTTCAAATTAAAGTTATAGTATTTCTAAAGCATTTATGATCTGTTAGACATTTTATTCTGTGAATAACTGACTTTGAGACTGGAAACCTATATTTCACAAGACAGATATTTTTGAAATAACATTTAAAATTAGGTTATTTTATGTAATTAAAAAAAAAAATACAAAATAATTTCAGAACAAGCGCACCTGATCTGCCCGCGGAGCGGCAGTAAAACAGCACTTTATTGTACTGCGACGAGCGGCATGTAAAGTGACAGCAAGCAGAAAGAAGTGAGTGAGAAGTGAAAGAAAAGTGAAAGAAAAGAGTGAGAAGAATTCAATTTAAAGCTACACGGAAACAAAATATCCATTAAATTTTATATAACTAATCCTATAGTAGAAGATACTATGGGTAGTTTAATAAAAGTTAAAATCGTCTTTCACCCATGTGCAAATTTTCCATTGGGCCATAGTCGGGTCAACTTTTTCGGAGTTGGACTAACTTTGCCAACCAGACATTAGCCAAAATACCGAAATGATAACTATGGTCCAACTCTGTTTGCCAACTATTGGCTACCATGGTTGTCCCAACCATGAGTACTAGAAGTCGGCCCAGCGGCGAAATTATAACTTTGGCCTGACCATGTGAGCTTACTAACTAATCTTATAGTAGAGAATACGATAGGTAGTTTAATAAATATAATACAATCATTACACTGTTTATAATCGCACGCTATGCAAATTTTTATTCGCCTTGGGGTTTGAACCCTATAAGTTTCGCATTCCTGATTCATAACGACTAAAGCCTCTCGGCTTACCCAGCTGGAAGTATTACAAAAAAATTTTAAATATAACCGACAGCTGTGCATTGCCGTCTGCAAATTTCTGTGAACCATTCTATATAAAATATTGCTACGCTCATAGTAATATATGTACTAAGATTTCAGATTTTAATATATTGCAAATTTTTATTGAGTATGTTATGTGATTAAACAAGGTTTAAACTAATTTAAAAAATATTTTAAGATATTATAATAAGATTTTAAAAAATCAATATATATATATATATCTAAAGAAATTCATTAGAATTCCAAATATTTCTACAAATTTTCGAAGATTTCAAGATATTTAACAGACTTTAAAGAATTCAAGAACATTGCTTATATTTTAAAATTACTTTAAAATCTTAAAAGTCATTTAAATTCTATCGAAATTCCTAAAAAAATCTTCAAAATTAATTGAAATCTCTTAAATTCATGAAAAATATCTTGAACTCTTTTAAATATTTTGAAATCTTTTAAAATTCGTTTATAGATTAAAACTTTTTTTAAATTAAATAACTCCGGTTAAATCCCTTAAAATTCCTTCAAGTCTGTTTAAATACTTTAAAACATTTTTAAATTACATGAAAATCCTTAAACTGTTTTGATTTTTTTAATCATTTAAAATGCTTTTTTAGATTTTAAATTCTTTACACATTTTTTAAACCATATTAAATCCATTGAAATGGCACAAAATCCCTTAAAATCACTAAAAATCTGTTGGACTCATCAAAAGTATTTTAAAGTCTCTAAAATCTCTTGAAAATTCTTTTGCTTTTTTTTTAATTCTTCTCAAATATTTTAAACTTTTTTGAAATTACTTGAAATATTTCGAAATTCATTTATAAATTTTGGTTTCTTTTCATTAGAAAGAATGTTTAAATCCCTTTATGCCGATCTCTGAGCCGAATTTGGCCCAGAATTCGGCCGGTAGTCGGCGTTACTCGTTAACAAAAGATATCTCATAGTTGTCCCGATGATTGGTCCATGTTTGGACCATTGTTGGGCCAATAGTCCGGCTAGCTTCTTCAGAACTTTCTAAATCCCTTCATGCCGATCTCTGGGCCGACTGTGGCCCATAGTTGGGCCGGTATTCGGCGTTACTCGTTAACGAAAAATGTCCCATAGTTGCCCCGATGCTTGATCCACATTTGGGCCATTGTTAGGCCAATAGTCGGCCTAACTTCTTCAGAACTTTAAATCTCTTTATGCCGATCTGCGGGCCGGATTTGGCCCGGAGTTGGGCCGTTAGTCGGCGTTACTCATTAACAAAAGACGTCCCATAGTTGCCCGATGGTTGGTCCATGTTTGGGCCATAGCTGGGCCAATAGTCGGCCTAACTTCTTCAGAACTTTCTCAATCCCTTCATTCTGATCTCTGGGTCGACTTTGGCCCAGAGTTGGGCCAGTGGTCGAATTTACTCGTTAACGAAAGATTTCCCATAGTTGCTCTGATTGTTGGTCCATGTTCGGGCCAAAGTTGGGCCAGCAGTCAGTCCCACGTTGTCTGCCAACTTTGGCTATTTAGGTTGGGCCGACAAAAGTATCTTATAAATATAAAAGGTGGCCCAACTTTGGTTGCCGATCTACGGCGGGCCAAAGTCGGTCCGACTTTGGGCCAACGCACCAGCTCTGGGTGCCGACCTGAATTCGCACCTGGGGTATTACATTGCGTTGAACTATTCAACGGAATGTGTTACAAATTTCTATAAAATTTAAAGGCTGAGGTGACGTAATCTCTATTAAAAGGCAGGTTACAAAAACTGTAAAATATATATAAAATCTAAAATTCCAGCTAAAATACAGTCTATATCGAAGAAGTCTCGAAGCAATAGAGAACAGTTCTATAAATTGCCACAAAAAAAAATAAATTTTCGTATTATTATATTATTACTATCATACTCTAATATTTGATCACATGTTAAGTACACAATTATTTACTATTACACAATCACTACACTATTTATAATCGCAGGCTGTGAACATTTGTATTCGCCGCGGGTTTGAACACTATAGGTTTCGAATTCCTAATTCCTAACGCATAAAGCCTCTCGACTAACCTAGCTGAAAATATGAAAAAAATCTGAAATATAACCTACAGCTGTAAACTGTATAGGGCCGTCTGCAAATGTTTGTGACCCACCCAGTAAAAAAGAACCAATAGAAAGCGAGTCGGTTTAAATTGCGTATCTGTCATTTTCAGATTGAAAGAATAAAAATAGAATCGGTTGGCCACATTTTTAATCGGTTCACCTGTGCGCGGTGCTTTAAATCTGCCATTCCACATTCGTCCGAATGCTGAGTGAATAGAGTTGAATGAGACTGAATAACCTGAAATAATTCCTATGAGTATTCTACGATTTATTAATGTGCATATGAATGGGTTGAGATTAAATATGAAAAGGAGTTTTTAAAAGATCACACCTCAGGTTGAGTTCAACTGAGTGGAATTTGCAGATTAAAATTTTAAAGAATTAATTGTTTGGAATGAGAAGTATGAAGTGATAAATTTTAATAGGACAATGCTAATTAATAAAAAATTAAAGAAATTAAAATTAAATAATATTGTAATATATTATAATAGATGCAACAATTTATTTCTAAATTCAATGATTATTTAGTTGTAATTCTCTTTTTACAATGGTTTCAATAGATTATCCTGTACATGAATGATAAAATTCACACTGAATTAACCTCCAGTGACATTCAACTTATTCAGTGCACATGCTAATGGCTGCAGGGAGTCCACGTGTTATATAACCTACAGATTGTAACATATTCATTTTTCACATTGAGTGATAACGAGTTTGTATAAACGTAAATTAAAAGAGCCAGAATTTTCATAAAAGTTGCCAATTTAACAATTTTTTAATAAATAATATTAACTATTTAAATTAAATTTGTTTTATTTAAATTAATAATTTTTTATCGCAATTATCATTCCTCTATCGGTTAATGCTGATTCATAATCAATACTGAATGGGTCCGAGAAAAAAATGGCGTGGCCGATTAAAAAAATTTATTTCTCATTCAAAACTCATCCTAACCTATAGGCGGCTATCTGTAATACCATTGACAGATACACAATTCAGAAAACCTCAAAACCCTTTCCAATGCAAGTGAATGGATTTTTGCTTCCTGGGCATTCTATAACAAATATTGCTACGCTTATAATAATATCTGTACTAAGATTTTAGATATATTACAAATTATTATTGAATATTTAATGTGCTTAAACAAGATTTAAATTAAATTTAAAATTTATTTCAAGATATTTAAGGAGATTTAAAAAAATCAATATATATTTTAAGAAATTTAATAGATTTTAAAGGATTTATACAAAAATTTCCTCAGATTTCAAGAGATTAAACAGACTTTAAAGAATTCAAGATCATTATTTATATTTTAAAATTACTTTAAAATTTTAAAACTCATTAAAATTCTACCTAAACTCCTTAAGATGTCTTCAAAATTACTTAAATTATCTGAAATTCATTAAAAATATCTTAAACTCTTTTAAATAATTTGAACTCTTTTAAAATTCTATTAAAAACTTCAACATTTTTAAAATCAAATAACTCCCGTTAAATCCCTTGCAATTTCTGAAAATCTCATTAAATACTTAAAAATATTTTGAAATTACATGAAGATCCTTAAACTTTTTTGAATTTTTTTAAAACCATTTAAAATGCTTTGTAATATTTTAAATGCCTTTACCGACTTTTTAAACCATATTAAATCCATTGAAATGCTACAAAATCCCTTAAAATCACTAAAAATCTCTTGAAATTATAAAAAAATTTTACAGTCTTTGAAATATCTTCAAAATTCTTGTACTTTTTGGAATTCATCTGAAATATTTTAAAATTATTTAACATTACTTGAAACCTTTTGAAATTAATTTTGTAAACTTTAATCTTTTTTAATATAAAATAGTTTTTAAATCCCGTCAAATTATTTCAAAATCCATGAAAACCCTTTTAAACACTTTACAATATTTTTAATTACACAATAATACATAAACTATTTTGAAATTTCTTGACATCTTTTTAAATGATTTTAAACAATTTGGAATCTTTAAA
>NC_046664.1:92761092-92763894 GCF_010883055.1 Belonocnema kinseyi
ATTATCTACTTCAAATTTACTAATTAAGTAATTATCCCAAAAAATTATGACAGTTAGGACTCAAACAAACATAATAATGAATTTGCTAACATTAGATTTTTTATTTATAAATTATATAAAGTATATAAAATTATATTTTTATATGATATATGTGATTATGCCAGAGTAGAAAATGAAAATATGTTTGAATTCCAAATAATTCAAGATTAATTACAACACGATAAAAAATATATATCTCCGGTAAAAAAATCTGTTTGCTGACAAAATGAGGTTTGGTACTTATCTCACCGATTCCGGAAGTGAAATATATGCCGAAAGAGAAAACTAAAAGTCTACAAAATTTGCCGGAAGAGAATATACAACGGACAATCTGTTACTCACGATGCATTATGTTTTATCCTTTAGTTAGGATATCTTAAAAAACAAACAAGAACATGTAACATGATACTTCAGTCGTACTTAAGTACAGATATAGTATATCTGATATTTCAGCTAATTAATAATACTATTAATTTATTTTGCATCCGAGTCGAATTCTGATTGACAATCTTAATTAATTAATATAAAATAATGGAATATTGCTAAAAAAGTTTTACTTCAAGATAGCATTTTTATTAAAAAATTATTAAATATATGAAGAAAGCGCTGACTAATATTACGGACTTTTCTTTAAAAGTAACCGGTTAAATATAACGCTAGGGCTTGTGTTACGAAAAATTCGGTAACGGTAGACAGTGCGTATAAAGAAATGTTTATTTATCAATAGCTGCTTTGCAATGAAAATTTCCAAACGTACATTTTTTTTTGAAAATCCAATATAATGAAAATAATAAGACAATAAACTTTTTTTTATTCTGATGCAGGTTTCTTATTATTTTGAAATCCATAAAATAGTATTAAAAATTTGAAAATTTTAAGTGGCGGCTGTTTTTCTAAAAATAATTTTGTTTGGTTCTTTTCAAGAAATATGAGAAATACGGAAAGAATTGAAAAGACGAAATTGGCCTCTTCCAAGAGTTCAGCAGAAAGATTCTGTTGCATTCTTTCGATGTTTTGCAAGAATAAAATTTTGAAAAAAAAACTGAAACTTTTTTTACAATTTGGAGCGCTCTAAAATAATTAATTTTTTCTATTTAATTCTGATTGTAGGAAATACTAAAACACGGTACAAATTATAAAAAAACGGAAATAGAACTTTAAATATTATTTTCTTTTTACGAGGATCAAAAAGAGCTAATTATTTTCATTACTTAAATAAATCACAAAATAAAAAAAATGGTTGAAAAAGTGTGGCGACCCAATTTTAAACTTCTTTAGTTCACGATTAACAAATACATCAACTATGTTAGTATGTATTTATATATGTTAAAAGCATAAACGAAATTTGCAAAGTGGTTTTTGAACGTTTTATTTGTTAATTTAAAACTAGTTTTGCCTGTTTTCGGAAATGTATTCAACAAACGTAGTTTCACAAATTATGATTGTATTTAGGTATGGTTCTATAAGAATTTTTTTTCGACTAGCTATAAAAAAATTAAACATCTTGACAGTCCTCCAAAATTACATATTACATCATAAAAAATTTCTGATTCTCACCAGTGTCCAGGCAGATGCCCATAGTAGGTCGTTCGGACGGTGGCGCAATTTTTTCGCTGCCATGTACTCACATGATTCAAAGAATGGAAATACAGTTTGACGACGGGGCCCTGAATAGGCCCTTAGGGTCCTTCACTCCAAAACACACGTCCCTCAATGACTTCACATGGGCCGTATAATAAAAAAAATACTGAAACTTTTGTGAAGGTCACTCTAAAAATGCACTGCCTGACTAAAGGTTGACTCGTACCACTTGCAGTTCGAATAAAAACTTTCCTAACAATTTAAAACTTTCCTTGCACACACCTTTATACTTGAAAAACTATATGACACTTGAAAAGTAACTCAAAGAAAATAAATCAACCGTGAAACTTGATTTTCTCCTTGATGAGGATCCGGCCATCGATTGGCGGTTGGATCACGTAAATCCAGTCCACTCTCCTCAGTTTCTTCAATATCGTTTTCAAAATCAGGCTCAACAGTATCACAGTCCACATGAAAACGAAGATAGATCAAGGGGTGACAAATAAAATCGATAACTTTAGTGAAAGGGAAATCACAATTTAGACAATTTTCAGCATTCTTGAACTTGTTGCTCGCCGGAACTTTTCAAGTTCCAAGTTCACTCAAAACGCCGCTTTCGCCTTCGATTTTCCCTTTTTCGAGACCTCAAAAAAGCTGTTTTTGCCTCAGGCGAGAATAGATGATCGCAGGTGGTCATAAGTCTGGTTACCAAACGAGAAATTTTATAATATGTTGAGAACGATCGAAGCTGATCGTTTATTGATTCCAAAAACACTATTGATTCACAGTTGATCAATTAATCTGCAAGAATGGAAATCTTAAGAATCAGTAGGAATTTGAATTTAGAATTTCAGATCGATGAAAACGTGGTGAGAATTTCACCCTGAAGAATGTTTTATGCAGCTTGGTCTAAGTCTGGGTTACGATTGATGGAAATTACTAGCGACACAAGCAAGAAAGCATTTGTAGTCATGGATACGCGCAAGCGCTTTTCTTGGCCATGACAATATCACTGGTGAAGTATGAACACTGCACAGGTATGCGCAGGTAAAAGGGTGTGTGTCCTGCAATGTCTGCGCTTTAGATTGGTAGACCAGGTGACCAAGAGGCGACATTACACAGGTATGCAGGTTCACTGTCAAGTTCTCGTCTGCAAACAACACACACACACACACCCACACA
>NC_046664.1:92763994-92765522 GCF_010883055.1 Belonocnema kinseyi
TAGTGTATGTATCAGGAATATTGAAGTGATCGACCCCTCGCCATATAAAAATAAATTGGTTTAAAAAAACGACATTTTGAAGAAACACTTTTTTCTTTTAAGTACATATTACATCCAACTCTTTGGTATATATTTATAACCATCAGCCATCTTATTAATAGTGGTAAGAAGTAAACTGTTATCAACTTCGTTTTTTTTAGAATAACGTGCGACTAACAATCATCGCTGACTGAATCAATTTGAAATCAGACAGGGTCCTAAGCTTAACATCGCAGAATCTCTCGAGGGCTAAATATGTTGTTTTTTAGACTAGAGGCAATTATACTTTTTTCGCATATTTTTAAAATTTGAAGAAAATAATAAAAAAGATTTTTCTAATAACCCTACATTTTTTATTTTTCTAAATATTTTTTTTTTCAGTTTCTACTAATAAAAGGAAGGCATCTTAGAAGCACCATGCGGACTAAACCATTTTTGAGGCCGGGAGAATTTTTTTCCCCTAAAAATGTAGTTTTTAAATTTTTTTCGTAAACCATGAAGAGTATCGCAAAAGAACAAGAAACAGTTTTTATAGAAGTTTTTTAGACGTGCAAACTTTTATCCTAACATTTTTTCGTATCTATAATTGTTTCCAAGAAAAAGTAAAAGTAAAAGTAAAAATGGCCTACGAAGGAGGCCATCCACAACAGTCCTCCCTATATGCTCTGTCACGAAAAATAGAGTTCTGCGCGAGGATGGAGAGAGTTTTTCAGTTCTCGTTTTTCCTCTTTAACGCTCGAAAATTACGCATTCGGAAATAAGTAGGCTTCCGCGAGCATTAAAGAGGCTTTCGCGATATCCTAAAACTCCCTCCGTGCTTTGTCAAACCGAGTTCGCGCCGATGATTTAGAGTATTGAGCGAGCACGTAGCGAAGTTTCAAACAAATATTCAATTTTTCACAAGTACTCGCTAAAGCCTCTTTAATGCTCGCGGAAGCCTACTTATTTCCGAATTCGCAATTTTCGAGCGTTTTCGAGGAACTGAAGCTGAAGGACTGAAAAGCTCTCACCAACCTCGCGCAGAACTTTATTTTTCGTGACAGAGCATGCAGGGAGGACTTGCTGAGTATTATGATTTTACCCCGGAATGTGCTATAAAGGGTAAAGACAAAATTCTGTTTTTTTAAAACAATACACAAAATTCAAATACGTATAACTTTTTAGGAAAGATTCGGTTTGAAAATCAGAAAAAAACGTTTCGCCTCATTTCCTCTAGAAACATATTTCGCCCTCGAGAGATTCTGCGATTTCAAATCCCGGTCTGATTTTAAATGGATTTGGTCCACCTGAATACTTTGTACGCTTAAAGGTATTTTACAAAGAAGCAGTCGTGACGATTTTTAAAAACAAGTTTATAAATACAATAATTGTTTAGATACTTACTCGTACTCCTTCTTTAATCCGATTCAATATTATTATTAATATTCCTCACTAATAAACTTCGTACGTTAAAACCGTTAAACATTAAACAAATGCTTTGGCCGCGGGG
>NC_046664.1:92765532-92769471 GCF_010883055.1 Belonocnema kinseyi
TTGCACAGTAGGGACTTGCAGCTACATTTTATGTAACTGAGGTCTATAGATCTTATATTGAAGCACTTCAATATAAGACTATAGAAATAATTCAGGAAAGATTAATGCACTTTTTTCCGTGTACGTTAAACTGCGAAGTGTATTTTGGACTTATAACGTCTCCCCATGCGTATGCGTAACCGGTGCAATCAAGCGCTGTTTTACAGATAAAGAGCTCTTATTCTACCTATTTCAGATAAGGTATCGTATGCACCACGGCAGTAAAATTGTTTTATACTCGGATGCCGTTTTACCGCCCTCGCCTTCGGCTCAGACATTAAATTCTCCATCCTCGTAAAAAGTTCAACTTTACTCCTAGGTACATAATCTACTATTATTGGACAATAAAAAAAGTAGTTGCATAAAACTTTTCTGGATTTAATAAACTCAATTTTTATTGAACTTTCGTTGAGTCATCAACAGCTTTGTTGAAATATAAAAAATAAGCAGAACCGTTTTGTTAGGGAAAAACTGTTTTATTGCCTGAATACAACTTTGGCTATTTGAAAAAAAAATTCGGAATGTATAATTTTAACCCTTAAATGGCACTATGGGTAAAAATGCCCCAACAAATTGTTGAGCTCGAATCAACCGTACTAACTTCGATCAAATGGATAATGTGTCATATAACTTAAATTAATCTAATTACTATAAAAGAAATTCTACTTTAAAGCACATATCTTAAACTACATTAGATAATTTTATTTGTGGAAAAATATTCAGTACCGACTACGCAAAACACGTTTGAACAAGTATGGTGAACATCACCCGTTGTCCCATTTGCGGAATAAAAAGTAGTTGTGCCAGTTAAGGGTTAAATGTAACGTGTGCGAATTACAGGCTTATATTGAAGACAATTTTCCAAATGTGAGACATGCATTTATTTTTTTAATACCCCCTCCCTCCCAGAACCCTTTTGCAGCATGGCACGAAAACCACGAAGGATTAATTATTTTGCTGGAAATGGGTCGTAATTATTGCTCCTAATTATAGTTTTTCAGACAATTTTCCATCGTTCAAACCATTTTCTCACATTTTATCGCAAATTATCAGTATCCTCATAACCATATGAACTAATTACGCAAAATGAAAAAAATGATATGGTTGATTACTTTTAATGTCATAAAACAAAATTTATTATGGAAATTTAACTTTTTGTGACACAATTGACAAAATTTTCTCTTTTTCTGCATGAGATGAACTAACTATACTCTGTTCAATGAGAGAATGATCGACAGTGCGCAGTTTTTTCAGAAAAAAGTGAAGTAAACCTCCTAAAGAGTGTGTTTAACAAATATTAAACAGGCATTAGAAGTTTTTTCTATGGCTATAAATCTAAGAATGATGACGTTTGGGAAAAAGAGAGGTCAGACACTTAAAACTCAGGCCATTCGCAGCAAGTTTTCTGAAGATTTAAAGTCTCTAAGCCACGCTTTTATGACAGTTTGCGCGAAATGGACGAAAATTCGTCGTTCCTGACGATCATTCTCTCGCTGAGCAGAGTATAGTTGCAAAACAATATTATCGGAAAATATGGTTTAAACAAATGCCAATTGTTTGAGCAATGATGGGTAAGTGGTAAGCATATAAGACATATTAGAATTCGATGGAATTTCTTGAAACTCTTAAAAATAAAACTGTATTTTCTGCTTTATTTAATTCGAAACTTACATTTTAATAATAAACAATTATTAATACAATCAATAAGAAAGTTAATGAACTGAATTTTTACTACAAGAGCGTAATGATTACAACTAATATAGCGAAAAGTACTTGATATCGGGTAAAGGGTGGTTTTTAGGGTTGATTTGAAGGGGTTTGAGGAGGAAGGGTCAAATTCAAAATCAATGCATCCCGTGCAGAAATTTTGGTGTAGCGCTGGTCGGGCCCCGATCTGAAAAAATATGGGCCCGATAGGGCAATCTGTCTAGCGCCAGGCCGTAAATGAAACGCCCTACCCGACCGGGCCCAGATCGGGATATTCAAAATGTGGACCCGATCTGGCCCAGATATGGCCCCTTTAATTTTTTATTTCTATAATTAGTAAAATTTCAAAAGTTTTTATACTAATATTTTTTCATCTTTTCATTTTACAAAACTTGAAATTTTCACTATTCTGCATTATATATTATTCTACATTATATCTCATTCTACATTATATCTCATTTTCAATATACTACATTATATTATCTGTTTGTATTTCTTGAATTTGTCGATAAGAGTTTGCGTTTTGAAGAAAACTTTTACGTTTTGGCAAACAATGTTCAAATTTAGAGCTATTACACACACAAACAGAAATGAATTCTAATTATAAATATTTTTGAATCTTTCTAATATTTTTTTGGAATGATTTTTGTTTGACTAATACACACGGGGCACGTGGAGTGAGATTTAAAAAGTAAGATTATGTTCAAGAAAATATATAAAGTATTTAATTTAAAATGTTACTAATCATGGATTTCATACATTTGGTCTAAGGTGATCTCTATTTTCAGAATATCAGCTACAAAATATAAGATTATAATAAGCTGGAAAACATTTTTTTATTTACATAAATAGTAAATGCGCTCAAAATGACGACGCTTGCTCGAATACATTGCTGGAGATCTTCAGAAGCTAGAAATTAATTTTGATGTTGATTCTATCAAATTAAAGCTTACCTTTGCCTTCATTGCGGATATAAGAAATCTCACCAACAATTCTGTGATTCCGAACTCGCAATCTACTATTTGCTTTTGGCATTTTAAGTTATATGAAAGAAAAACAATATCACGATGATAACAGAAAACTTGACATAATCTTGTCTAACCTAACCCGATCCGACGTGGGTCTGACGCGAGCCACATCATCTGCGCCCTTGGGGCCACATGTGGAAAATCCGACCGGGCCCAGATCGGAACTCTGGAATAATTTGGGCAATTTATGCACGGGATACACACATCCAAGGAAGTTTCTTAATTGAATGTCTTAATTCTCTTATTTATCTATCAGTGATTGGTAATATCGATATTGATGAAAAAAACGAACAAAATCGTTGAAAATTCATCAAGTTATAAACTCTGGCCCAAGGAAAAAATCAGTCTAAGAAGAAGTCGGCAAGCGACCCCAGTAAGGGGTATAAGAAAAAGATATTAATTCAGACTTCACACTCTCTTTTTTTTTAGATTACAATAGGATTTTTGGTTTTTGTTTATTCGTTGTGGTCCAAATTTGGTCGTTGGATTCTTGTTTTATTTAACAGGATTTTGCATCAAGTTCAATATGGAATTCCTGTAAGATATAGGTCCTAATTCTAACGTTTTAGCTTAAAAAAACATCTCTTTGCATTTCTATCACCCCTCTTTAGAGAACATTTTAAGCTCCGAAGTCTGGTAAAATATTATGTTTATATGTCTTGTGTTTAGTTTTAGGTTTTTATTAAATGAAAACGAAGAAAAAATTATGCTGAAAAGGGGATGCGGTCGTTTTTTTGACGCCCTCCCTGTCGCGTTCAAGCTTTGTGTGATGATCTGTGAAGCAAAAGGGGGGGGGGGGCAAATTTTAAAATAGCGTAACGTAGTTTTAGAATGGTTGGTATAATTACTGCCTTTTTCATGAACCGGTAGTAACCTTTCACAACATTTTCTAAGCTTCCAGAAAAAATTCCATCAACATAATTCTACTGAATCTAATTAATTTATAAGAGACTGCATTAAAAAGAATACATAAACAAACATGAAATATTCATCGCATATTTCCGAGTATACGACCCCGGGGATGATCCAAGTCTAGGAAAAAGTGTTCGTGACTCATTTGCATGTTATTCATGCTGCAAATCCTGTGTCGTCAGTTCTGACACGCATTAGCAGAAACACATATGTGTGTGTGTGTGTGTGTGTGTGTGTGTGTGTGTGTGTGTGT
>NC_046664.1:92769571-92778070 GCF_010883055.1 Belonocnema kinseyi
CCCAGAGATTTTTCAAAAAAAGTAAAATGAGGTTTCACAGCCAAAAATTAAAAACGTAAATAATCCTTTTTTTAACCATTTAATGTAGTTAAATTAAACCTTAACTCATATTTTAAATAATCTTATTATTATTTATAAAAAATTTAATTAATTTTTATAAATTTAAAGCTAATTGATTTACTTGAATTAATAAAAATAAAATTTTAAATTAATTCAACTGCTTCATAAAAAATAAAATAAAGATTTGTTAAGATTTACAATAAACGACAGTAAAATGTACGTGCCAACCCCTAAAAATGAAAAGAGAACTCAAATTAATCAATATCAATCAATAATGAGGTCGAAAGGTCCGAATAATCAAGATAAGTTCAGTCTCATGAATCCACTTTTGTTTAGCAAATAAACATTGTAACGAAAAAATGTATCATCATTCTGTTTGTATGCTTAGTCAAGAAAGTTAATAATGTATATATCAAAATACCCGTCACGTGCCAATAACCTTCTGGTCGTCTTTTTATCCCAATATTATTGACCTCTCTTTGAAAGAAACCTCATGCTAACTTCCTTCTTTATTAACGCACTGTTCAATATTTAATTTCTTTGAAAAACATTTTCTAGAATGCCACCTCTTTTCTTTTATACACTTGAAATTTATTTGAACAAAATAAGTCTTTATTGAATTAAATGAATAATTTTAAAATGTAACTTTCAGAGGGCAACGATCCCCCCAATTTTATTCCAAATCCGAAAAAAGAAATTGCCTAATTTTTTATTTTTTTATTTTTCGATTTTAACAGGTGCCGGTTTTGACTTGAAGTTTCCCATGTAAAATGCATGAGGAAAAATCACTTTTTTGAGTTTTTGAAATAATTTTTTAGGGTTTGAAAAAATGTGACGGGAAAGTATGGGGGCCTATAGAGAATTATCCAACGAAGAATTTCATGTATCAATATATGGGTTTGACACACCTATCACAACCCCACGAGTACTTGAAAACTACCCTTAAAACAAAAAATGTCAATTCTTCATGATATCGAAATTTTGGCACTGTGTTCTGGTCTCTTTCTACTTAAAACTATTAGTATTGGTCTAGTGGAATATTTATCACTAATAATTAATAACTGATTAATAATTAATTTATCAGTAATACTTAAGTAATAATTTTTATTGAAAATTTTCTTTTCAAATAAAATTAATCAAACAATGTTGATAAATATTCCACTGAAGAAATATTAATAATTTTTAAAACAAAATTATTTAAAGAAATTCCATTTTTTTAAACAATTGTAAATTAATGAACTAATGTTAATAAATATTATTAAATAATAATAATAAATAACGAAATTTTGAAAAAAATTATTGAAACAAATCCCATTTGTTTCAATAAGAAATTAATTAACCAATGTAAATAAATATTCTACTACACTGATAGTAATAATTTTTAGGGGGAAAATGAATTTTCGAGAAAAAAATTATTTAAACAAATTCCATTTGTTTAAATAATTGACGTATAATTAACTAATGATCATAAATGTATCCACTAGACCAATATTAATAATGTTAAGTAAAAAAATACGAGAATATAGTATTAAAAATGTCGATCTCATGAAAAATTGACGTTTTTGGTTTTAAGGGTAGTTTTCAGGTACTCGTGGGGGTGTATTCGGGGTGTCCAACCCATATGTCTGATAGATGAAATTCTTTGCTGGATAATTCTCTACAGGCTCCCAAACTTTCCCGTCACATTTTTTCAAACCTTACAAAATTATTCTAAAAACTCAAAAAAGTAATTTTTCCCTATGCATTTTACATGGGAAACTTCAAGTCAAAACCGGCACCTGTTAAAATAAAAAATAAGAAATTAGGGAATTTCTTTTTTCGGGCAGATTTTTTCTTTTAGCAGTACTTCTGCAATTTATATGATTTTGATTTGGTGTGAAGTTTCTCATGGTACAACTTCCATGTATCAAATATTTTCTTGGTGTTACTTCTCATTACTTTTTGAAGAAAAAATATGATGGCGGAAAATGTCAGTTTTCGTTTTTATAAAAAGAAAGTGTCACTTGTAAATGATTTATGGAACAAGTGTCACATTTGAAACTTTTGAATTTAGACAAATTTTAAGTTGTTAACTAAACTAATACAATTTCCATATCAAATTTTCATAATTGAACTGTATTCTATTATAAAATATAAATATTCAGAAATAACGAAATAAAATGCAGTACATTTTGAAGTTGCGCAATTAATCCTCTGTGAGCAAATACATTCTCACATTCTCTACAAAAAAATTTGCGAAACATAGATTTTTTGGAAGAAACCATGTTTCCTGAAGGACGTTTATGCACTTCTTCACATTCATTTCCAATTTTACGAAATTCACGATGGTTGTTTATTTTTTATTTTTGTGACAATTATAATGTCCAAACATAATGACCCCCTGGACACTGGTATACATTAAAAATATATATTTTGTAATAAAATTAATTTTTACTCTTAATTGAGTGTATCAATTTTCTTACTTTATCAACCGTTATAAATTTATAATTTTTATTTACAATTCAATAAGTTTTCAAGTTTGCATAACTAAAAGTATGAATTTAAACAAAGCGAGTTTGAAACGAGAATGTTTTTAAATCTTATTATCCATAAAATTATAAATTTTATAGCTGTTTAAAAATTGAGAGTTATTTGAAATTTTTTAAATTCATAGCGTTTAAATAAAAAAGATGTCAACATTAGAATCAATCACATTAACAAAAAAATTTTAATAGTTTAAATTTTAGATTAATCTAAACTGATTTAAAATCAAATATTCATTAAAAATTAATAATATTCATTTAATTTAAATTAGAAATGGTAAAATTTTCAATACGACAAATTCATTATTCAAATTATTAATTTACAATTCAAATATTATGAAGCAATCAGTTTTAGGAGTTAGGAACAATCCCAATTGGGTATTTGAAATTTTATTTTATAAAATAAAATCAAACAACAAGAATTTTAAACATTTTAATTGATATAATTACTTTTTTTATATTTCAAGAATTTTATGTATAATTGTACAATGTTGAACAAATACACACTCATTATTATTTATTATTATTATTTATATTAACTTAAATTCAAAGATGAATATTATAATTATAATAATATTCATAATTTTCTCTGTTGCATATATGTTCTATGGACGCGTTACATACATACAGTTCTTTATTCCATACTTAATATAATATTGGTCTACTTTATGGATTTGTTTTAAATCATTTTAAAGCCACTTAAAGCAAACCAATTTGTTAACATACTTGTCGGGCGAATACACTTTTTTAAGATTTCTTTTAGCAAGGGTTTTTTATGACCTTATACATTTTGTCATAGTTGAACATACAGTAGGTCTAACAGGAGCTGCGCAGGGTGCGCGGGGTCTGCGATTGTTACTCAGGCGAGCACTCAGGTGTGAACAAACAAAAGCGGAGCGGGCTATAATGAGTTAGTTCCCACCCACCGTCAGCCCTAAAATAGAAGCTATAGAGGAGTTTCACTGTATTTGGAAGTTTTTATAAGAATTATACGTCCCAAAAAAACACTACTAAAATAGCACTAAACTAAATCACTAACAAAGTTGAAAATGCGTTCTGCTGATAAAAAATTTTGTAAAATAAAAGTAATAGAAAATGTTTATGTAATGTTTCTCGAAATGTTTCACAGAAAAAACGAAAGATAAAGTTTACATCGATTATCGGTGAAAGATTCACCGCAACAAAAATTAACCTGGCCGGATAAACTTTACATGAATCGAAGATAATTTTCGATTTTTAACCTTGCCTGAATAGTCTTTCGCCTTATAATCGCTCTATTTTTATTCGAGATATAGCGAGGATTGCGACGCCAGTGCTATCTATCGTCGTTAAACTTCATTAAATTGGAGAGAACCGGGGATTCCCATCTGTCAGTTGCTTTTTGCGATTTTTTCTAAATGGTATTAAGTAAGTTTTAATTCTTCTACAATAGTCTCATTTATTTCGGAGGAAATATATCAGTAAGAACAAATTTTTTCGTATTTTTTGTTACTAATTCTACATGTTTTACCGAAATTTGCTCACATCCGCGTCACGCAGTCGTCGAGATCAGAATTGTCCTCCTGACCTCAGTGAAAATTTTGCCGAAATATTTTTAATTTTTAACCGCTGCAAGTCTGACCTGAAACAAATTTTAACTTTTGTTTTTTCTGTGTCATTTTAAATCTGGTGTCTCGATTTATAGCTCGAATTAACTCATACATTGCCGTTTTCCATTGCTACTAAGGACGTTGTAAACTTTAACAGCGGGAAATTTTACATTCAACAAAATTTAACTTGAGTTTTTTCTGTGTTACTATTTAGAATTAAAGTCCCAGAAAAAAGTAAAGAACAGTCCTGCCGGAAAAATCATTTTTGAATAAAAGTACCCGAAACATGATAAATGTTTACAATATTGTACATCTTTGTCCCTAATTAAGCTTTTGTACTTGATCCTCAATTTTAAGAAAAATTGGCATACTTTGGCATCTACTGATAGTTCATAGCCGGTACTTTACTATGTCTCTTTTAGGATCTCATAGGGATTCTATTGGATTTTTTCATTTTAGCTGTAACTGAAAAAATCTGCCCACTTCGCGGGCCCATTCTCATCGCGCGTGGCTTGCTTTGCTTGTTACATTGAGCGCGCCTGGGGCGCGCAACTGTTGGTTCTCGTGCTTCGCGATCGCTCTTCGTATACAAACTTTTTAAAAATAAAGGTGAAAGCATCGACATCAGTAATTTGGTGATTGTGAATTCTATTTTGTTAAAGCTCCTACGGCCTTAACGAACACATTCTCATCACGTATCTCATGCTTCGCACTCGAGTTTATCGCTGAAATTTTATATCATTCCCATAAGTGTATATTATTATAATTCATAACTTGCATTGGTACTAAAACAGGCGTAGTTTCATTGTCCCTTTTAAAAAAATGCACATTCTTTTTTAAAAAATGTGTTATTTACCATTTTATTGCAATTTATGATTTAAACTTTACTCATACGGTCTGCTGAGCAGCCTTGCCGTTTTTTTAATTCTTAATTATACACTGAGAAAACTATATCGCATAAAATACAACATATATCGTAATTCCTGCGCTATATATCGTAATTATCGCATTATAATAGCGCAAAATTGTTATATCGTACATTGCAAGTTTTTACATTATATGCCGCATAATTGTGCAATCTATAACGTAAGGAATGGGGATTCCCATCCGTCAGTTACATTTTGCGCTTTTGCTAAATTGTATTAAGTAAGTTCTAATACGTCTACAATAGTTTGATTTATGTCGGAGGAAATATATCAGTAGTGTACTAGTGTACTCACTTCAGCGCGACGCAGTCGATGAGTTCAGAATTATTTTCCTAACCTCAGTGAAACTTTCGCCGAAATAGGTTTAATCATTTACAGTCGCAGGTCTTGCCTGCAGCAAATTTTTTATTTTCTCTGTGATTGTTTTAAATCTAGAGACAACAAACAAAATTTAAACTTCATTTTTCTTTGTGATATTAGTGCATTATAATATCGTACAAAGCTCCGGGACCTTATTGTACGTTACCATATTGCGCTTTCTTGCAATATAGAGCTTTTGCGATATCATTGTGCGATATATTTTTCTCCGTGTACATATATATCTTTTGTTTTTTGAAAATGCATTTATATATTTGAGAAACTTTAAAATACTGTCAAATTGTTGAATGAATAAATGTAATTTTTGGTTTTTCCATTATTTTGTATAATGTCCAAATTAAAATTTTTGATTTTTCAAGAAAATTCAAAAAGTTGTTATGACAAACATGTAGGACATTCAAAAAGCAACATTTTTCTTATCTTAAATTTTTTCATATCGTGCGTTATTTAGCCGAAAATGTTCATTTTCGTGTGTTTTTTCGAATTTAGTAAAGGCCATCCCTCTGGTAATTTTTGATTTTTTGAAAAAAGTCGTGAGAATAAATTTTTCGAGTCTTTGAATACTATGAATAACCGTACATAGAATTTTTGAATTTTGAAAGATGTGATCTCGAAAATAATTCAAATTGTGCCTACTTTTAGAATGTTTATCCAAATTGGCTGGCTAAAGAACTTGACCTTTTTTCAGGACACTGAACGAGTGTACCAAAGACCAATCTAATGGATTAATTTTTTCAAAAGTTATTGCAAAAACAGACAGGCATACATGCAGACAGACATACTTACAGGCAGAGAGACCCATTCGTAAAAACCTCTTATTCGGATTCAGGGGGTCTCAAAACAAGGACATTTGACAAAAACTGGGGGGAATAAATTTTACACAAATCTAATACCTTCTCTTATGAGCATGTAAAAATTTCTAAAAATCTGTCAAATTACTAACTAACGGCTTTCATAATCATTTTTTTACTTAAAAATTGATTGCATAAAATTTTCCTTTTTAAAGTGTTTCAATTATTTTTGGGGTTGAAGTTTCGAGCCAAAAAACCACATTTTCGGAAAATTGGCAGTCACATCGTTTGCCTTTCCAAACTTCAATTCTCAACCAAGAAAAATGTTTTTTCAATCATATAGTTGAATTTTCAATAAAAACAACAATTAATATTAGACTAAACAGTTTCATTTATAAACAAATATTTCAACACTTAAGCACAAGAGACGAATTCATTAACCAAATAGTTGAATTTTCATGCTTAAAAGACGAACTAACCAAATGGGTGAATTATTATTATTATTTTATTATTATTATATTTATAATATTATTATTTAAAAAAAAAAAATTCAGTGTTGAAATGTTGTCACAGGCTTATACTGCCCAACATGTCGAAGGCATTTTTGGTTAGAGATGGATTTTTATTTGGTCATTTTTGCACGGGACTGTCCCGGTATATATCATCAGTCTCAGACGCATTTTTATAATGCAATCAAGTGATCTGATGAGAGCAGTCTGCCCAGACATATTGGACAAAGCCTGGTTTGACCCCATCATTGACGGACTGGGTTGCAGTCAAGTACACGATGGGGGGACCTACAACTTAAGGTGGGTTCCGAACCACCAGAACCTCGGTAAAGGTACATTAAAAAATTTCTAGAGGTACCGGCTCAGGGATCGAACCCCAGACCTCTGAGGTGAAGTCCAAGTGTCTAACCAACTCAGCCACCGAGGCTCTTTTTATTTATATTATTATTATATTTATTATTATTTTTTTTTTATTTATTATTTTATTATTATTATTATTATAAAAAACATTTCAGTGTTGAAATGTTGTCACAGGCTTATACTGCCCAACATGTCGAAGGTATTTTTGGTTAGAGATGGATTTTTATTTGATCATTTTTGCACGGGACTGTCCCGGTATATATCATCAGTCACGGACGCATTTTTATAATGCAATCAAGTGATCTGATGAGAGCAGTCTGCCCAGACATATTGGACAAAGCCTGGTTTTACCCCATCATTAACGGACTGGGTTGCAGTCAAGTACACGATGGGGGGACCTACAACTTAAGGTGGGTTCCGAACCACCAGAACATCGGTAAAGGTACAGTGAAAATTTTCTAGAGGTACTGGCTCAGGGATCGAACCCCGGGCCTCTGAGGTGTAGTCCGAGTGTCTAACCAACTGAGCCACCGAGGCTCTATTATTATTATTATTATTATTATTATTATTATTATTATTACACCATTAAGCCATTTCCCTTTCGGGGTAGGCGTGACTCACTCGGTAGGGGAAAGGAGTAATGTGCGGAAGGGATAGAGATTTTTCAGATTGATCCAGAATTCCCGTGCTATTAAAGTAAATAACACGTTCGTTCCGCAACACTGCTTCGACCCAGGTTGCTGATCAATCTCTCTAGCAATCACCCCAAGCGAAGAACCTCACGAAGTTGTTGTGTAAGGTTCCCCACTTGGGTCCATTAGTAGCCAAGGTCTTTTGTTTCAGGCGTCATTCACTCTAATGACACTCTTTTTATTAACTTTTTGCCGGCATACTTTCCTGTCCTGGCATACTTCTCTAGGTTCTTTTATGTCCATGCATTTTTTCATGCAGGCTCTCGTGCTTCTGTGACTTCTTATGTCTCTTCTAACAAGGGTCTCATTCACACATTCTAACCATTCTTTCCGCGGTCTACCTCTGGGCACGCTGCCATTTACTTTACCTTGATACACTTGTTTCGTTAGTCGTTCATTTGGCATTCTCTCAACATGCCCGAACCATCTTAACCGATTTCTTTCCCTTGTGTCTACTAGCGCCTCTTCTGTACCACATTCTTTTAGAATTATCTCGTTACTTACTTTGTCCATCAGGGTTTCCCCGCATATTATGCGCATGAATCTCATATCAATTGCGTTAATTTTACCCTTATCTTTTTCTTGATAAGTCCATGTCTCGCTACCGTATAGTACAGTCGGTACAAATATAGAATTATGTATTGTCATTTTAGCTTTATTTGATATATTTTT
>NC_046664.1:92778170-92784562 GCF_010883055.1 Belonocnema kinseyi
CTCGTACCCTTACTGTTTCGAGATCCACACCCTCTTCGTCGAAGAGAGCCATTCTTAAACACTTGTCCATAAATAATATAAATAACCATGAAGAGATAACGCCTCCTTGTCTAACTCCTTGAATAATATCAAAACAGTCACTCAGTTTCCCATTCACTCTTACACTCGCTTTGCTACCTGTATATATTGTTTTCATAGCTTGTAGGATCTATCCATTGACTCCATACTCTTTCAGGACTTCCCAAAGTTTACTTCTATCTACCTCGTCAAAAGCTTTTTCTAGGTCAACAAATGCACAGAAAACTTTTTTTCCTACTCTCAAACTTGTTTCTGTTATTTGCCTTAAGCTAAATATTTGATCCGTACATGACCTTCCTGGCATAAACCCACTTTTGACTTCCCAAATCTTTGCTTCTGTTATTTTCATTACCCAACTCCGTTATAGTTTGTTCTTGGATCCCCAAAATTACCTAATACTCTTTCTGTATCCTGATTTTAGATGCCCACCCAACCGTTCATGTCGCCTAGTAGAATTATTCTTTCCCCATGTTCGCAAATGTTTATTGTGTCATTTAAAGTATCTCAGAAGGCGTCTTTTACTTCTCTAGGATCACTATCAGCCGGCGCGTAGCATGTTATGATAAATAGTCTTCTGATTCCTACTTTCATTCTAGCCCACAGCAGTCTGGGAGACACAAAACCATGGTCTCCGAGATGCTGCTTTGCTCTTTCATTCAAAATTAGACCTACTCCTTGTTTACTATGTCATTCACAGTCTACTCCTGACCATATTTCAAATCCGCCTTTCAACACGCCGTTTTTTATGTCTTTGGTTTCACATTCCTTTTTCATTGTTTTAGACACACATAAAATGTCTAGTTTCTGCATGTGCATAGTTTCACACGATTCTTTTACCTTGAGATCATTTACTCCCCTAGCATTCCAAACACCCAGTCTCCATTCGTCGCCTGAAATATGACCTTTAGATTTTCCGTGTGCATGCCTTTTGTCATTAAAAGTTCCAGTCGTTTCCGAGGCTATTTTGTATTTTGTATTATTCATTGTTTAGATTATACACCCAACTAACACCTTTATGCAATAAGTTTATTTTCTGAGTCGAAATCATGTCAAAGTTCAGTATCAAATCGTCATATGGTGGAGATTGTAGTTCTAACGTCAGTCCCACCAAAAACGTCAGTTAATATGGGAGGGCTGGGAGAGGGGGGAGGTAGAACTGGATCCGAGAAAGTCGCCTTGGGTTTGCGTTTTTGTTTCATGCTGAGACTTATATATGTATGTGTGTATATATATATATATATATATATATATATATACACACATACAGACACACATATATATATACATATTGAAAGTCAAGAAATTTCAATTCCAAATGTGCAAAATTGTAGAAATATAAAATGTGAATCCAGAAAAAAATAAATAAAAAAACAAAAAAGACAAATTTTCAAGAAATATTTAAATCTGAAACAAAGCCAACAACAGATGTTTTCGATAAAACAGTTGAATGTTCAACAATATAGATAAATTTTCAATTGAAAAGAAAATGTCAACCAACTAAAACAGATTAATTTTCAACCAAACATTTGCACGCTCAATCAAAAGAATTGATTTTCTACCGAATAAAAAGAATTTTTTACCACATTGTTGAAATTGCAACTATAGACAATCGATTTTCCACTAATAATACAATGTTAAAAGTTCAGTTAAAACATTAATTTTCAACCGAAAAGAACGAAATAGTTCATTCTTCACTCAAACATTTGAGGTTTTAATCAAAAAAGATTAATTCTCAATGAAAAAATTATAGTTGAATTTTCAACTAAAAACGATCGATTTTCAACCAAAAATAGAAGACATTTCCTGCTCGGAAAATTAATTTTCAACAACAAAAATTGTTTTCAGTAAAATATTTCAATCTCAAACCTAATAGTAGCATTTTTAAAAAAAGTGATGAATTCTGCACCAAAAATATAATAGTAGCCCTATAAAGAACAATAAATGAATATTCGACTAAAAATAGTTGTTTGTTCTTATTGGGTTCTATTAATTCAGAGGGTAATAGGGGAAAGGCTGTAAAGTCCGTATTTGGATGCTTCGCCGTGTGACGTAGTTTTTGAACGGCCCCTAATATGTATGGTATGTATATGTATATATTAAATCAATTCATAATTAGTATTACATATTTCAAATCTTTTATCCACTCTGATTTTGAAATGAAAAGTTAAATCTAATCGACAGATCCACATTAAGCTAATTGATTCTTAAGGCCAAAATATGATTTTTGAATTTGAACACGCATACTAGCCTAGCCTAAATTGCACCCTTTTTAGTCAGCAAAGTAAACAAAATGTTTGTTGCTTTTATTATTTCAATGTGTTGAAAATGCAAGTGTTACATTTGGTATACGCAGGGGCGTCGGAGCCGTGTGGGCTAGGTAGGCTTGAGCCCACCCATGAATTTTGATGGGTTGGCGGAGCTCACCCATAAAATAAATAAACCTAATAATAAATTTAACCTAATATCTTTCTTATATTACTATTTTTCATATATTTGTGGTGAGCTCACCCATGAAAAAAATCGTCATGACGCGCCTGGGTATACGTATACAATTATCCCCCTTCACATTACCATCATATTGTAAATAATGTAAATCCTTTGAAGGGTGTCGTGGCAAAAGCATGTAAGATAAGTCCAACAAATTTTTTTTCGAATTTTCATGCATATCGCCCGGACATTTGTTTTAATCAACACAAAAATAAATCCATTTTTTTGTTCTGATAAAAATTATATTTAAAGGTGGCTGCAAGCCCCCATGAAGTTTAAAACGTATTCCCCATAAAAAAAAAGACGTTTTTGTAAATTTCATTTAGAATCGTCAATCTTAGCTGAATGGAGTTGAAACTCAACATTTCTCTCCTCAATTGGCCATGGAATATGAATAAAATATTACATTTCAAATATCACCCCCATAAGTATGGTTTTCTGGGGTGCCAATAAAAACCTATAAGTCAGAAAACGGGTTTTGCGAGTTTAGAGAATACTACTGTATACTGACAATTAGATATTTACATAAATTGTTAAACAATTTTATTATTGGTTTTAGCAATTTTCTTTTAGAATAGATATTGAAAGTCGCGGTTTGTTAAAAAATGTTTCACTTTTTGTCTATGTTTCAATTAGAATGAGGTAATAGTCAATTAATATAAAGAAACTTTTTTTTTTGAACAATTTATTATCATTGTTAATAACATTCTCTTAGAATAATGTAAGGAAATTGCAGTTTGATCAAAAATTGTCAACTTTATGTCGAATTTCCAATTAGAGTGAATTAAATAATTAATTAATGTTTAGAAAATGAATTTTTTAAACAGTTTATTACATTCTCATCAGAGAAGGTATTAGACTTGTGTAAAATTTGACCCCCCCCCCAGATTTTGTCAAATGTCCACGTTTTGAGACCCTCTGAAACCGAAAAACAGGTTTTAACGAAAGTATCTGTCTGTCTGTGAACACTATTACTTTCGAAAAAATTAATCTATTAGATTGCCCTTTGGCACACTCGTTTAGTGTTCTAAACTAAAGGTCAAGTTCGTTAGCCAGCCATTTTGGATAAAAATTCAAAAAATGAGCACATTTTGAAGATTTTTGAGACCACTTATTTAAAAATTTAAAAATTCTCTGTACGATTATTTATAGTATTTAAAAAGTTGAACAATTTATCTTAATGACTTTTTTCGAAAAATCAAAAATTACCAGAGTTAGAGCATTTTCAATATCCAAAAAAACAAACTGAAATGAACATTTTAAGCTAAACAACGCATGATATGAAAAAAAGCCAGGAGAATAGAAACTTTGCTTTTTGAAAGCCCTGAAAGATTATAATAACAACATTTTCAATTTGGTCAAAAAGTTGAAAATTCCAAATTTGATCGTACAAAAAAATTTTGAAACCACATTTTTTCAAGATTAGACAATTCTATGTACGGTTGTTCATAGTACTCAGAAACTAAAACAATTTATCCCCATGATTTTTTTCTATAAAAAGAAAATTATCAGAGTTAAAGAATTTTCAAAATCCAAAAAAAAACTGAAATGAAGATTTTAAGCCAAACAACGCATGATATGAAAAAAAACCAAGAGAAGAAAAACTTTTCTTTTTGAAATCCCTACAGGACTACGATAAAAACTTTTTTAATTTTGTCGAAAAGTTGAACATTCCAAATTTGATCGTACCAAAGATAATGAAAAATTCAAAAATTCCATTTTTTGGTAAAACTATGCAAGATACGAAAAAAATATTTTAAAAAACTCAAATTGCACGCCCTGGGAAGAACTACAAATTTATAATAAATCACTTTTCGATATAACCTACGAAAAAAAATGAGACAAATATTGTTCTCCAAAAAAGAGCTATAATTTTTGATAGGACACGTAGTTTTTGCTTTAGTCGTAAAAAATATGATTCAAAATAAAAATATTAAATTTGTTTGAAAAAACGACACAAGGTACGAACTTAAATTACCAGACAAAAGTTGTTCGCCTAAAAAGATCTATAAATTTATTATTAATTATTTTTTTATTGGACGAGTAGATCTTCTTTTAATCGTAAAACATAAGATAAAAAATGCAAGAATGAACTTTTTGGAAAAAGCGCAGAAAAGACGAAAGAGGACATAGGCTCCTATATAGGACCCTGTATAGGTTCCTGTATTAGAACCTATGCAGATGCGTAGTAGTTTTTATTCAATCGTAAAAAACAACATTGAAAATAAAAAATGATAAAAACAAGGAAATAAAAATTAGTATGATTCAATTTTTATGCATATTATGAATTGTAATGATATACATTTATTGAAATGATGCATGTTTCAGAGCAGCTTAGAATACAATTTAAAGCAAAATAAGAAACAAATACAAAAATAATCATGATAAATACAATTTTATTTTTATTTTTCAATTTTTTAATAAGTAATCCCAGGCAGAGTTACATAAAATGTATTATAATTGATATAAAAGTGTTATGTATAATGTAGAAAAGTTTACATGTTGGATAAAACCGAGTGCGAAGCACGAGATATGTGATGAGAATGTGTTCGTTAAAGTCAACAGAGCTTTAACAAAAGAGAGTTCAAAATTACAAAATTACAGTTGTGGGTCCGTTCACCTTTGATTTTAAAAGGTCTATGCCCGAATGTGGAAGAAATGCAAAGACCAAGTGCGGAGTGCGATTGCCATCAGTTGCGTGCCGTAGGTGCGCTCAAACTCTCTTTTAACGAAAGAGAATTTACAGTTACAAAATTACAGTGGTGGATGTTTTGAGTCTTAATTTAAAAATGTTTGCGCAAGAATGTGCGAAAATATAAAGACCGAGCGCGTAGCGCGAGAACCAACAGTTGCGCGCCCAAGGCGCGCTCAAACTTGCGAGCGAAGAAATTTTCAACTATTTATCTATTACAAGTTAACAAACATAGTTGTTTAAACAATATATTATTGTTTATAACTATTTTCTCTTAGATGGGTGCTAAAAAGTTACAGTTTTTTCTGAATTCTCAAACTTTTTGTCCACTTTTAAATTAGTGAGGCAATAATTGATGCAAGTTAACAAGCATGCTTATTTCAACAATTGATTATTGTTTATTACAATATTGTCTCAGAGTAGAGATGCTTTAGGTCGAGTTGAGACACGTTTCCCCCTCCAATAGTCGCCGCTGTGCCGGAACTTTGATATTTTCATGGGGCGCGAAGAGTTTGAACAGTTTTATTTTTTATTAATTCTTTTGTTTATCAAAATATTGAAGTATACGTCTTTCAAAGTGAATATTATTTTTGCTTATTCTTAATAACTAACCTATCCAATAATTGATCATGTTCTGGTTTGAATGTTGTCTCAAAATAAAATTTTGATTTGAAAATAGCGCTAATTCTTGCTAATCCAAACTGAAAAGTTTAACTAGTTCCGGGAAAGCGGCGCCATTCAGATTTCCTGTAGGTGAAGGTGGGGCGAGACGGGCGAGACGGTCCACAAAATCGTTGACGCTAATTAAGTTGTAACCTGTAAGAATTTGCAGAAACAAATATTAATTAAAATTTTCTCCAATTTATCATTTACAAGTTGCACATACGTTTTTGTAAATGGAACAAACTAATTTTTCAGAAATGAAGTATTAAGTACTAGGCAGTCTGATAAGTCCCTGAAAAATGAAACACGGAGACGTTTTTTTGGCCAAAGTCGGTTTTATTTTTCAACAAACTCTCCTTTTAGGTCGATGCAGCGAGTCCAACGATTTTCTAACTTTTTGATACCTTCCGAAAAGTACTCGATCGGAAGGTCTCCAAAATACGCCTCAGTTTCAGCTATGAGCTCCTCATTT
>NC_046664.1:92784662-92790398 GCF_010883055.1 Belonocnema kinseyi
TTCTCCAAATATATCAATTTTATCAAAAAATTATATACCAATGAAAATATGCATCTCCGGGAGTGGACCAACTTTTGTTTCAAACTTTTTCCTGTAAAATCATTTTCAAGAAATCGAAGCCGCCTGGCAACACTTTTGCATCCAGGTAAGTGCCTGGCAATGCGCAGGTACTATTTCTAATGTCAGCCCCTACATGTACACCAATTTTCAACCTTATCCGAGTCACGTAAGTTAACTGCCAAAAATTCGCACCTTTGATAGGTTGCCACAGGTGAACGCATCCACTCACACTTGCCAGGCACCCATTTTTACGTTCCTCATCATCAGACGAACATCTCATGTGAAAATTGGCCTTATCCGTTTCACGCTCCCATTTACGTTGTGAGCCCACGGTCTATTAAGTATCCTAAAACTTCCTTGCTACAAAGGATTCTAGACGCTGCTAATATAGGTGAACAAGCGAACCCGAATCAAGAGCCAGAAATAGTTTAATATTTCGCAAAAGCTACTGGGATTGGTTCTATTCGCTAATCACGGGTGCTTAGCGTTCGGCCCTCTTGCGAAGGGTACACTGTTATTATCGGAAAGTGCGCACTAGTTACTAATGTTACTTTGGGTACCATTTCTGCCTTTAAAGAAGTGATTAATTAGTCAAGTTAAATAAAATCTTAGGCGCTTAGCATTTGATCGTTTTGAGAAACGCGCTATATGAGTCAACGGTGTAGGCGAAAATATGACAGACCACGATCTGAACCGTGATTTCTATGTTGACATCGCTTTTGTAACTAAACCTATTGTAATTCGTTCTATTCACTGATCATGAGCGCTTAGCATTCGGCACTCTTGAGAACAGTACAATGTAATTTTCGGAATTCACGCACTAGTTACTAATCTTACTTTGGATACCATTTCTGCCTTTAAAAATGTGGAATTAGTCAAGTTAAAATCTTTGGCGCTTAGCTTTTGATCGTTTTGAGAAGCGCGCTATATGAGTCAACGGTGTAAGCGAAAATATGACAGACCACGATCTGAACCGTGATTTCTATGTTGACATCGCTAAATAGCGCTAAAACTGTCCATTTTTTCGATTTTTTTTACGGATATTTCATCCGGAACTTATAACCTTAAAAATGACAAAGTTTCAGCTAAATCCACCGAAAGACATTTTCCCATACATTTAGAGCGGGGTCCTTTGTAGATCTTTTCTGGGTGAACAATTTTTGTACCTTTATTTATTTATTTTTGTTTGCATCTTGTACAATTTGACCTCAAAATCGAATATTTGGTTTTGCAGTATGTTTTGTTGGCTGGCTAAAAAAGTAATTATTGGTAAAAAATGCTGATGAATAAACACGATCTTCCTGTTTGGTCCCTAAAAACGTGTTCTAAAGCGCATTCTAATACGATTAGCCTTTTAGACGTTATCCGGTATAAAGACAACAACGCCGACAACAGACAGATAGCCATTAGAGGTGTGCAGTCGTCTGTTTGAAATTTGAATACAAATTTAGACACGCTTAGAGAATTGGAATGTTCGAAATAGAACAAAAATGTAATGTTTATCAAGCCCGGTTTGATTTCCTTTAGCTTTTGCATCCATTTTTTAACAAACAAAAAAATAAGTTATTTTGATTTTAAAAATAGAAAATGTCCAAGGAAATCAAGGAGGTTTAACGTACAGTTACGATTTTTATATATTTCGAAAAATCCAATATTCCAAGCGTGTCTAAATTTGTATTAAAAATTCAAATTAACGATTTCGCAGCTCTAATAGTCATTATCGTAAAATCAAAACATCTTTTTCTGATTCAGGGGGTCTCGAAAGGTAAAGATTTAAAGAAATCCACGATAGGCTGAAGTTTTTACTTAAAGTTAATATACCCTCTCATTATGATGAGAATGTAAATGTACATTAGTTCCTTTAAAGTAAATAATTTTGTGAGAAGAAAATTCTAGGTCACATTCAATTACGCTTTTCTTTTTACTCGGACGTCTTTACATTGATTTTTATTAAAATAAGGAAAAAGTTTTTGCTATGTTTGAATGTATGTGAAAATGAGGTAAAACCGAGGGTAAAAATCTCAAATTTGACAATGGCGAGCTCATAATTATTCTTGACAGTCATGGATGAAATGTATATAGTAAATTTGTGCGAACGTTATAGGTATAAAATGGCTCGAAATAGTGGTTATTCGGACGTGAAAAACATGTTTTCTTTTTTCAAGTCCCTGGAAGACGTATTTATCGATCGGTAAACATATGTCTGTCATATATTAAGTACAGCCAGTCACTTGTGTGTATTTGCCTACATATGTGTCACACGGGCGTACTCATAGCTGTGCAATACGCGCAGCTCATCTTTACGGTTTATGTTACGACCTTTACCTCTAGCAAGAACTTATGTTTCATGAACTTATTGAATTGCGGAGTCAGCAGGATATCTTGCAAATCGATATAATGTGTGAAAGGAAAAAAATATGAATATGATCCTTTATGCATTTACAGATTTAAATTATATATATTAAACAATTATCTATAAATGTGCAGTAGTGTGATTAAAAGAAAATTATTTTCAAATTTGAATACGCACACTAGAGGCACAAAATCGGTGAAACAACTCCCCATGATAGGGTGATCTAGCTTTAGAATAGCCCTTAATGTATATGATACATATATTATCTATAAAATCTATTAATAATTAATAGTACATACTTTAAAGGTTTCATTTACACTGCTTTTGGAATTAAAAGTTAAATCTAATCAACAGTTAAAAATGATTTTCGAATTTGAACGCGCACACCTTTTTAGTCGACAAGTTAAAAAGAAAATCATAATCGGTTATGATTTAGAGGTCGCCCATTTTAGTTTCGTCTTTTTTTAATGATTTCTTGTTGTCTTGATTGTTTGAATAATTTGAAAATGGACGTATTGAATTTTCAATGTTTAAAAATTATCCCCTTTTATATTACCACCATTGTAAATACTTTTTAAACTTTTTAAAACTAATTTGCAAAGGAAAATAATCATTTTTTCTTCTTTCACATTTTTCTACAATGAGTAACTTTTTAAAAATCTACTTATTATATTGGGTAATTGGCACACTGTATGTCATATTATAATACAAGGAACATGTGAAACAGGTAAGATAAAATTATCATTTTCCTTAGAAATGAATTTAAAAGTGGTCACTAAATGAAGGATGTCGTGGCTTAACGATGTAAGTGTTATTTTTTGGAAAACACGTTCTATTGACTTGAAATTTTTTTTTAAATTCTACCGGACATTGTAATGAAAGAATACAATCTTTGTGTTTAATGACATTTTATTGTTCTACTAAATACCTACAATATACTAATAAACTAAATATTTTGTATGAAAATAACACTGTAGGATTGTTAAATCCATTTTTTTGGTAAGAAACGAGTTTTCCAATTTAATTTTGTACTTTTCAGCCTTCTATTTGTTTCTTAATGCTTTTATAATTATATTTCAGGCACACGTTTTATGCTAATTAGGATTTAAAAAATTAAAATAAATTCATGGATTTACATAGTTCTGATAGCAGTCGATTTTTGGCGATTTGTTTTTCTAAAAATATTAACTTTTTTAACATTTTCTGTATTAAAATCTCTAGAGCTCCATCAAATCTCGAAAGTATTTCCTCATTTTTTCTTGAGACTTCTATTTTTTAGAAGGTTTTTTCTCTATCCTGAAAATTTTGTCCCATGGATTCACATTTCGGTGGTAAAAAAATGGATTAGCAATATTATTTGACATAGTTTATAAAAAAAAACCCTAAGTGAAAAAATGGATTTTGTGAGTTTTGACGCTAAGTATGATTTTTTTGCGGGTTTTAATTATAATTTATTTCTAATGTATGAATTACTACTTTATGCCGATAATAAGATATTTAAGTAAATTGTTTACACAATTTATTATTGTTTTGAGTAGTTTTATTTTAGAATAGAGATATAAAGTCGCAGTTAAAAAATTCACTTTTTGTCTAATTTACAATTGGGGTTATGTAATACATAATTAATGTCAAGAATAATAATTGTTTAAGCAATTTATTATTATTGGTAATAATATTCAATATGAAAAATGCCAGAAAGTTGTATTTTTTCTGAAAATTTCAACAATTTGTCTGCTTTCCACTTGTAAGCAGTTAATAATTAATTCAATTTAGGGAAAATAATTATTTAAACAAATTATTATTCATAACTATCCTTTTCTTTATTGATGCTAGATAGTTCCGGCTTTTTCTGAAATTTTTATCTTTTTACCGAATTTTTACTTAATAAAGTATTTCATTATGCAGCTTAAAAAAACATAGTTGTATAAACAATGTATTAGTATTTATACATATCTTCTCTTAGGTAAGTGCTAGAAAGTTGCACTTCTTTCTAAAAATTTCAACTATTTCTCTACTTTTCACTTGAAAGGAGTTATTAAATAATTCAATTTAGAAAAAACAATTAGTTAAACAAATTATTATTACAAATTATTACTTATAACTATTTGTTTTTGTCTGTTGTGTAAGATAGCTTTTTTTAAACAATGAGAAAAGAGCAAAAATGATTCAATTAAACAATACAGCACTATTTAAAAAATGATTTTTGTTCAGTTTCACTTGTTATTTGTTCATAACTAAAAAGTTAAAGCAAAACTAAAGATTTTAAAAAAAGTACACGTGGTAGGGAAGGTGGGGCGCGACGGAGTTTACGGGTGAAATAGAACGCTACTCTATCTACAAACAAATTTACACTTTAAGTTTGATATTAATTTATTAAATAAAAATAAGTCTAATGAGTTGAGGTAAGTGCAAAAAGAATTGATATTTTATGTAAATTGCATCAGAAAGTAAGTGCAAATTCTTAGTACTTCAGAACTCAGGAATGGTGTCATTTTCGAGAGGAAATAAAGTACTAATAATGTTCTTATCCCATTTTCCCTTACAAGAATTTCAAAAAATGATGTTTAAATTTTCTGTTCTTTGCATTAGATTTAATTACCAATTATTTAGAAAAGAAAATTACTGAATTTAAATAAAATTGACGTTGAGGGCGAGATGCAACAAGTTGAATGGGGCGGAATGGAACACCGGAACATCCGCGAACTTAACTTGTCCCTGTCAGTTAGCCGGTCACCGATCGGAACAGTTGCGAGATATATGCAAGAAATAAAAAGTAATAAAGTACATTATTTAAGTTATTAAAATGAGAAATTATAAAATGAAGACAGGTAGTAGGTTATGTTCTGTCTAAAACACGAATTTTAATATTATATCTCTTTCAGTAGGTGTTCCATGGCATAAATTTGGATTTGTTGCTAACTTCTTTTTTATTTTTCAAACATTATTTACTAATTAGAATTGATATTCCAATTGTTCCATACCACCCCCCCCCCCCATGCGTACTGTTTTACCCGCGACGTGTTCCATAAGCGCCCCAACTAACCTACAGTACTAGGCAGTCTGATAAGTACCTGAAAATTCTAAGAGATGGCATTAGTATTCACTAATGTGCACTATTTTCGTCGAGCTTGATCCTTCAAATGACGCCTGTCAAAATTTCAGCCATTTATGTTTACGCATTTACAAGTTACAGCACTGAGAAGCGACTAACCTCCGTGTTCTTTTAATATGGAAAAATCTGAGTTTCGAGTTTTGATCAAACACTACTATCTTAGCAAGAAAACGATATCCGAGACCAAGGCCAAGCTGGATAAGTATTACCC
>NC_046664.1:92790498-92795018 GCF_010883055.1 Belonocnema kinseyi
TCGGCTCTTGCATTTCTCAAAGTTTGAGACCGATATTTTATGTATAAAAAAGTTCGAACGTTCAAAAAATGTTGAGGTTCAGAAAAAAGATGAAATAATTTTTAGTGAAGTTTCTACCAAAACGCAATACCTAAACGTACTTTATTGCACACTAATACATTTCCCGAAGTTTCAGCTCGATATTTTACTTACAAAAAAAGTTCTTAGGTTCAAAAAAACATTCAGTGAACTGAAAAACTGTGGTCGGTAATATAGGTATTTAGCTGTGTCACATGCCCTTAAAGGTTATATCTTACGATTAAAGAAAAAACTAAGTGTCCCCTAAAAAATTATTCATGAAAAACTTAAATGAGTCTACTTATTTTTTTCATAGCTTGCGCTGTTTGTCAAAAAAATCATCTTTTTAGCTTGATTCATTTACGAATAAACAAAAACTGCGCATCCTATAAAACAGTAATAATAAACATTTGTAGCCTTTTTTTTGATAAACAAGTTTTTTTGTAGATTATGTCGTTAGTCCAAAATCTAATTTATTTTTAATTTTTAATATTTTTTGACGACTAAAAACAAAAACTACGCGTCTTATCGAAAAGTGATTGTTAAAATATTTGTAGATCTTTTTAGGGCGCGTAATTTTAGTTTATTCAATTTTTTCGTATCTTGCATAGTTTAACCAAAAAACGAACTTTTTGGATTTTTCATTATTTTTCGTACGATAAATTTCTAAATTTTCGACCAAATAAAAAAATTTGTTATGATAATTTTGTAGGGCTTTCAACAATTAACGTTTTTTTTTCTCTTGACTTTTGTTCACATCATGCGTTGTTTGGCTTAAAATGTTCATTTTAGTTTTTTTTTTGGGATTTTAAAAATCCTCTAATTCTGGTAATTTTCATTAATAGAAAAATGCATAAGAATAAATTGTTAGTTGTAAAGTGAAATTTTACATGAAACCAATACCTTCTCATTAGATGAGAATGTAAAAAGACCAGATTACAGTAATCAAAAGGTCGGTTTCATGAAGAATTGACATTTTTGTTTTAAGAGTAGTTTTCTGGTACTCGTAGGGGTGTGTTAGGGGTGCCTGATACATGAAATTCTTCATTGGATAATTCTCTACAAACTCCTATGCTTTACTGTCTCATTTTTTCAAACTGTAACAAATTATTCTGAAAACTCAAAAACGTGATTTTTTTACCATGCATTTTACATGGGAAACTTCGGTTCAAATCCGGCACCTATTGAAATAAAAAAACAAATAAATAAAAAATTATGGAATTTCTTTTTTCGGACTTGGAATGAAATTGGGGGGATCGTTGCCCTCTAAATAAAAAAGGATACTGTGTTTCCAATCGGATACTTGGAATTTGGCAAGCGATGGCAGCACTTTCGTCTAGCGGGAATTATTTAAAGACACTTATTCACTTTTTGGGAATAATATCAATTTTAAATAGTATATATTACGAAAGGAAGTAAATAAACATTTTCTTAATAATTCTTACCAGAAGAAAATATGTGGTCACAAATCAAAATATTACAGGAAGGAGAGAATATAATAAAATGTCTATGCTTGGGGAAGGAAAACTAGTTTTTGCGATACTTGCATGTATTCAGTCAATCTTTGATTCAGTTCAATTTTGAACTATTTTACCTGTAAATGCAACCATTTTTAAGGTTTAAGTTTTGAAATAGTTTAATCTGTAACAGTTTTTGTATAGTTCAATCTACAAGTACATTTCTCTAAATTAATTTTAAAGTTTCAAACTTTTTAATTACATGAAGCCTTCTGAACAATCTAATATTATATAAAATAAAAATGTTCGAACCCTTCAAATTTAAAGATCTTAAGATTAGGTATAGACAAATCAAATTCTTTTAAATAATAAAAATTATGTATTTGAAATATTTAAAACTAGAAACTTTCAAGAATTTCAAATCAAATTTATTTTAAAACTCAGCAATTTATTTAGTTCGATTTTTTCAAACAAATAAATTTCAACAATATGAATATAAAAAGTAGTAAAGAAACATTTTACAATAATATACCCGCTAATTCAAACTATTACTGCCTACTGGATAATCATACTATATCACTGTCAAATCGTGAAACAGCGTGATTTTTGCATGCTGTTAACACAGATACTATGGACTTTTTATTCGGTATACCGCCTGAAGAAACATTATATTTTTGTACTAACAATTTCTTTTAAATTAATAAAAATTTAATTTCTAATCAATAAAAACGTGCGCGTCATGTGTGTTATAAACGAAAACTGCAGAGGGCGCATGGCCAGCAAGTGCATTTATTCAATTGAATACGATACGATTGGAAACAATTGACACAATTAGCAACAATTTAAACAGATTCAACTTTTGATCACTTTTAATCGTTGTAAATCGTGTCCGATTGATTATTTCTAGAAGGGAAGCAATTTGATTACGTTTTGCATTAAATTCGTATTCTCTCTTTTAAAAAAATTTTTGACGAATTTTGGGCAATTTCTTATTTTTGCGTTATAAAAGAAAATTCACCTTGTTTTCTTGGATAAAGAACTAAATACTATTTCTTATTGCTTATTTTCGATTATTTTTCTTTCTAGAGAAAGCTTTGTAGTTGTAACAATTTCAAATATTTAAAAAATATATCAGTTAAACTTTTCTTAGTTGATAAATGTTTAATACAACTTTTGAAGCAATTGTCCGGATGTGTGCATAAGTTTGTGTATGTGTGTTTGCTAGTTTGAGCGCGGCTAGGGCGCGCGGGTCTGACCGATCTTGCGTTTTGCGCTCAGTCTTTTAACTTTACCCACATTTATGTGTAAAACTTTTGAAATTAAATGTCAAAACACCAACAACTGTAATTTGGAGATTGTGAATACCCTTCTGTTAAAGCTTTTTCGGCTTGAACGAACACATTCTCCTGACGTGTCTCGTGCTTCGCAGTCGATTAAAATATTTCAAAAAAATACGAACTTTTCTCCATTATGTTCAACTCTATTATATTAAATGTACATTTGAATAATTTATGTACCTGGATCAGGGACTGCTTATTCAGATATTGAAAAATAAAGTAGAAATTTTATTTATTTTTTACTATTTTATTATTTGTTACTTATTTTGCATTAATATTTATTCGCAGCTAACCTGAAAAACGTATAATATCAATAAATGTATATTATCATCATTCATAATATTCATTAAGATTGAAAACACATATTTTTATTTATTTCTTTTCAGAATTAAAAAAAGTCGCGTCCCTTAGAAAAATGATCGAAAGTAAATATTTAAGATCTAATTTAGGCAAATAATTTGTTTAATAAACTTTTTATTGTATCCTTTATTAAAAATTTGTGAATATTTTTAAAGGAAATAACTTTTGCTTATTCATTTTTTTCTTATCTTGTGTCGTTTTCCAAAAAATGTAATTTTCTATACTATTAATGTTACTTTTACGACTGAAAAAACTACGCGCTTCATCGAAAAATAATTTGTAACAGATTTGTAGAACTTTTTTGGATGAACAACTTCTGTTAATTAAATTTCTTTGTATCTCATATTGCTTTTTGAAATTAAATTTTTTAAATGTTATTTGTTACGTTTATAACAAAAGCTACACATCCCATCGAAAAATTACAAGTACAAAAGACCCCGCACTAAATGTATGGGAAAATGGCTTTCGGTGGATTTAGCTGAAACTTTGTAATTTTGAAGGTTATAAGTGCCGGATGAAATATCCGTAAAAAAAATCCCAAAAAATCGACAGTTTTAGCGCTATGCGGCGCTAACCGCTCAAGATCAGCGAATAAAACGAATTACAACAGATTTTGTTACAAAAGCGATGTCAACATAGAAATCATGGTTCAGATCGTGGTCTGTCATATTTTCGCCTACACCGTTGACTCATATAACGCGCTTCTCAAAACGATCAAACGCTAAGCGCCCAAGATTTTAACTTGACTAATTAATCACTTCTTTAAAGGCAGAAATGGTACCCAAAGCTAAGCGTTCAAGATCAGCGAATAAAACCAATCCTAGTAACTTTAGCGACAAAAGCGATGTCACTATAAGAATCACGCATCAGAAAGTAGTCAGTAATATGTTTAGCCAAACCAATGAGTGATATTGCGCGCTTCTCGAAACGATCAAACGCTAAGCGCCCAAGATTTGAACTTGACCAAGTAATTACTTTTTCAAAGACAGAAATGGTATCCAAAGTAACATTAGTAACTAGAGCGTACATCGATAATAACAGTGTACCCTTCGCCAGAGGGCCGAACGCTAAGCGCCCGTGATCAGCGAATAGAACCAATCCTAGTAGCTTTAGCGACACAAGCGATGTCTGTATACGAAACACGCATCAAGAAGTACCAGCTGTGGACAGCGTTCAATGATATCGATGACATAGGACCAGACAATAGCGAAACGCTTCTCGGTTATTACTGCACATGTAAGTCAGGGGCCAGAACTCTTGGCACTTGCGCACATATTGCAAGCGTTTTATGGTTCCTGGGTTATGCACG
>NC_046664.1:92795118-92798341 GCF_010883055.1 Belonocnema kinseyi
TGTATAAAAAAAGTTCGAACGTTCAAAAAATGTTGAGGTTCAGAAAAAAGATGAAATAATTTTCAGTGAAGTTTCTACCAAAATGCAGTACATAAACGTACTATATTGCACTCTATTAAATTTCCCAAAGTTTCAGCTCGATATTTTATTTACAAAAAAAGTTCTCAGGTTCAAAAAAACATTCAGTGAACTGAAAAACTGTGGTCGGTAATATAGGTATTTAGCTGTGTCACATGCCCTTAAAATGAAAACATTAAATTATTTTAATACATTTTTTAAATAAATATTTTTTGTAAAACAACACAAGGTATGCACTAAAATTAAAAGACAAAAGTTGTTCACCCAAGAAGATCTATAAATTTGTTATTAATCATTTTTAAATACGACGAGTAGATTTTCTTTTAATCATAAAAAATAAGATTGAAAATAAAAAAATTAAATTTTTAGAATACATTTTTGGAAAAAGGACACGAAAGACGAAACAATTTTTTAAAAAAAGTTTCTTTAACCAAAAATATCTAGAAGTTTGTTATAAAATCTGATTAAAAAATATGTATAGTAAACAAAAATCTGCCCGCTTTGCGGGCATGTTCTTATAACGCTCTGTGTGCGTTGCTAGCAAGTTTGAACGCGCCTGTGGCGCGCGATTATTGATTCTCGCGCTTCACCCTCGATGATACATTCACCTCGCGATACACACTCAGTCTTTGTGTTTACCCTACATTTGTGCGCAATTTAAAAAAAATTAAAGGTCAAAACATCGATAACTTCTATTTGGTGATTGAGAATGCTCTTTTGTCGAACCTCCTTCAGCTTTAACGAACACATTCTCATTATGTATCTCGTACTTCGCATTCGATTTTATCGAAAGTGCAAACTTTTTTGCATTATTACATTCTCATCAGTTTTTACGAATGTGTCTGTATGTATGTATGTCTGTATGTCTGTCTGTGAACACGATAACTTTTGAAAAAAGTAATCTATTAGACTGTCCTTTGGTACACTCGTTTAGTGTCCTAAACTAAAGGTCAAGTTCGGTAGCCAGCCATTTTGGATGAAAATTCAAAAAGTGGGCACACTTTGAATATTTTTGAGACCACTTTTTTAAAAATTCAAAAATTCTCTGTATGGTTATTCATAGTATTCAAAAAATTTAATAATTTATCCTAATTACTTTTTTCGAAAAATCAAAAATGACTAGAGTTATAGCATTTTCAAAATTAAAAAATTTTAAAAATTAAATGAACAATTTAGGCCAAACAACGCATGATACGAAAAAAAGTCTGGAAAAGAAAAACATGGATTTTTGAAAGCCCTACAAGTTTTTGATAACAACTTTTTCAATTAGGTCAAAAAGTTGAAAATTCCAAATTTGATCGTACAAAAAAATTTTGAAACCACATTTCTTCAAGATTTAAAAATTCTATGTACGGTTCTTCATAGTACTCAGAAACTCAAACAATTTATCCCCATGACTTTTTTCTATAAAAAGAAATTTATCAAAGTTAGAGCATTTTCAAAATACAAAAAAACAAACGGAAATGAACATTTTAAGCCAACCAACGCATGATATGAAAAAAAGCGAAGAGAAGAAAAACTTTGCTTTTTGAAAGCCCTACAGGACTACGATAACAACTTTTTTAATTTGGTCAAAAGTTGAGCATTCCAAATTTGATCGTACCAAAAATAATTAAAAATTAAAAAATTCCATTTTTTGATCAAACTGAGTAAGATACGAAATAAATGAAAAAGCTCAAATTGCGCGCCCTGGAAAGAACTACAAATTTATAATAAATCACTTTTCGATATAAGCTACGAAAAAAATGAGACAAAAATCGTTCCTCCAAAAAAGAGCTATAATTTGTGATAGGACACATAGTTTTTGCTTTAGTCGTAAAAAATATCATTCAAAATAAAAATATTAAATTTGTTTGAAAAAACGACACAAGGTATGAGCTTAAATTACCAGACAAAAGTTGTTCACCTAAAAAGATCTATAAATTTATTATTAATCTTTTTTTCGATTGGACGAGTAGATCTTCTTTTAATCGTAAAATATAAAAAAAATGCAAAAATGAACTTTCTGGAAAAAGCTCAGAAAATACGAAAAAGGACATAGGCTCCTATATAGGACCCTATATAGATTCTTGTATTAGACCCTATGCAGACGCGCAGTAGTTTTTATTTAATCGTAAAAAACAACATTAAAAATAAAAAATTATTAAAACAAGGAAATAAGAATTAGTATGATTCAATTTTTATGCATATTATGAATTGTAATGATATACATTTATTGAAATGACATATGTTTCAGAGCAGCTTAGAATAAAATTTAAAGCAAAATAAGAAACAAATACAAAAATAATCATGATAAATACAATTTGCTTTTTATTTTGCAAATTTTTTAATAAGTAATCCCAGGCAGAGTTACATAAAAAATGTATTATAATTGATATAAAAGTGTTGTGTATAATGTAAAAAAGTTTACATGTTCGACAAAATGGAGTGCGAAGCACGAGATACGCGATGAGAATGTGCCAAAAGAACTTTAAAAAAAGAGTTCAAAATCACAAAATTAGAGTTGTCGGTCCGTTCACCTTTGATTTTAAAAGGTCTGTGTCCGAATGCGGAAGAAATGCAAAGATCAAGTGCGGAGTGCGATTGCCATCAGTCGCGTGCCGTAGGTGCGCTCAAACTCTCTTTTAACGAAAGAGAATTCACGATTACAAAATTCCAGTGGTGGATGTTTTGACTCTTAATTTTAAAATGCTTGCGCAAGAATGTGCAAAAATATAAAGACCGAGCGCGAAGCGCGATATAAATACAAGTTTAAATAATTTTCTTTCGTCAATTTCTTCTTTTTTTCTTAAAATTATTAGTATTAGTCTAGTCGAATATTTAATAACATTGTTTCATTATCTTGTAATTGTTGAAACAAATGGAATTTGTTTAAATGATTTTTTTTAACTCGTTTTTTTTCGTAAAAATTATTACTGTTAGTCTAGTGGAATATTTATTAAAATTATTTCAATAATTTTTAATTATGTAAACAAATTACATTTGTTTAAAAAGTTTTTCTTATAATAATTTGTCGAACTTGCTTTTTCTAAGCGTTAATGACATAAATTTATTTTACAATATTTTCTAATTTTATACAAAATAATTTAATTAACAATAATAAATAATTAATATACTACCTTGATTATTATTATTCTTATTATTA